>NC_080377.1:54693229-55055584 GCF_014773155.1 Arachis stenosperma | reverse complement strand
TAGTTTTCAATCATACCTTTTTAATTTCTAATTTCAAAATCTTTTTCAAAAATCACTTGATTTCTTTTCCACTTTTAGTTTCGAAAATCAATTCAAGTTTTCAAAATGTTTTTAAAATCTTTTAAATTAATTTTCGAAAATCTCTTCCCCTCTTCTCACATCCTTCTATTTATGGAGTATCACCTCCTCAATGCACAATTCGAACTCGTCTCACTAAAGTTCGAATTCTTCTACCTCTTTCTTCTATTTTCTTTTCCTCTGACACCTCAAGGAATCTCTATACTGTGACATAGAGGATTCTATATTTTCTTGTTCTTTCTCTTCTCTTTCATATGAGCAGGAGCAAAGACAAAGGCATCTTGTTGTTGAAGCTGACCCTGAACCTGAAAGGGACCTTGAAGCGAAAGCTAAGAGAAGCTAAGGCACAACTCTCTGTAGAGGACCTAACAGAATCTTCAAAGAAGAAGAACCCATGGCAGCCGAGAACAACAACAATGCCAACAATGCAAGGAAGGTGCTGGGTGACTTTACTGCCCTACTCCCCGACTTCTATGGGAGAAGCATCTCTATCCCTGCCATTGGAGCAAACAACTTTGAGCTTAAGCCTCAATTAGTTTCTCTAATGCAACAGAATTGCAAGTTCCATGGACTTCCATTGAAGATCCTCATCAGTTTCTAGCTGAGTTCTTGCAAATCTGTGACACTGTCAAGACTAATGGGGTTGACTCTGAGGTCTACAGACTTATGCTATTCCCTTTTGCTGTAAGAGACAGAGCTAGAATTGGTTGGATTCACAACCTAAAGAAAGCCTGAACTCTTGGGAAACAGCTAGTCAATGCCTTCTTGGCAAAGTTCTTCCCACCTCAAAAATTGAGTAAGCTTAGAGTGGAAGTCCAAACCTTCAGACAGAAGGAAGGAGAATCCCTCTATGAAGCTTGGGAAAGATACAAACAATTAATCAGAAAGTGTCCCTCTGACATTCTTTCTGAATGGAGCATCATAGGTATTTTCTATGATGGTCTGTCTGAACTGTCCAAGATGTCTTTGCATAGCTCTGCTGGAGAATCTCTTCATCTGAAGAAGACGCCTACAGAGGCTCAAGAACTAATTGAAATGGTTGCAAATAACCATTCATGTACACTTCTGAAAGGAATCCTGTGAACAATGGGACAAATAAGAAGAAAGGAGTTCTTGAGATTGATACTCTGAATGCCATATTGGCTCAGAACAAAATATTGACTCAGCAAGTCAATTTGATTTCTCAAAGTCTGTCTAGAATGAAAAATGCACCAGTCAGTACTAAGGATGCTTCATCTGAAGAAGAAGCTTATGATCCTGAGAACCCTTCAATGGAAGAGGTGAATTACCTAGGAGAACCCTATGGAAACACCTATAATTCTTCATGGAGAAATCATCCAAATTTCTCATGGAAGGATCAACAGAGACCTCAACAAGGTTTCAACAACAATAATGGTGGAAGAAACAGGTTTAGCAATAGCAAGCCTTTTCCATCATCTTCTCAGCAACAGACAGAGAGTTCTAAGCAGAGCCACTCTGACTTGGCAACCATGGTCTCTGATCTAATCAAAACCACTCAAAGTTTCATGACTGAAACAAGGTCCTCCATTAGAAACTTGGAGGCACAAGTGGGACAGCTGAGCAAGAAAATTACTGAACTCCCGCCTAGTACTCTTCCAAGCAATACAGAAGAAAATCCAAAAGGAGAGTGCAAGGCCATCAACATGGCCGAATTTGGAGAGGAAGGAGAGGAAGTGAACGCCACTGAGGAAGACCTCATGGGCGTGCACTGACCTCCAATGAGTTTCCTAATGAGGAACCATGGGAATCTGAGGCTCAAAATGAGACCATAGAAATTCGATTGGACTTACTTCTGCCATTCATGAGCTCTAATGAGTATTCTTCCTCTGAAGAGGATGAGTATGTCGCTGAAGAGCAAGTTGCTAAATACCTTGGAGCAATCATGAAGCTAAATGACAAGTTATTTGGAAATGAGACTTGGGAGAACAAACCTCCTTTGCTCACCAAAGAACTAGATGACTTGTCTAGGCAGAAATTACCTCAAAAGAAACAAGATCCTGGGAAGTTTTCAATACCTTGTACCATAGGCATCATGACCTTCAAGAAGGCTCTGTGTGACTTAGGGTCAAGTGTAAACCTCATGCCTCTCTCTGTAATGGAGAAGCTAGGGATCTCTGAGGTACAAGCTGCAAGAATCTCACTAGAGATGGCAGACAATTCAAAGAAACAAGCTTATGGACTTGTAGAGGATGTACTGGTAAAGATTGAAGACCATTACATCCCTGCTGATTTCATAGTCCTAGAGACTGGGAAATGCATGGATGAATCCATCGTCCTTGGCAGACCCTTCCTAGCCACAGCTAAGGCTGTGATTGATGTTGACAGAGGAGAATTGATCATTCAAGTGAATGAAGAATCCTTTATGTTTAAGGCTCAAGGATATCCCTCTGTCACCATGGAGAGGAAGCATGAAGAGCTTCTCTCAAAACAGAGTCAAACAGAGCCCCCACAGTCAAACTCTAAGTTTGGTGTTGGGAGGTTCCAACATTGCTCTGAGTATCTGTGAGGCTCCATGAGAGCCCTCTGTCAAGCTACTGACATTAAAGAAGCGCTTATTGGGAGGCAACCCAATGTTATATTTTATCTATTTTCCTTTGTTATTTTATGTTTTCTGTAGGTTGATGATCATGAGAAGTCACAAAATCAATTGAAAAAGCAAAAACAGAAAGAAAAGCAGCACACCATGGAGGAGAACTTGCTGGCATTTAAACGCCAGTGAGGCTAGCAGATGGGCGTTTAACGCCCAGTCTGGCACCATTATGGGCGTTTAACGCCAGAAAGGGGCACCAGACTGGCGTTAAACGCCAGAAAAGGGCAAGCACTTGGCGTTAAACGCCAGAAATGGGCACCAGCCCGGTGTTTAACGCCAGAATTAGCTCAAAACGCATTTTTGCATGCCATTTGGTGCAGGGATGACTTTTCCTTGACACCTAAGAATCTGTGGACCCCACAGGATCCCCACCTACCCCACCACCCTCTCTCTTCTTCACCCATTCACCAATCACCTCAACCACTCTTCCCCAAAAACCCTTCACCTATCAAATCCCATCTTTCTCTTCACCACTCACATCCATCCTTCATAAAACCCCACCTACCTCACCATTTAAATTCAAACCACTTTCCCTCCCAAACCCACCCATAATGGCCGAACCCTACCCCTCTCTTCACCCCTATATAAACCCATCTTCACTCCTTCATTTTCACACACCCTAAACACTACTTCTTCCCCTTTTGGCCGAACCACAAAGCCATCTCCCTCTCCTCCATTTCTTCTTCTTCTACTCTATTCTTTCTTCTTTTGCTCGAGGACGAGCAAACCTTTAAGTTTGGTGTGGTAAAAGCATTGCTTTTTGTTTTTCCATAACCATTTATGGCATCCAAGGCCGGAGAAACCTCTAGAAAGAGGAAAGGGAAGGCAAAAGCTTCCACCTCCGAGTCATGGAAGATGGAGAGATTCATCTCAAGGGTGCATCAAGACCACTTCTATGAAGTTGTGGCCTTGAAGAAGGTGATCCCCGAGGTCCCTTTCAAACTCAAAAAGAGTGAATATCCGGAGATCCGACATGAGATTCGAAGAAGAGGTTGGGAAGTTCTCACCAATCCCATTCAACAAGTCGGAATCTTAATGGTTCAAGAGTTCTATGCCAATGCATGGATCACCAAGAGCCATGATCAAAGTGTGAACCCAAACCCAAAGAATTGGCTTACAATGGTTCGGGGAAAATACTTAGATTTTAGTCCAAAAAATGTAAGGATGGCATTCAACTTGCCCATGATGCAAGGAGATGAACATCCTTACACAAGAAGGGTCAACTTTGATCAAAGGTTGGACCAAGTCCTCACTGACATTTGTGAAGAGGGCGCCCAATGGAAGAGAGATTCAAGAGGGAAGCCGGTTCAATTGAGAAGGCATGACCTCAAGCCCGTGGCTAGAGGATGGTTGGAGTTTATCCAACGCTCAATCATTCCCACTAGCAACCGGTGCGAAGTTACTCTAGACCGGGCCATCATGATCCATAGCATCATGATTGGAGAAGAAGTAGAAGTTCATGAGGTTATAGCCCAAGAACTCTATAAGGTGGCGGACAAGTCCTCTACCTTGGCAAGGTTAGCCTTTCCTCATCTTATTTGTCACCTCTGTTATTCAGTTGGAGTGGACATAGAAGGAGACATCCTCATTGATGAGGATAAGCCCATCACTAAGAAAAGGATGGAGCAAACAAGAGACCCCTCTCATCATGAGATCCCTGAGATGCCTCAAGGGATGCACTTTCCTCCACAAGACTATTGGGAGCAACTGAACACCTCCCTAGGAGAATTAAGTTCCAACATGGGACAACTAAGGGTGGAGCACCAAGAACATTCCATCCTCCTCCATGAAATTAGAGAAGATCAAAGAATCATGAGAGAGGAGCAACAAAGACAAGGAAGAGACATTGAAGAGCTCAAGCACTCCATAAGACCTTCAAGAGGAAGAACAAGCCGCCATCACTGAGGTGGACCCGTTCTTTAATCTCCTTGTTCTTTGTTTTCTTGTTTTTCGAATTTTTATGCTTATGTTTGTCCATGTTTGTGTCTTATGATCATTAGTGTCTTAGTGTCTATGCCTTAAAGTTATGAATGTCCTATGAATCCATCACCTTTCTTAAAACAAATGTTCTTAATTGAAAAAGAGAAGAATTGCATGAATTTCAGATTTTATAACAGATTAATTATTTTGATGTGGTGGCAATACTTTTGTTTTCTGAATGTATGCTTAAACAGTGCATATGTCTTTTGAATTTGTGGTTCATGAATGTTGGCTCTTGTAAGAATGATGAAAAAGGAGACATGTTACTGAGGATCTGAAAAATCATAAAAATGATTCTTGAAGCAAGAAAAAGCAGTGAATACAAAAAAAAAACGAAAAAAAGGGAGAAAGAGAAAAAGAAAGAAAAAGAAAGAAATAAAGTTGTGATCCAAGGCAAAAAGAGTGTGCTTAAGAACCCTGGACACCTCTAATTGGGGACTTTAGCACAGCTGAGTCACAATCTGAAAAGCTTCACCCAATTATGTGTCTGTGGCATGTATGTATCCGGTGGTAATACTGGAAGACAGAGTGCTTTGGGCCACGGCCAAGACTCGTAAAGTAGCTGTGTTCAAGAATCATCATACTTAACTAGGAGAATCAATAACACTATCTGGATTCTGAGTTCCTAAAGAAGCCAATCATTCTGAATTTCAAAGGATAAAGTGAGATGCCAAAACTATTCAGAGGCAAAAAGCTAAAAGCCCCGCTCATCTAATTAATACTGATCTTCATAGATGTTTTTGGAATTCATTGCATATTCTCTTCTTTTTATCTTATTTGATTTTCAGTTGCTTGGGGACAAGCAACAATTTAAGTTTGGTGTTGTGATGAGCGGATAATTTGTACACTTTTTGGCATTGTTTTTAGTATGTTTTTAGTATGATTTAGTTAGTTTTTAGTATATTTTTATTAGTTTTTAGTTAAAATTCACTTTTCTGGACTTTACTATGAGTTTGTGTGTTTTTCTGTGATTTTAGGTATTTTCTGGCTGAAATTGAGGGACCTGAGCAAAAATCTGATTCAGAGACTGAAAAGGACTACAGATGCTGTTGGATTCTGACCTCCCTGCACTCGAAGTAGATTTTCTAGAGCTACAGAGGCCCAATTGGCGCGCTCTCAATGGCGTTGGAAAGTAGACATCCTGGGCTTTCCAGAAATATATGATAGTCCATACTTTACCCAAGATTTGATGGCCCAAATCGGCGTTCAAAGTCACCTTCAAAATTCCCAGCGTTAAACGCCGGAACTGGCACCTAAGTGGGAGTTAAACGCCCAAACTGGCACAAAAGCTGGCGTTTAACTCCAAGAAGAGTCTCTACACGAAAATGCTTCAATGCTCAGCCCAAGCACACACCAAGTGGGCCCGGAAGTGGATTTTTATGTCATTTACTCATTCTTAAGCTACTAGTTCTCTATAAATAGGACCTTTTACTATTGTATTTTCATCTTTGGATCTTAGATCATCTTCTGATCTTTGGAATCTTTTGATCTTGAGATCTTTTGATCACTTTGGGAGGCTGGCCATTCGGCCATGCCTAGACCTTGTTTCTTATGTATTTTCAACGGTGGAGTTTCTACACACCATAGATTAAGGTGTGGAGCTCTGCTGTACCTCGAGTATTAATGCAATTACTATTGTTCTTCTATTCAATTCAGCTTGTTCTTATTCCAAGATATTCATTCGCACTCAAGACTTGATGAATGTGATAATTATGTGACGCTCATCATCATTCTCACTTATGAATGCGTGCCTGACAACCACTCCCGTTCTACAAGCAAACAAGGCTTGAATGTTTATCTCTTGGATTCTTTAACCGGAATCTTCGTGGTATAAGCTAGAATTGATGGCGGCATTCAAGAGAATCCAGAAGGTCTAAACCTTGTCTGTGGTATTCTGAGTAGGATTCAATGATTGAATGACTGTGACGAGCTTCAAACTCCTGAAGGCGGGGCATTAGTGACAGACGCAAAAGAATCACTGGATTCTATTCCGGCCTGATTGAGAACCAACAGATGGATAGCCGTGCCGTGACAGGGTGCGTTGAACATTTCCACTGAGAGGATGGGAGGTAGCCACTGACAACGGTGAAACCCTTGCATACAGCTTGCCATGGAAAGGAGTAAGAAGGATTGGATGAAGACAGTAGGAAAGCAGAGAGACGGAAGGGACAAAGCATCTTCATACGCTTATCTGAAGCTCTCACCAATGATATACATAAGTATCTCTATCTTTATCTTTATGTTTTATTCATATTTCATCTATAACCATTTGAGTCTGCCTGACTAAGATTTACAAGGTGACCATAGCTTGCTTCATACCAACAATCTCCGTGGGATCGACCCTTACTCGCGTAAGGTTTATTACTTGGACGACCCAGTGCACTTGCTGGTTAGTTGTGCGAAGTTGTGTTTATGCCATGGTATTGAGCACCAAGTTTTTGGGGCCATTACTAGGGATTATTTGAGTTGTGAAAAGTAGTGATCACAATTTCGTGCACCACTAAGTCAGAGTGGCTCTACTTAGAATTCTCTGTCTGTTGCTGAGAAGATGATGGAAAAGGCTTGCCATTGCTAAACCTGTTTCTTCAACCATTATTATTGTTGAAACCTTGTTGAGGTCTCTGTTGATCCTTCCATGAGAGATTTGGATGATTTCTCCATGAAGAATTATAGGTGTTTTCATAGGGTTCTCCCATGTAATTCACCTCTTCTATTAAAGGGTTCTCAGGATCATAAGCTTCTTCTTCAGATGAAGTATCCTTAGTACTGCCTGGTGCAGCTTGCATTCCAGACAGACTTTGAGAGATCATATTGACTTGCTGAGTCAATATTTTGTTTTGAGCCAATATGGCATTCAGAGTATCAATCTCAAGAACTCCTTTCTTCTGATTCGTCCCATTGTTCACAGGATTCCTTTCAGAAGTGTACATGAATTGGTTATTTGCAACCATTTCAATGAGTTCTTGAGCTTCTGCAGGCGTCTTCTTTAGATGAAGAGATCCTCCAGCAGAGCTATCCAATGACATCTTGGACAGTTCAGACAGACCATCATAGAAGATACCTATGATGCTCCATTTAGAAAGCATGTCAGAAGGACACTTTCTGATCAATTGTTTGTATCTTTCCCAAGCTTCATAGAAGGATTCACCTTCCTTCTGTCTAAAGGTTTGGACTTCCACTCTAAGCTTACTCAATTTTTGAGGTGGAAAGAACTTTGCCAAGAAGGCATTGACTAGCTTTTCCCAAGAGTTCAGGCTTTCTTTAGGTTGTGAGTCCAACCATATCCTAGCTCTGTCTCTTACAGCAAAAGGGAATAGCATAAGTCTATAGACTTCAGGGTCAACCCCATTAGTCTTGACAGTGTCACAGATTTGCAAGAACTCAGCTAAAAACAGATGAGGATCTTCCAATGGAAGTCCATGGAACTTGCAATTCTGTTGCATTAGAGAAACTAATTGAGGCTTAAGCTCAAAGTTGTTTGCTCCAATGGCAGGGATAGAGATGCTTCTCCCATAGAAGTTGGGAGTAGGTGCAGTAAAGTCACCCAGCACCTTCCTTGCATTGTTGGCATTGTTGTTGTTTTCGGCTGCCATGTCTTCTTCTTGTTTGAAGATTTCTGTTAGGTCCTCTACAGAGAGTTGTGCCTTAGCTTCTCTTAGCTTTCGCTTCAAGGTCTTTTCAGGTTCAAGGTCAGCCTCAACAAGAATGCTTTTGTCTTTGCTCCTGCTCATATGAAAGAGAAGAGAACAAGAAATATGGAATCCTCTATGTCACAGTATAGAGATTCCTTGAGGTGTCAGGAAAAGAAAATAGAAGGGAGAGGTAGAAGAATTCGAACTTATCAAGAAAGATGGAGTTCGAATTGTGTATTAAGGAGGAGTGTTAGTCCATAAATAGAAGGATGTGAGAAGAGGGGAAGAAATTTTCGAAAATAAAGTAAAAGATTTTTAAAAACATTTTGAAAAATTGATTGATGATTTTCGAAAACTAAAAGTGGAAAAGAGATCAAGTGATTTTTGAAAAAGATTTTGAAATTAGAAATCAAAAAGATATGATTGAAAACTATTTTGAAAAAGATGTGAGAAAAATATATGATTGAAAAGATATAGTTTTAAAAAGATATGGTTGAGAAGATATGATTTGAAAAACAATTTAAAAAGATTTGATTTTAAAAATTAATGACTTGGCTAACAAGAAAAGATATGATTCAAACATTAAACCTTTCTCAACAGAAAAGGCAACATACTTGAAATGTTGAATCAAATCATTAATTGATAGCAAGTATTTTTGAAAAAGAAAGAAATTGATTTTGAAAAAGATTTGATTGAAAAGATATGATTTGAAAAAGATTTGATTTTGAAAAATTTTGAAAACCTGAAAAAATTTGAATTAAAAACAGAATCTTCCCTCTTGTGCCATCCTGGCGTTAAACGCCCAGAATAGTATCCATTCTGGCGTTTAACGCCCAAAACACTACCCTTTTGGGAGTTAAACACCCAACCAGGCACCCTGGCTGGCGTTTAAACGCCAGTTTGCCTTTTTCACTGGGCATTTTGAACGCCCAACTTTTTCTGTGTAATTCCTCTGCTGTATGTTCTGAATCTTCAATTCTCTGTATTATTGACTTGAAAAGACACAAATTAAAATTTTTTTTGGATTTTTAATAATCAAAATGTAACTAAAATCAAATAACAATGCATGCAAGACATCAAACTTAGAAGTTTGTATACCATTGACACTAACAAAATGAGAATGCATATGAAAAACAACAAAACACTCAAGACAAGAGAATTTAAAGATCAGAATAAGGAAATCATCAAGAACAACTTGAAGATTAATGAAGACACATGCATGAATTCGAAAAAATGCAAGAAGAACAGAAACATGCAATTGACACCAAACTTACAATTAGACATTAGACTCAAACAAAAAAGATAAAATATTTTTGGGTTTTATGATTTTGTAATTTTTTTGGATTTTTTTTTCGAAAATTGAATGAAAATAAGGATATCAAAATTCTTAATGAGAATTCCAGGAATCATGCAATGTTAGTCTAAAGCTTTAGTCTAAATAAATTAGACATGGCTAGCCAAGCTTCAGCAGGACATTGCATTCAAGAGCTAAATTGATGAGAATCAATCAGCTTTGGTGATAATAAGAACATCACCTTGAAACACAAGAATTCATTCTTAAGAACTCTGAAGAAAAATACCTAATCTAAGCAACAAGATGAACCGTCAGTTGTCCAAACTCAACAATCCCCGGCAACGGCGCCAAAAACTTGGTGCACAAAATTGTGACCTCTACTTTTCACAACTCAAACAATCCCCGGTAATGGCTCCAAAAACTTGGTGCTCAATACCATGGTCTAAACATAATTTCACAATTTCGCACAACTAACCAGCAAGTGCACTGGGTCGTCCAAGTAATAAACCTTACGCGAGTAAAGGTCGATCCCACGGAGATTGTTGGTATGAAGCAAGCTATGATCACCTTGTAAATCTCAGTCAAGAAAATTCAAATGGTTATAGATGATATATGAATAAAGCATAAGATAAAGATAGGGATACTTATGTGATTCATTGGTGAGAATTTCAGATAAGCGTATAGAGATGCTTTGTCCCTTCAGTCTCTCTACTTTCCTACTGTCTTCATCCAATCCTTCTTACTCCTTTCCATGGCAAGCTGTATGTTGGGCATCACCGTTGTCAGTGGCTACAGTCCCGTCCTCTCAGTGAAAATGTTCAACGCACCCTGTCACGGCATGGCTAATCATCTGTCGGTTCTCAATCAGGTTGGAATAGAATCCATTGATTCTTTTGCGTCTGTCACTAACGCCCAGCCTTCAGGAGTTTGAAGCTCGTTACAGTCATTCAATCATTGAATCCTACTTAGAATACCACAGATAAGGTTTAGACCTTCCGGATTCTCTTGAATGCCGCCATCAATTCTAGCTTATACCACGAAGATTCTGATTAAGGAATCCAAGAGATAAACATTCAAGCCTTGTTTGCTTGTAGAACGGGAGTGGTTGTCAGGCACGCGTTCATAAGTGAGAATGATGATGAGCGTCACATAATCATCACATTCATCAAGTTCTTGAGTGCGAATGAATATCTTGGAATAAGAATAAGCTGAATTGAATAGAAGAACAATAGTAATTGCATTAATACTCGAGGTACAGCAGAGCTCCACACCTTAATCTATGGTGTGTAAAAACTCCACCGTTGAAAATACATAAGAACAAGGTCTAGGCATGGCTGTGAGGCCAGCCCCCAAATGATCTAAGAACTAAACGTCCAAAGATGATCCTAAGATCTAAAGATCCAAAGATCCAAAGATGAAAATACAATAGCAAAAGGTCCTATTTGTAGAGAACTAGTAGCCTAGGGTCTACAGAAATGAGTAAATGACCTAAAAATCCACTTCCGGGACCACTTGGTGTGTGCTTGGGCTGAGCATTGAAGCTTTCATGTGTAGAGACTTTTCTTGGAGTTAAACGCCAGCTTTTGTACCAGTTTGGGCATTTAACTCCCATTCTTGTGCCAGTTCCGGCGTTTAACGCCAGGCAGTTTTGAGCTGATTTGGAACGCCAGTTTGGGCCATCAAATCTCGGGCAAAGTATGGACTATTACATTGCTGGAAAGCCCAGGATGTCTACTTTCCAACGCCGTTAAGAGCGTGCCAATTGGGCTTCTGTAGCTCCAAAAAATCCACTTCGAGTGCAGGGAGGTCAGAATCCAACAGCATCTGCAGTCCTTTTCAGTCTCTGAATCAGATTTTTGCTCAGGTCCCTCAATTCCAGCCAGAAAATACCTGAAATCACAAAAAAACACACAAACTCATAGTAAAGTCCAGAAAAGTGAATTTTAACTAAAAACTAATAAAAATATAATAAAACTAATTAAAACATACTAAAAACATACTAAAAACAATGCCAAAAAGCGTATAAATTATCCGCTCATCATCAGCCGTGTTCTAAATGATGCGCAGAAGAACTACACAACAACAGAAAAGGAATTGCTTGCAGTGGTTTACACCATTGACAAGTTTAGATCCTATTTAGTAGGATCAAAAGTGATTGTGTACACTGACCATGCTGCTCTTAAATATCTACTCACAAAGCAGAATTCAAAATCCAGCCTCATAAGATGGGTGTTGCTTCTGCAAGAGTTTAATATAGAAATAAGAGACAGAAAAGGGACAGAGAATCAAGTAGCAGATCACTTGTCCCGAATAGAACCAGTAGAAGGGACGTCCCTCCCTTTTACAGAGATCTCTGAAACCTTTTCGGATGAGCAATTTTTTGCCATTCCGGAAGCACCATGGTTTGAAGAACTTCATGATAGTGACTCTAACAAAAAGTTCATTGTTAATGGGCAAAGAGTCAAGCATTATCCTGAAGGTAATGTTGAGCAAGAATGCTCAAGACTGAGACTGGATTAAAGCTCAGTAATATTCCAGCTAAAGACAATAAAGAAGCGCTTATTGGGAGGCAACCCAATTTTTATTTATCTATATTTCTATTGTTCTCTGATGTTTTTATTAGATTTATGATCATGTGGAGTCACAAAACAATTGCAAAAATTAAAAACAGAATAAAAAATAGCAGAAAAAAAGTACACCCTGGAGGAAGAGATGTCTGGCGTTTAAACACCAGAAACGTGCATCTGTCTGGCATTTAATGCCAGAAACAAGCACCAAGCTGGCATTTAATGCCAGAAATAAGAATCAGGCTGGTGTTAAACGCCAGAAACAAGCTACATTTGGGCGTTTAACACCAGAAACAAGCAGCAGTCTGGCGTTAAACGCCAGGATTGCACTAAGAGGGCGTTCTACACGCCTAAATGGTGCAAGGATGAGAAATCCTTGACACCTCAGGATCTGTGGATCCCACAGGATCCCCACCTACCTCACCATTCAAATTCAAATTATTCCCTTCCCAAACCCACCTATTCACACACCTCCATCTCCTTCACTTCTCCTTCTACTCCCTTCTTTCTTCTTTTGCTCGAGGGCGAGCAATATTCTAAGTTTGGTGTGGTAAAAGCATATCTTTTTTGTTTGTCCATAACCATTGATGGCACCTAAGGCCAGAGAAACCTCAAGAAAGAGGAAAGGGAGGGCAATTGCTTCCACCTCTGAGTCATGGGAGATGGAGAGATTCATCTCAAGGGTCCAAAGCTCAGTAGTAGAGTATTTGACTGCACATCAAGAGGGCCCACTCATGGACCTCAACAAGAGCATGAAAAATTCGCTCATCAAGAAATCCCTGAGATACCTCAGGGGATACATTTTCCTCCACACGATTATTGGGAGCAACTAAAGATAGGAGCACCAAAATCACTAGGGATCAAGCAACAGAGGCAAGGAAGAGACATATAGGAGCTCAAAAACATAGAGGAGCTCAAGAACACCATTGGTCCTTCAAGAAAAAGGCGCCACCCTCACTAAGGTGGATTCATTCCTTAACTTTCTTGTTCTTTTCTCTCTGTTTTTCGGTTTTATGCTATATGTTTGTTTATGTTTTGAGTCTTTACTACATGATCATTAGTATTTAGTAACTATGTCTTAAGGCTATGAATAATTCCATGAATCCTTTACCTCTCTTAAATGAAAAATGTTTCTAATACAAAAGAACAAGAAGTACATGAGTTTCGAATTCATCCTTGAAATTAGTTTAATTATATTGATGTGGTGGCAATACTTTTTGTTTTCTGAATGAATGCTTGAACAGTGCATATTTTTTATCTTGTTGTTTATGAATGTTAAAATTGTTGGCTCTTGAAAGAATGATGAACAAAGAGAAATGTTATTGATAATCTGAAAAATCATGAAATTGATTCTTGAAGCAAGAAAAAGCAGTGAATAAAAAAAAGCTTGTGAAAAAAAAACAAAAGAAAAAAAATAAAAGAAAAAGTAAAAGCAAGCAGAAAAAGCCAATAGCCCTTAAAACCAAAAGGCAAGGGTAAAAAGGATCCAAGGCTTTGAGCATCAATGGATAGGAGGGCCCAAGGAAATAAATCTAGGCCTAAGTGGCTAAATCAAGCTGTCCCTAACCATGTGCTTGTGGCATGTAGGTCAAAGTGAAAAGCTTGAGACTGAGTGGTTAAAGTCGTGATCCAAAGCGAAAGAGTGTGCTTAAGAACTCTGGACACCTCTAATTGGGGACTTTAGCAAAGCTAAGTTGTAGAACCTATGCACAATTACTCAAGAGGGGGGTGAATTGAGTATTGCAACAACAATTAATCTTTTTACGAAAGTTAAAGACAATATACAAAAAGTGTTATTGTACTAGTATTTTTCCAAGAGCTTAACTCAATTGCTAAGCATTTATAAGGAGCTTTTACTTTCCAATAGGCACTAACTCAAATAAATTGATCAAGCTTTTCACCAATCGGACTTAAGCCACTCCTTAAGTACTTACGAAGCTACTTTTCGATCACAATTTATTTGCTCAAAGGTAAAAGACAATAATATTGAAGAGATGAGTTTGGAGAGATGCAAACGCTTATTTAGAGTGGTTCGGCACAATCCTTGTCCTACGTCCACTTTCTTTCTCAATCGCAATTGAGAAGTTCCACTATTGCCAAGCTTCAAGGTGCTCGCGCAAAACCTTTTACAATCGGAGTCCTTAGTTTCTAACACCTCACGGTATATGATCACCACTCGTATACTAACCCACTCCACTTAGAGATACCTTCTCTAAGATTTGCCTTGAGTACTTAGTATACCTCTTTGGTATCCTCACCGACTATAGTGTTTATAACTCTTGACTCAACCTTGGAGATCACACTCCAATTTACAAGGTGTACAAGAAAACAATTCTCAAAGAATTGTTGAGATGAAATGAGTACTCTCTAGAAGAGTGTATGATTACAAGTTTGGCACTATTGAACCAATTGATATTGCTCTCACAAATTGTGTATTATATCACCTTAAAAAAGTGTAGAATGAAAGAATATGACAAGATAGTTTCCAAATGCTCAAAATTAGTGAAATAAGGCTTCAATCCATCTATTTATAGATTCCCCAAACTTTAGAAACGTTGGGGAATTAATGGGATGAAGCCTTTATGTCAAAACTAGCCGTTTTTTATGTTTTTGAATTATTTGCATCGATGCATAACACTTTGCATCGATGCAAATGTGTCTTTGACGCTGAAATTTGAATTTTCAGCTAGGTTGCATCGATGCAAACATCTTTGCATCGATGCAACAAGTCGTTGCATGCTTTGCATCGATGCAAGATGAGTGTGCATCGATGCAAACCTTAAAGAATGGCTTAAAATCACTTCAAAATGCTTAGGATTGATCTCAAACTTGTTGGAGTCAATTCCTATGCTTTTGTACCTTTGAAAACAAGTTTTTAAACCTTTTGGCTAGCATCGAATTGCAAGATGTGCATCAAAACATTTTGTGAGTGTGTGTTGAGAGATTTAGCAATTGGTTCTTAACAAGAAGTTACCTAAGTCCTAAGACACTATACTTGTCTTCAAATGTTGTGGACTTGAGTTTCTTGTTGTTGTTGTGTTGCTTTCAACTCTTCATGCTTGTTCATTCAAGTTGTTTGTTGGTTTGTCTTTTCATCTCGTTTGTTGGTTTGTCATTCATCAAAACCTACGAATACAAACTTCGCATACAAGCAACATGATTTACAATTTCCCCCTTTTTGATAATGACAAACCAATTTTGAGGATATGTATTTATAAATGATTTTGAAAGCAACAATAATGCACTTTGTTTTATAGAAAGCTTTGGAGAAGACTTTAAAAAATTTTTTTGCAAGAGTTCCCCCTAAATATGTGCATTTGTTCCTTTAAAGGGCGTTTATCAAAGAAAACGATTTAGATATCAAAGTTTTTGCTTAGCGGAAGTCTTTTTGAAATCATTGTTTCGCAAACTTATTTCTTCTTTTCAAATCCTCAAAAAAGTTCAAAACTTCAAATATTCTCAAACTTTTCTTCCTTTTTCAAAAGTTCAAAACTTCAAATATCCTCAAACTTTTCTTCCCCCTTTTGACATTATCAAAAAAAAGGGAGTTTGAAATGTGTCATAGAAGCATGCATAATTCCCCCTAAAATATATCAAGGCATGCACATTAACTTAAAATAGGGGTACCAAGCCTATTTTGAGTTATTCACCAAATAAGCATACAATCATTAATCATTAAACAAAATTATGAAGGAAATATCAAAGTATTTGAACCATAATAAAAATCCTTAACTTACTAGGAGTTAGTTTAACAATTCATATAATCAAATAAGCATAAAGCAATAAAAAGTGACTTGATGAAGAGGAGACAATCAATCTTGGTCTTCATCATCATCAGTATCCTCTTCATATGGTAGGTGGATGTCGAAATGCTCATATAAGTCATCAATACGACGATCCAAGCGACCCGTGCGATGATCTACACGAGAAACACGATGATTAAGTGCTTCAAGTTGCCTACCATGCTCTACTTCAATCCTTTGGATGTTTTGGTTGATGGATTGTAATTCTCTCATTACATCAACCAAGGAGGGTGGTTCTTGAGCTTGAGGTGCTTCTGGAGGAGCTTGCTCTTGAGGATCTTGTTCATCAACATTTCTTCTTCCCATTTTATTGAGAAGATGAGTGTTGATACAAGATTGAGGTGGTACTTCCTTGGCAATCTCATTTGATACATCAATACCAACATAATCAAAGACTTTAGACCATAGGCAAAGGAATCCTAATCCACCATTCCTATCCTTCATCTTGAGCCTAATCATATGTTGTACTATAAAGTATGGCCAATTAATCTTAATCCCATTTATCATAGCCCACATGACAATCAAATCTTCATCATTTACATTCGCATGCCCGGATATTCTAGGTTGCAATACATAGGTGACTAGATATAACAAAGTTCTATGTTCCGCACTCATTGAATTGCAACTAATTTTGGAGTGAGCTCCTTGTACAAGGTTTAACAGATGCATGGCATTTTCCTTTGAATAACCCCATTCATCAATTGGGGTTTTACCACCTTGAAACACGTCACCTTGATTTGGTAACTCCCAAATGGTGGCTAACTCATCACCATCTAGCCTATAATCCTTTCTTCCTATCTTGAAGAATAATGTGAAATTTGATTCATCTTCCTCATCAATCTCAATCATGAGTGTACTATAGGCTATGGCAACTAAATCCGGATAATATTTACTCTTAATTTGAACAAAATCCATGAGGCCTTGTTGAACTAAAATAGCCTTAAGAGTATCAAACTTATGAATGACAAGAAGGGTCGGATCCAAATACCTCGGAGGAATTTCCTTTCTTCCGGCGAGCCTTGCCTCATAGAATTGAAGATCTTCATTAGAAGCAAAGTACCTTGCCAAAGGATGATTATTTGGAGGTGGAACCACACTGGAAGAGCCTTTTGACTTCTTCATGGTTCTCTTGATTCTAGGCATTGTTGATGATTTTGTTTTATGGGTTTTGTAGAGGAGAATGTGGGGACTTCAAATATGTAGTTTGTTTGTAGTGGGTATCAAAGTTTTGTGAGTTGTATGAAGGTATATGTGAGCTTGTTTTGGAGGTTATGGAGGTTTGAATGTGGGGATATGAGTTGTGAGGTTGAAGATGATGAAAAAGTGGGGTTTTGTTGCTCAAAAATGCTAAATTCACGTGTTTTTGTGCAATTTGGTCGAGTTTACATCGATGCAATAGGCTTTGCATCGATGCACATAGCACGTCGTGTGCTTTGCATCGATGCAAAGCTTGGTTGCATCGATGCAACATACATCATTTTGCCCAAAATCACCAAATTTTCATCCTTTGGTGGTTCTTTCTTCAATCCTTTGAGTTTTATCATGTATATACTCACTTAAATCATTATAAACTTCAATTTGTTGATCCTCCATTGTTTATAATCTTCAAATTCTTCAATCTACCTCAAGATTAATCACTCATTCATCAACTCATAAACCTACAAAACAATGGCTAATTGGATATCTCCAATGCTTAAGTTAGTAAGAGATACAAAAGAAAAAAAAATAATAATATGAATACAATGAATTCAAACAAATCATATTAGATTAGAATCCAAGATACCAAGTTCATTTCGGATGTTAAAAAAACTTTCTTTACATAAAGGTTTAGTGAAGATGTCCGCTAGTTGTTTACTAGTTTCGACAAATTCAATAACCACATCACCCTTTTCAACATGGTCTCTTATGAAGTGATGTCTAATCTCAATATGCTTGGTTCTTGAATGTTGAACCGGATTCTTGGTTAAATTTATTGCACTAGTATTATCACATTTGATAGGAATGTGATCAAGCATGAGTCCATAGTCCATAAGTTGTTGTTTCATCCATAAAATTTGGGCGCAACAACTACCGGCGGCTACATACTCGGCTTCGGCGGTAGACAAGGCTACACTTACTTGTTTCTTACTATGCCATGAAACAAGAGAGTTTCCTAGCAAGTGACAAGTGCCGCTAGTGCTTTTCCTATCCAATTTGCACCCGGCAAAATCGGAATCGGAATAACCAATCAAGTCACAAGTGGATCCTTTCGGATACCACAATCCAACATTTAATGTTCCTATGAGATACTTCATAATCCTTTTTACCGCACTTAAGTGAGATTCCTTAGGATTAGCTTGGTATCTCGCACACATGCATACACTAAACATGATATCTGGCCTACTTGCCATTAGATAAAGTAATGATCCTATCATGCCTCTATACTTCTTTACATCTATGCTTTTACCTTGTTCATCTTTGTCAAGGTAGCAAGTAGTGCTCATTGGTGTGTCCATTGCCTTAGCATTGTCCATTCCAAATCTTTTGAGCAGTTCCTTGCAATATTTGGTTTGGCTAACGAAAGTTCCTTCTTTTCCTTGTTTGATTTGCAGACCAAGGAAGAAGTTGAGTTCGCCCATCATAGACATTTCAAATTCACTTTGCATGAGGTTTGAGAAAAACTTGCAAAGTTAGTTGAACCAAATATTATGTCATCGACATAAACTTGTACCAAAAGGATATTTTTGTTTTCAATCAAGATAAATAAAGTTGTATCAACCTTCCCTCTTCTAAAACCCTTTTCTATTAAAAACTTGCTCAAACGTTCATACCAAGCTCTTGGAGCTTGTTTAAGACCATAAAGAGCTTTCTTGAGTTTAAAAACATGATTAGGATTTTCATAATCCTCAAAACCGGGAGGTTGTTCAACATATACTTCTTCTTTAATGAAACCATTAAGAAAGGCACTCTTAACATCCATTTGATAAAGTTTGAAGTTATAAGAGGATGCAAAAGCAAGTAACATCCTAATTGCTTCTAATCTACCTACGGGAGCATAAGTTTCGTCATAATCAATGCCTTCCTCTTGATTATAACCTTTAGCTACTAATCTAGCTTTGTTTCTAACAATTGTACCATTTTCATCGAGTTTATTTCTAAAAACCCATTTTGTTCCTACAATTGTTTGATTACTTGGTTTAGGCACCAATTCCCAAACGTCATTTCGTTTGAATTGGTTAAGCTCCTCTTGCATTGCCATAGCCCAATGTTCATCATCAATTGCAGACTCAATGGTAGATGGTTCAATTTAAGAAACAAAAGCACTATATGCAAATAAATTTCTAAAAGTGGATCGAGTTGTTACCCCTTTCGAAACATCACCAATGACGTTGTCTAGAGGATGATCCTTTGAAGTACGCCAATCCTTTGGAAGTGCATTTATTTGTGCTTGTGATGGTTCAATTTCTTCAACTTGAACACTATCCTTTGTTGAGCTTGTAGAGGCTTCATTTAAATCTTTTTCTTTGTCTTCACCATTCAAATTTAGTGAATCAAAGTTTTCTATATTTTCATCAAAATCTTTTCTAGCACAACAACGGTTAGTTTCATCAAAAGCGACATGAATACTTTCTTCCATAGTCATGATGCATTTATTATATACTCTAAAAGCTTTGCTAGTTAAAGAGTAGCCTAAGAAGATTCCTTCATCAGCCTTAGCATCAAATTTGCCTAAGTTATCTTTTCCATTATTTAGAATAAAGCATTTACAACCAAAGACGTGAAGGTGGGAAATATTTGGCTTTCTTCCTTTGTACAATTCGTACGGTGTTTTCTTAAGAATAGGTCGAATGATAATCCTATTCATAACATAACACGCGGTACTGACCGCATCCGCCCAAAAGTACTTAGGAATATTAGCCTCATTGAGCATAGTTCTTGCCATTTCTTCTAAATGACGATTTTTCCTTTCAACCACACCATTTTGTTGTGGTGTTCTAGGAGAGGAAAAATTATGCTCAATGCCATTTTCTTCACAAAAAGTTTCAAAAAGATTGTTTTCAAATTCTCCACCATGATCACTTCTAATAGATGATATATGCAAATTCTTTTCATTTTGAATAACTTTGGCTAATCTTTTGAATGCTCGAAATGCATCACTCTTGTTTGCTAGGAACAAGGTCCATGTAAATCGAGAGTAATCATCAACAATAACTAAAGCATAGTAATTGCCACCAAAGCTCATAGTTCTAGAAGGACCAAATAAATCCATGTGCAAAAGTTGTAATGGCCTTGTTGTTGAAACAATGTTTTTGGATTTAAAAGAGGCCTTTACTTGTTTTCCCTTTTGACATGCGTCGCAAAGGACGTCTTTTTCAAAGCGTAGCTTTGGTAAGCCAATTACTAACTCTTTAGAGAACAACTTGTTAAGATGGTCCATGTTAGCATGAGCTACTCTACGATGCCATAACCAAGTTTCATCATTTTTACTAACAAGGCATTTCACATCATTTGAGAAAACTTCATTTAGATTAATCATGTATACATTGTCAACACGGTGCCCAATTAGCACAATTTCATTAGTGTCTTGCCTTTTTATCAAACAACATTTTGAATCAAAGGTGACTAAGTTTCCTTTGTCACAAAGTTGGCTAACACTAATGAGATTATGTTTGAGACCTTTGACAAGTATAACATTATCTATGAAAGTGGAAGGATTTTTACCAACTTTTCCAACGCCGATTACTTTGCCGGTGTTGTTGTCTCCATAGATCACGTTTCCTCCGTTTGTAGGCTCTATTGCGGTGAACTTTGATTCATCGCCGGTCATGTGTTTGGAGCATCCACTATCAACATACCAATTTGTATCCTTAGCTCCAACACGTACCTACAAAATAATTAAAATTGGGATTTAGGTACCCAAGTGAATTTGGGTCCTTGATGGTTAGTATGAGCATAATGCCCATAAGGTGCCCATCTCGTATCTTGACTACGAAAGTTTATATGTTTAATTCTAGTAAAGCATACGGGTGCTATATGACCTACTTTATTACAATAATGACATATGACATTTGGATTATGCATCCTATGCATGTTTCTAAATGGTTGCCTAGGTTGTTTCCTAAATGCAACATCTTTTGATCTATATACATTGTGATTATAATTTCTAAATGAAGCATGTTGAGGAGGACGTTTAAAGGCTTCATTCCTTTTAGGCATGCTTACCTTTTGGGCTTGCGGTTGCCTAATAGGAGTTTTAGCATTTTTAAATTTTCCTTTTTCAAAACCCAAACCTTCCTTATTATGAACATGATTTTGGTTTTTCAACATTTTATCTAAGTTCTTTGAAGATTCATTGAACTTAGCTAAAGTGTTCTTAAGATTTGTAATTTCATTTTCATGCATTTTACAAGATTTGTATGGATCACTACTTGTGCTACACTTATCTTTTCCAAGATTGATATTCTCGTTTTTCAACATCTCATTTTGTTTTAAAAGTTCCATATTCTTTTTCTTTAGGAGAGAATAATCTTGGGTAAGTTTTGTGTACACCTCAAGTAAGGCATCATATTCATCTTGTAAATTAAAAGAAGTGGTGTTGTCATCACTAACCTTTTCTTCGCTTTCCATTAAGCAAAGATTTGCAACCTCGTCGTCATCGGAGTCGGATTCATCCTCGTTCTCCCATGATATGTATGCTTTCTCCTTCTTCTTAAATTTCTTATTTTTGTCCTCCTTTTGAAGTTTTGGACAATTGGGTTTGATGTGTCCAACTTCTCCACACTCATAGCATTTTGGTACCTTTGTTTTGCTCTTGAAGTTTTTCTTCATTGCAAACTTATTGAATCTTTTTAATAAGAGTGCAAATTCTTCATCTCCTTCTTCTTCATTATCATCACTCTCTTCTTGCAGTGATGTTGTTTTAAGGGGCGAGACTTTTCTTCTTGCTTTCTTCACCTTTTTGTCTATTTAGCATAATCATTTCATAGGTGAGAAGATTTCCTCGCAGTTGATCAAATGTAAGTTGATCATAGAGCCTTCCTTCCAACATGGCGTTCACTTTGGAGTTCCATTTTGGTGTAAGGCTTGTAAGCACCTTGGTCACAATTTGTTTATCATTGTATTTTGTGCCAAGCATGCTTAGATTGTTGAAGATCTTGGAGAGTCTTTCAAGAGCTTCTTCAATGCTCTCTTCATCTTTCATTTTAAAATTTTCCCATTCATGAACCAACATAAATACCTTTGATTCTTTAACGTGGTCGGTTCCTTCGTAAGTGATTTGGAGTTTATCCCAAATCTCTTTAGCGGTTTCACATGTAGAGATCTTCATATAATCATGCTCGTTAAGTGCACAATGAATGAAGTTGATGGCTTTATCATTCATTGCCACTTTCTTCCAATCATCGTCACTATATTCATCTTCTCCTTTCGGTACTTGCTTTGAGACGGAGACTCCTTCTTCTTTAGCGCTTGTTGTCTTTGTTGGAATGTGATTTCCATTCTCAATTACTTTCCAAATTCTCACATCTTGAGAACGGATCCAAATTCTCATCTTATTTTTCCAATAAGAGTAATTTGTTCCGCTAAAAAGAGGAGGTCTAGCGGTTGAGTTACCTTCGCTAGTGTTGTTGTTGTTAAAGCCTGTGCTTGCCATGATCTTTTCCCTTAAACGGTTAAGTCTTTCAAAGGGTTAAGCTCTGATGCCACTTGTAGAACCTATGCACAATTACTCAAGAGGGGGGGTGAATTGAGTATTGCAACAACAATTAATCTTTTTACGAAAGTTAAAGACAATATACAAAAAGTGTTATTGTACTAGTATTTTTCCAAGAGCTTAACTCAATTGCTAAGCATTTATAAGGAGCTTTTACTTTCCAATAGGCACTAACTCAAATAAATTGATCAAGCTTTTCACCAATCGGACTTAAGCCACTCCTTAAGTACTTACGAAGCTACTTTTCGATCACAATTTATTTGCTCAAAGGTAAAAGACAATAATATTGAAGAGATGAGTTTGGAGAGATGCAAACGCTTATTTAGAGTGGTTCGGCACAATCCTTGTCCTACGTCCACTTTCTTTCTCAATCGCAATTGAGAAGTTCCACTATTGCCAAGCTTCAAGGTGCTCGCGCAAAACCTTTTACAATCGGAGTCCTTAGTTTCTAACACCTCACGGTATATGATCACCACTCGTATACTAACCCACTCCACTTAGAGATACCTTCTCTAAGATTTGCCTTGAGTACTTAGTATACCTCTTTAGTATCCTCACCGACTATAGTGTTTATAACTCTTGACTCAACCTTGGAGATCACACTCCAATTTACAAGGTGTACAAGAAAACAATTCTCAAAGAATTGTTGAGATGAAATGAGTACTCTCTAGAAGAGTGTATGATTACAAGTTTAGCACTATTGAACCAATTGATATTGCTCTCACAAATTGTGTATTATATCACCTTAAAAAAGTGTAGAATGAAAGAATATGACAAGATAGTTTCCAAATGCTCAAAATTAGTGAAATAAGGCTTCAATCCATCTATTTATAGATTCCCCAAACTTTAGAAACGTTGGGGAATTAATGGGATGAAGCCTTTATGTCAAAACTAGCCGTTTTTTATGTTTTTGAATTATTTGCATCGATGCATAACACTTTGCATCGATGCAAATGTGTCTTTGACGCTGAAATTTGAATTTTCAGCTAGGTTGCATCGATGCAAACATCTTTGCATCGATGCAACAAGTCGTTGCATGCTTTGCATCGATGCAAGATGAGTGTGCATCGATGCAAACCTTAAAGAATGGCTTAAAATCACTTCAAAATGCTTAGGATTGATCTCAAACTTGTTGGAGTCAATTCCTATGCTTTTGTACCTTTGAAAACAAGTTTTTAAACCTTTTGGCTAGCATCGAATTGCAAGATGTGCATCAAAATATTTTGTGAGTGTGTGTTGAGAGATTTAGCAATTGGTTCTTAACAAGAAGTTACCTAAGTCCTAAGACACTATACTTGTCTTCAAATGTTGTGGACTTGAGTTTCTTGTTGTTGTTGTGTTGCTTTCAACTCTTCATGCTTGTTCATTCAAGTTGTTTGTTGGTTTGTCTTTTCATCTCGTTTGTTGGTTTGTCATTCATCAAAACCTACGAATACAAACTTCGCATACAAGCAACATGATTTACATAAGTCACAATCTTAAAAGGTTCACCCAGTTATGTGTCTGTGGCATTTATGTATCCGGTGGTAATACTAGAAAACAAAGTGCTTAGGGCCACGGCCAAAACTCATAAAGTAGCTGTGTTCAAAAATCAACATACTAAACTAGGAGAATCAATAACACTATCTGAATTCTGAGTTCCTATAGATGCCAATCATTCTAAACTTCAAAGGATAAAGTGAGATGCCAAAACTGTTCAGAAGCAAAAGGCTACTAGTCCCACTCATCTAATTAGAAGTAAGCTTCATTGATATTTTGGAATTTATAGTATATTCTATTCTTTTTATCCTATTTGATTTTCAGTTGCTTGGGGACAAGCAACAATTTAAGTTTGGTGTTGTGATGAGCAGATAATTTATACGTTTTTTGGCATTGTTTTTAGGTAGTTTTTAGTAGGTTCTAGCTACTTTTTAGTATATTTTTATTAGTTTTTAGGCAAAATTCATATTTCTGGAATTTACTATGAGTTTGTGTGTTTTTCTATGATTTCAGGTATTTTCTGGCTGAAATTGAGGGAGCTGAGCAAAAATCTGATTCAGGCTGAAAAAGGACTGCTAATGCTGTTAGATTTTGACCCCCCTGCACTCGAAATGGATTTTTTGGAGCTATAGGAGTCCAATTGGCGCGTTCTCAATTAGGTTGGAAAGTAGACATACAGGCTTTCCAGCAATATATAATAGTCCATACTTTGCTCGAAGATAAACAACGTAAACTGGCGTTTAACGCCAGTTCCATGTTGCATTCTGGCGTTGAATGCCAGAAACAGGTTGCAAGTTGGAGTTAAACGCCAGAAACAGGTTACAACCTGACGTTTAACTCCAGAAACAACCCAGGCACGTGAGAAGCTCAAGTCTCAGCCCCAGCACACACCAAGTTGGCCCCAGAAGTGGATTTCTGCACTATCTATCTTAGTTTACTCATTTTCTGTAAACCTAGGTTACTAGTTTAGTATTTAAACAACTTTTAGAGACTTATTTTGTACCTCATGACATTTTAGATCTGAACTTTATACTTTTTGACGGCATGAGTCTCTAAACTCCATTGTTGGGGGTAAGGAGCTCTGCAGCGTCTCGATGAATTAAGGCAATTATTTCTGTTTTCCCTTCAAACACGCTTGTTTCTATCTAAGATACTGATTCATACTTAACCGTGATGAATGTGATGATCCGTGACACTCATCACCATTCTCAACCCATGAACGTGTGCCTAACAACCACCTCCGTGCTACATTAGATTGAATGAGTATCTCTTAGATTCCTTAATCAGAATCTTCGTGGTATAAGCTAGTATCCATTGGCAGCATCCTTGAGAATCCGGAAGGTCTAAACCTTGTCTGTGGTATTCTGAGTAGGATTCAGGGATTGGATGACTGTGACGAGCTTCAAACTCGCGAGTGTTGAGCATAGTGACAAACACAAAAGGATCAATGGATCCTATTCCGACATGATCGATAATCGACAGATGATTAGCCGTGCTGTGACAGAGCATTTAGACCATTTTCACTGAGGGGATGGAAAGTAGCCATTGACAACGGTGACGCCCTACATACAGCTTGCCATGGAAGGAGCCTGGCATGTTTGAAAGTAAGAAAGCAGTATGTTGTAGGGATTCAGAAGACAAAGCATCTCCAAAACTCCAACATATTCTCCATTATTGCGTAACAATTACTTATTTTATGCCCTTTCACTTTTTACAATTGAAACTAAAGAACCCTATTGGTATCCTGACTAAGAATAATAAGATAACCATAGCTTGCTTCAAGCCAACAATCTCCGTGGTGGTTGTTGATAATCAAAAGAGTGCTCACCATAGCCATTGCCTTGATATGCATCACAGGATGGTTGTTGGTAGTCCATTGGAGGCGGTTGTTGCCATGAGGGTTGAGTAAATCCTTGTGGCTCCTCCCATCTTTGATTCTTCCAACCTTGATGCCTGTTCTCATTATAGTTTCCATTCCTAACAACAACATTGGAATCAAACTTGAAACCAGAGGAGTGAGAATTCATATTAATTAATAAAAATTAAGAACAAAAATAAATAAACAAGCAAAATAAATTTTTTTTTTTAAAAAAATATTTACAATAACCAATAATAAGGCACACGTTTGCAATTCCCCGGCAACGGCGCCATTTTGACGTTAGGATTTTTGCCAGTAAAGAAGTTCATAAATACAGTCGTGTTGTAGATATAGTCTCTAAACCGACAGAAATCCCTTCGTGCAAACGTTTTGGTTGTCACAAGTAACAAACCCCTTTAAAATTGATAACCGAGTATTTAAACCTCGGGTCGTCTTCTCAAGGAATTGCAGGGAAGTATGTTCTTATTATTGGTTATGGAGATTGTAAATTTGGGGTTTTAAGAATAGGAAGCAAGTAATTTAAATTGCAATTAAAATAAATAAATAACTGTAAAATAAACTTTTGGCAAGGTATGAGAAATTGGAAGTCCAGACCGAATTATCCTTATCAATGATAATAAAAATTGAATCTTAAATTCACTTAGTTAACCCTTGCTTAAAGCAGAGGAAGGTCAAGTGACTAATTAGTTTGATCTTCAAATCCGAGTTAATTCCTAAGAAAAGATTGGGAGTATTGAGGTTCAATTCAATTAGAGGAGATAACAATTATCAGTTATGCTGTTGAGTTGGATAACTTCCTGAGTTACTGATTTCTTACCCAAAACCAAAAGGAAGGAAACTAAGTCTACTGGAATAACAATATCTTCAGATGGGAAGCAATAATCATGTAAATAAAAGAAAGCAATAATAACTGAAATACCTCAAATAATATTAATTCAAAGAAAATCATAACATGAAAGGTTCACAAGCCAGTTGGGCAACATAAATCAGATACAAGTAAAAGCATTAGAGCATTCCAAATGGAAGAAAAATATAAAGTAAAAGGAATATTAAACCTGGGATCGAGAGTCACTCTTAAAAACTAAGAGAAGTCCTAAATCCTAATCCTAAGAGAGAGAGAGGAGAGAACCTCTCTCTCTAAAACTACATCTAAAACATGAAAAGTGAATTATGAAAGCATGATTATGAATGGATGCATTTCCCCACTTTATAGCCTCTAATCTGTGTCCCCTGAGCCGAAAACTGGGTCAGAAACAGCCCAGAAATCACTTCCAGCGTTTTCTGGTCCGTACAGGTCGCGGAAAAGTGACGCGGCCGCATGGCTCACGCGGCCGCGCGGGTTGCGTTCCTGCCAGGTCACGCGTCCGCGTGACTCACGCGTTCGCGTCGCCTGGCGTCGGGGCAGCTATGGCAAATTATATATCAAATCAAAGCCCCGGACGTTAGCTTTCCAACGCAACTGGAACCGCATCGTTTGGACCTCTGTAGCTAAAGTTATAGCCGTTTGAGTGTGAAGAAGTCAGGCTGGACAGCTTAGCAGTTTCTCCAACTTATTGTATTCCTTCTACTTTTGCATGCTTCCTTTCCATCCTCTAAGTCATTCCTGCCCTATAATCTCTGAAAACACTTAACACACATATCAAGGCATCTAATGGTAATAAGAGAGGATTAATATTAGCAAGTATAAGTCCAAAGAAACATGTTTTCAATCAAAGCACATAATTAGGAAGGAAAATGTAAAACATGCAAATAGTATGAATAAGTGGGTAAAGAGTAGATAAAAACCACTCAATTGAGCACAAGATAAACCATAAAATATGGGTTTATCACCCTTACTTACGTAAGGTATTACTTGGACGACCCAGTGTACTTGCTGTTTAGTTGTGCGGAATTACATAGTGTGAGTGTAATTTTCGTGCATCAGTAATATTATATCATTAAAAATAATTATTATTTTTATTGACCACGTAGATAGTCATTCAAAAAGATGAATATGACTCTATGACAGTGTAAAATATTTTAATTGTCAATGTATCAAAATTAAACTCTAATAAAAGTTATGGTACATAATGAATTTTGGATGTTCTGATACATATTTTTTAATGTGTATAGTTTATGTCATTAGTTAATACGCTTACTTGATTCGGCCGAAAATCTTTGATACAAAATGTTCTCTATTCATTCTATATGATATGGGTTACAGAGCAGGATGATCAACTAACAAATGAGCAAGTTGGAGCTTAAGATTAGGAAGGTTGAGATTATGAAATTCGATCATTTTGGATCCTTTCATATTTTTCAGATATTAGAGTTGCTAAATAATGAATATTATATAATGTTTCATATATTTTTTGTTTTGATTATTATAAAATTATGGATTTATATAATTTATAGAATTTGAATATTGATATATATTCATGTTAACTTACATAATATAAATTATGCAGTATGAATTGCAGCAATCCTTTATTACTTAAAGCTAAGGAAATATGGATGTTAATTTCTTTTCTTTTGTTTTGAAAAGAAGCAATGTTTCAATACACACAGAGTATAGAAATACCAACCGAAGTACATAGCACAATAGAGCTAAAATAAAAGACTAATAACGTGACGACGAAATATCCATGTGGTCTAAGAATAAAAAGCTTCTAAATACTTTTTTTATTCAAATTATACACAAATTATAAAAAGTACATATTGTGTAACTAAAATATAAGTGTTGAAGATATTACTAAATGGTGCCAATGATAATAACCACCGAAAACAAAGATTGAAAAGAAAAAAAAAATTCTGATTGTGATTTCATATTTTCATTTACCATTACTGTTACATTATTATTTTTAGAGTATATACCTATTTTGATCCTCAAAGAATTTTAGACTAGACATTTTAGTCCCTAAGTAAAATTAATCACTCGATTGGTCCTAACAATTAACTCCGTCAGTCACTTAGGTCCTTTATTCCATTAACTCTAACGGAGGACAAAATAGTCCCTAGCAACTCTAACAGGGGAAAATAGTTCTTGATCTCCTCTGTTCGGAAACGACACTGTTCTCTCCCAATTTGCATCATATCTCGTATAACACTAATAGTCTAACACTGTAACTTCAAGCTACACAATGCACACTCTAAAACTTTAATGTTCATAAGGAAAAAAATCCTCAACTTGTTCTCAACCAATTCATACTTAGGAAACTAATGACTATGTCTCTCAACTACTTGCGTCTTTGATGGATCCTATGAATCTAGATAGCAAGTCTGATTTGTTAAGACTCATTGTCATCGTTGTCATATCCCTCCTCCTCTGCCCTATCATCTCCATGACACCATATTGTCCACCACTCCGATCGCTTCCTTAAGCTTCTTCTCCAAACCAATGTTCAGTAATCGCTTCATCAGTTTCCATATGAGCGGTAACAGCGACATTGCTCGTTGTACTGATAGCTTGGATGCGAGGTCGAAACTGTCTGCCAACTTGGACTCTGGGAAAGAACGAATGAAGCACTTGGTGTCTATTTCAAAGGAGAATTTGCATATGATGTCGAAGGAGAATCTTCTCATGATGTCCTAATGTCCAACAATCTATATTACTTGCCGGAGAGTGGAGAAAGGTGTGCCCTTGAGGTAGTTGTGGAACTTGGTCTTGAGGATGTTGTGGACGTTGTCGGAGTTGGAGGTGATGTTATCGAAAACGTGAAAGTGGATGCTTTTGGTGGGTGAAGTGCATAGGAGGTGGATGTACTTGCCACAAAGATTTAGGAAGTGTGTGGTCCATGACATGTTGAGGTAGGTGCGACACGTGTGGCAATTACAACATGGCTTAATCTTGGAACTAAAGAGGAGGAAGGAAAAGATGGAAAAGAAGACTGTGAAGGTGAAGAAGGAGAGTATGAATATTAGGGTTATGCGATATATGATAAAAATTGGGGAAGAACAGTGTCGTTTTCGAATAAAGGGGTTAGGGATCATTTTGTCCTTTGTTAGAGTTGTCAGGGATCATTTTGTCCCCTGTTAGAGTTTTCAGGAACCATTTTGTCTTTCGTTAGAGTTGACGGATCCAAGGACCTAAGGTTCTCCGGTCATCAGGTAGCGGCGGTTTAAATCGCCGCTAGATACGTGTTGAAGCAGTTCTCGAAATGTGGCCAATTCAACCATCGGCATAGAAGTGGCGACAAATTTGGGCAACCGTTAGAACAACTGTCTCAAGAGACACACATCAAGTAGTGGCTGTGTTTAATTTGTTGCAAACACTGATATTTTGTGGCCATTTGTAACTATCGAAATAAAAACATCCAAGAATAATCAGTATGAAATTACCGCAAAAATGTTCATAAAAATTGTTAGTATTATTGTGATGGTTTGTAACCACCGCAATATCTCCAACACACGCGCGATTAGGCAACCATTGGCACAAAAGCAATTGTAGGTTTGAGCAACCGTTGGAACAACTGTCACAACAGACACACATCAAGTAGGGGCAGTTTAAAACCTCTGCTATGTTCAGTTTGTTGGAAACATTAATATTTTGCAAACAATTTGTATCTGTCAAAATAAAAACGTCCAGGAATAACGGGTATAAAAGCAGTGCAAAAATGTTCATAAACATTGCTAGCATTGTTGTAACTATTTGTAACCCTCGCAATATCTCCAACACACACAAAAATAAAGAAACCTACTAAAATAATATGAACATTGTATTTCAAAATATATATATATATATATATATATATATATATATATATATATATTAAGATTTACAAATAAGTCTTTAATAAGTAACATGCTTTCATAATATGTAAATTCATATAATCTTAAAATTGAATTAGAAAAGAGGTTTGCTTCTAAAGTTAACAATCACTTCGTTCGTAAAAATTTACCATAACTTCAATCATAACTAAGGTTCATGATTAGCTAAGTAGAAGATGGCCTTGTTTTCATTGGTGATTCAAAATTTGTAATTTACGATTGAAAGAATAATGTTCATTGATCAACTCTCCAAAATCTAATACTAAATTTTAATAGCTAAACTCTAAATCCTAAATCATAATAGTATAAATAAAGTGTTGACTCAAAATATTGATTGTTACTGATAAAAAATATTCGCATCCTAACATTTTTATGTTTGGAAAACTACTTAAAAGGTATCTGCCATATATATAATAACAAATGTTTCCGGCAGTTGCATTTCTCAACTTCGTTCACGATTGTGACTGGAGTTAGTACTAACTTGGAATATTATCCGTGAAAATGCAAAATGAAAAAGAGACCTTACATTAAGTGCAGTGTTACTACTTGTTTTTGTCTGTGTTACACCACTATGCAATAATGCTGCTTTTCTTGTTTTCAATCACTGTAGAAATACAGTGTCACTTGTTTTATTTTATATTATATATGCATGTATCGTTATATCCAATGTTACTTGTTTTGTTCTTCACCTTTCCTTTCCTGTTTTTATTCATTTCAAGTTTCAATTAAGCATCTAAGGATACGATATAGGATAGGGATATGATCCTTCTCGGAAGAAAGAAAGTGATGCTATTTAATTTGTTTTTTTTTTGAAAGGAAAAGTTTAGAACTACTGTATCCCAATCAAAAAGAAATGAAAAGTTTCTTCTTTTAATTTACTTCTTGTCTCTCAGAAAGATATGGTATGATATGATGGTCGTGAGAATTATCATCCTAGATAATGATGATAATAATAATAATAATGGTGAAATTAAAGTGCCCTTAATTTTGTCTAATTTATATTTTGATGGCCCACTAAAACCAAAGTATTCATCCAACAATTAATGTGACGAGTTACCTATTACGCAAAACGGGATCATATATATTCATATTCACATATGATGTCCCGTCCATGTATATACTAACAAAAGGTCTCCATCATAATCATATGCCGTGTATTTTAAATTAATTATGTGCCACTACCTCATTGGCCATAAGTTTCATCATGTGATGGATGTACCCAAAGAACTTAATTAAGTGATAAATTTATAGTTTATGATATTTTTTAAACTAAAAAAATAAAATTTATTCATTCAATTTATATTTATTTTTTTGTAAATGTATATTTTTGTGATTTTTTTAAATTGTGTTTAATTAATTGAAATATTTTTTAAGTCTTTAAGATTGTTAAATTAATTTCGTTTTTATTTTATTTGAAGTTTTGATATGTTTGTTTAAGTTGTCTGAGATATTTGAAGTTTAGGAGGCTATAATAACTTGAAAAGAAATATTGAAGAAAAATATGCGAAAACAAGATTTTGAAAACCGATTTGAATTAGTCGGTCAAAACGTAAACCGACGAGGAAAGCAATTCAGACAAAAGGTATAATTGTCTTTTTCAAAAATCGTGATTGAACCGCCAAATCGATTAGAAACTGTTTGGTTAAATTGAACCAAAATCCAACCAATTTTCTCATTTTAAAAAAAAACGGCACCATTTCGTTCATTAATTTAAAAAGAAAAAGGAAAAGTGGAAAACGGTAATCTACTAAACCCAGTAACCATAATTCCCTCACTCACTCACTACCAAAGTACCAGGTAGTAACATCTCTTCCTTCGAACTCCTCCCTCACTCTCTCACTTGCTCTGTCCAGCCACCACTGTGTCACTACTGCCGTCGTAACTGCTTAAAGCCGCCGTTTCTGATATTGTCATCTCCGCCATTGATTGAAGCCGTCGTCTCCACTACAAATTGTCTCGCGTCCTTCCTTTGTTGCGCAGCCACTGTTCTGTCGCACTGGCTCTGTTCCACCATGCTCTAGCCCTTCTTTACTCTAGTTTTGCCACGTTCCTCTACTCTAGTTTCGCACACACCCTCCTATGTTCTTCCATCTCAACGCCGCTCTTCAACCACTCCAGTCACCGCCGCTAGCCTCACTTCTTTAACGTCGTCATAATGCCTCTGTTAAGCCTTTGTTTGTCGTCCTTCCGCGTCTGTTTTGTTGAGCTTTTCCTCTGTTTCGGCGTGCTTTTACCACAGCTTTGCCGTGTTTCCATCGCACTCCAGCCATCGTCTTCCAGCCGCCGCTGAGCCCTCTATTCAACTATTTTTGTTGAGTTATAAAGCTCTGACTCCCGCTTTCTCCTCTGTTGATTTTCAATTATTGTTTTAGTTTGTTGTTTTAATTATTAGGTTGTTATTCCAGACTTTCAATTTTTGTTTTCCTTTGTTGTTGGTTTACTGTATTAACTTATTTTGTTAACTTATTTTGATTATTAACTTTTTCTTGTTATGTTCTTGTTTGGATTATTAATTGGTTTTGATATGTTCTTGATCTTGTTAACTTGTTAATTTGATCAATTATTTTGGTGGTATTGTTCTTGACCTTGTGATTGTTAGGTTGTTGTGCTATTCTTGACATTTTATCTTGTCAATTTGATAAATTGTGTTTGTTGTGGTTTATTTTCTTGATAGTATCAATCAATTTGATTAAATAGTATCTAATTGGTAATTTTTATTTTTTTAAATTATGGATGATAGTATTAATTAAGAACGATCTAGGGATAATAATTTGGATATAATAATTTTTTTCTGTCTTGGCATTTTATGTTTTTGTTATTTTTTTCTTGTTATTTGAGTTTTGACTTTGTATTTGGATAAGATTATAAGATTGTGGTTGATGTAATATTTCTAATTTGGATGATATTTTAAAATGTATATTAGACTATAATTATATTTTAGTGTATTTATTTATATTATATTTATTATTTTATTATAAAATGGCTATTCTAGTTGAACTACGATTGAATCGGTTGAACCAATAAACCATTCAATAGTTAAAAAGGTTCGATGATCGATTCAGTTTTCAAAACCTTGTGCAAAAGTCAAGATTTTATGAAGAAATAAAGAATTGATAAAGTTGCATAGATCCGTATACATCACGCATGTATACATATGGGATGCATACACATAATAGTCATCTCGTGCCTAATGAAAAAAGGCAGACGACTCACGATTCGGGCTATTTTTTGCTTAATTCAGTCTATTTCTAATGCATTTAAAAGAAGCATGAAAGGCATCACCCCACAACACAACATACACTCATTTTTTATATTGTCTTAGAATTTTTAGTTTGAATTCTAGAGGGAGAAACTCCAACTTCTCTCTAGAACTCCTAAGATTTTTTTATTAATTTTTCTCTAATTTTTAGTTTCTAATTTTGTTCTAATTTTGTTTGTTTTATATTTTTTTTTCTACAATTCTACTTTTATTAGAATTTTTTGTTAGTTTCTTTATTTTTTCATTTTATCGTATGAATCCTTGTTGAATATTTTTTACGTTTAATAAAGAGTAAAGAATCAATCTGGCCTTTGTCCAAAAAAAAAAGAACATTTTGGTCTTTAACCTTTTTATTTTAGAACAATACGATTCTTCTATTAAAAAATCTATTAAATAGTAATAAAAATTAGTTTTGTGGAAGTTTTGTTTGTAATTTGTGAGGGTTTAAAGTTCTTTATTTTCAACAATATAATCAATTATGACCTGCAGTACTACCACCGCCTTTTTCATTCTTATTATTATCACGTCTACCTCTATTATTTCTATTGTGTAACCATATTTTATCGTTATCGTTATCTTTTCTACTGTCATCATCACCAATACAAATATCATCAAACATTAATATTATCTTATTTCATTTATTGTTCAATGCTATTTTTTTAAAAGGTCTTCGTACTGCAATTACTTTTTTTTCTGTGATATCATTTCTAGTAATGATCTTTCTCCACTTAATTACCACTGGTGATGGAATGATCCCTAAAATTAAACATATTAATAAATTGTGGAAGTTTAAAAGCCCCACAAATTACAAATAAAATTTTTCTACAAAACTAATTTTTATTACTATTTAATGCATTTTTAATAGAGGAGTCGTATTGTCCTAAAATAAAAAGGTTGAGGGTCAAAATGTCCATTTATTTAAGACAAAGGACACCTTTTCCTTTGTAAAAATGGACATACAAGAGCGGGATTAGGTCTTTTTCTTTAATGAATTTAATGTTTTATGTTTTACTCTTTCTTACTTGAAATATTGTTGTTGCTTTCTTGAATTGGGTACTTAAATATTTTATTATTATTATTATAATTTATGATGATTTTATTTTTATTCTTTTAAATTTTGATAAAATGTTTCACTTAGTTATAAAATAAATTTTTTATTCTTAACTTGGATTGAAATTTGAGTGATTTTAAATTATTAATATCTAAATTAATTGATCTAATAATTAGCTCATTAATTTACTTAAACAAATATCAAATATTTAAATTCTACTTTATGTATTTAGTAATCTATTAATAAAACTCAAATTTACAATAAATTAATCATTGATATATCTAAGTTGACGATACCATAGAAAAAAAATGATCACTAATGGGTTGAAATAACAATTAGATAATAACTAATAACATAAACACAATAATTAAAGTTCTCTTTTTAATTTAATATACATAATTTGAGGATAAAAAACTTAAATAAACCAAAGAGAGATTTTTATTACCTAAATCAGGCAAAACAAGAAATTTTTCAGCAATCCACCAAGTAGCAAATATATATAATTCGAATCAACATGATTCGAACTCCAAATGCAAGTAATTCGAAACAACTTGATTCGAATTACGTTTAAGACAAATTGCATGTAATTCGAATCAAGTAGATTCGAATTAGTGAAGCACAAATCGAATCAAGTCGATTCGAACTAGTAGGCAAACGTGACTAGAGGGAGTTCGAATCATATTGATTCGAATTACTCATTGTTGGTGTCAAAGGAAAATTCGAATTAACTTGATTCGAATTACTAGTAAGTTGCCTATATAAGGAGTTCGAACCAAGCTCATTCGAATCAGTTTCACTTCCTCATACCCCACCAAATTCCAGAGAAAACGACGCAGAATCTGTTTGACAAACACTCAAGAGGCAGATTAACGCGATGGAGGACGATATGGGAAGGCTGTATCGTTTGGATGGAGTCGCTCACATCGCCGGGGTGATCAACGACGAGGTTAGTGGTTTTTAATAGTGGTATATGTATAGTGGTTTTTAATAGTGGTATATGTTTAGTGGTTTTTAATAGTAGTAAATATTTAGTGGTTTTTATTGTTACTATATTTTAGTGGTTTATTAAAGTGGTATTGGAAGTGGTTTATTAAAGTGGAATTGGTAGTGGTTTATTAAAGTGGTTTTGCATGCGGTTTTGTATAGTGGTTTTCTATGTGGTTTTGTTGATGGTTTTTGTTAGCGGTTTACGTAGGTGGTTATGGTAGTTGTTAATTTGAAATTAATTAATTAAAGTATAGGATTTTTTAAGTGTAAAAATTAATTAAAATTTTAGATTTAAGACTAGTTTTTAATTTGTTCTAATCATGCGGTCCTTTTATTTCGTAGCCCCGGCGCTGCATATCGAGTATGCGGCGGCAGCAGGGAATGCGACTGGATGAGCGGTACGTTCCATACTTGTAGATGGCCGGATTATACCATCTTGTGAGACTGAACGACAAATGGTTCCGATTAGACGAGCCACTTGTGAGTGCATTCGTCGAGCGGTGGTGTCCAGAGACGCACACTTTCCATATGCTGTTCGAAGAGTGCACGAACACACTTCAGGACGTGGTGTACCAGTTGGGGTTGCTAGTGGACGGACATTACGTCAGTGGTTGCCTGACGGATTTCCATGTATACATACAGAGTGGTCGGCCAGCTTGACAGTGGTTCCAGGAGTTGCTGGGTGTGTTACCCCCCCGAGCCAAATTCAAAAGTTCGTAGTGAACTGCAGCTGGTTCCAGGAGACCTTCGGAGAGTGCCCCGAGAGGGCAGATGAGGAGACAGTTAGGTGCTTTGCCCGTGCCTATATCATGATGTTGTTGGGCACCCAGCTTTTTGCCGACAAGTCCGGCAATCGTATTCACATCAGATGGCTACCGTACGTGACTAGGCTTAAGGATATGGGTGGCTACAGTTGGGGGTCGGCCGCGCTTGCATGGCTATACCGGTGTATGTGCCGAGTGGCCAACAGACATGTCGTAAAGTTAGCTGGGCCGTTACAGTTACTTCAGTCCTGGATATTTTGGCGTTTTCCTAGATTTTGACCTGATGGGTTTGATACGTTTAGCTGGCCCCTGGCATCCAGGTACGACTATCTCATTATATTATGTTTAATTAATCTATGAATTTAAGTTATCGCCTGTAATTGTTATTCTACCGCGTTACACTAATGATTGACTTCATAAATTAACGGCCTTTTCAAGTGGTTAGGTTACAATCCTGGGGTTAGCGAGAAGGGACCTCGGGTTCAGATGACCCGACTGAGGATCGACATGTTACAGCCTAGGGATGTGAGTATGCTAAGCACCCATGTTTAGTCAATGTAATTTTAGACTTTCATAAATAGATCTTCTAATGTATTGGGGATTCTTTTTTCAGTTTATCTAGATGCCATATAGCATACCAGAGGTCGTTCAGGTGGTCCATCTAGAGGTGTTGGAGCCTCGTCATACGGCTTTATGGCGTTCCATTACCTCGCTGATATATTTTGCCGTGGTTGAGTGGCACCAGGGGCTGCAGCGCACTACATCGGGGGTGATCATGGTGACGATGCCGTTGCGGGGGGTGCTGCTCATGGTGGTGTTATACCCGATGCTAGCAGAGCTACTGGAGAGTTACATGGGTCGGTTATGAGAGATCCTTCGGGTCATGTTGACGCTGGACTGGGGGAGGGGCCTCTCGGAGATTACTTTGTTGGTGTTCCCGGCGACGATCATACACTACATGAGAGTACACCATGGGTCAATTCGGGCACCATGTATTCAGACTTTCTTACCGGTGATGGTCTTGATGCCGACTACAGTGGGGACCACTTCCTTGACAAGATCACTGCCATCATGCAGGAGGATGAGGCTGCCCGTCGAGTTGATCAGACTTCAGGGTCACAGGCACATTTAGATGTAAATCTGAATGAGCCTCCATCCGTACCTCAGACTGAGCATTTTGCCCTGGGCGATACACCACCATCAGCAGCTTGTGCTGTATCACAGTCAGTTGTCGGGCCTTCTTCATTCTGGCCGTTACATATCCAGCCTACCAGACTTGCCCAGCCACCCCAGGATGATGAGGAGGATGACATAGAGGATGAGGGGCCGCTGATCCGGAGAGGTCATAGGACACGGGTTCCTCGACGTTGCTTCACGGGATCGCATCTTTTTAGATGATTTGTGTAGTGTCTTGTTTGTTAGTTCATTGTCGGTGTCGATTGCTACATACTTATGTTTATGTATTTCCATTATCACTGTTGTATGTACTAGTCATTTACTTCATCAGATGATGTCTGTATGTTTATTAGTGGTTACATTGTATCAGGCACTATGAGAACTATGTTACTTTGCTTATTTATATTAGTTCCATTACTTACCTTGCAAAATCCGTTAATTTAGAGAATCCTTTTTAATGTTTATGCTACGTACTTTTTTAGAGCAACTCACGTTCATCATATATATATAGGCCTGGAACACACTAATTCGAAACAACCAAAGTTGAACTATATACACATAATTCGAATCAGGTTAATTCGAACTTCAACAATGAGTAATTCGAATCAATATGATTCGAACTCCCTCTAGTCACGTTTGCCTACTAGTTCGAATCGACTTGATTCGATTTATGCTTCACTAATTTGAATCTACTTGATTCGAATTACATGCAATTTGTCTTCAACGTAATTCAAATCAAGTTGTTTCGAATTACTTGCATTTAGAGTTCAAGTCATGTTGATTCGAATTATATATATTTGCTACTTGGTGGATTGCTGAAAAATTTCTTGTTTTGGCTGATTTAGGTAATAAAGATCTCTCTTTAGTTTATTTAAGTTTTTTACCCATAATTTGATGCAGACAATAATAATCATTCTAATAACGTTGAGGGGCTTGAAGCGTGGAGGGAGCTGATGGTGATTCTGCAGAGGAAAGCCAATATCATCAACTAGTATTTTAATTGCCGTGGTTTATGTTATTTTTTTTTGTTTCTTTGTTTAGCTTGTTATTCCACCAAATAATCATTGTACTAATTATTTATTATAATTTAACGGTAAGATTAAAAAAAATTATTTTACAGACAAATATTAAGTAATTTATGCATCTCATAAAAAAAAGTAGTGTAACTATTCCTAAAATATTAAGTAATTTGTTTTAGTCATTTGATTCAATACTATGAAAAAATAGTTCAAATAAAATGAAGATAAAGTTTAGCTTGTTTTACAGACAAATATTAAGTAATTTAATTTTTTTTAATCTACATTACAGTATCTATAGTAGCTACACAACTTTAGCAACACCTAAGTGTTATTAAAACTAAAATAATATTTTTTATTATTTAACAACATTTTTTAAATTAAAAAAGTAAAAATAAAAAATATTACAAGAATTTAAAAAGGTTTGATTTTAATTATAACAATCAATACTTTTTATCCAGTAAAAAAAAAGCAATACTTTTTAGATATTGCTAAAATTGTTTAAACACTATAGCCACCATAGGTATATGTAGCATAGACTCCTTATATATATATATATTGCTTTGTTATCTTTCTTATTGGATTCATTATTTTTACAAACTCATCCTGCAAACTCAAGATCAAAATCACGATCGATCTATAACTGATACTTTCCAAATTTGGAAGTACATTTACAGGTTCTTCTTGTGGGTTTGCTTGTTCATGAGTTCCCTTACGACTTTCTTCAGCTTTTGTTTTTTATTATTAAATGGGATTATCTTAGCAAATGAACTTAGTCTACCATTTTAATCCATGTGTGCCCAACTTCCCATTTCTAATAACTAATTCCATAACACGGACCTAAATTCTTGCATGTTACAAATAAAGAAAATAATTATCATGCGTCCATATCTAATCTGTTTTCATGATGGATTTGAAATTCGAACAAATACTTCCATGTCTCCCACCTACAGCAATAAGGACGTGAAACACTCAAAATTAAATAAATATCAACAATAGTACTATCATAAGAGTAAATAGTCATTTTTTACTATGAATAATTTAAACACTAATAAAATTGACCATACAAAATTAAAATTAAAATTATATTCATAAAAAATAAATTTTGATTGACAAAAATATTTAATTATTAATTTTTTTATCAATTTGTTAAAAAATAAATTAAAATATTCAGAGTATACTACAAGAAAATAGAATATTTATAACAAAAATTTTGTAACAAATTTTAAATTATTACAAAAAATTATTTCTTTGTAGCAAAAATTAGTAATTGTTACATAATAATAATGTTTTGTAACAACAATACAATTTATTACAAAACGTTTTGATATTTTGTAATGACTTGATTTTTTTGTTACAAATTATATTGGCTTTTGTAACGAACGAGTGTTTTGTTGTAAAATTTTAAAATATTTTGTAACAAAAGATGAAGTTGTTGCAAAAGTTTAAAATATTTTATAACAAAATATCAATTTGTTTCAAAAACTTCAATTATTTTGTAACAAAAAATTAATTTGTCACAAAATTCAATATTGCTTGTAACAAGTTATTTGTTTGTCACAAAATACAAAAATTTTGTAACTAAAAAAAATTATTTTAAAATGTTAAAATTTTTAAGATAATTTTATTTTATTTTAAAAATTTTATTTTTTAAAATATTATTTGTGTTAATTAATTATTTTTTACAAAAAAAATTAAAGATTAGATGATTTATTTTTTAAAAATAGTATATATTATTTTATATTTTTCAATAAAATTAATGTATAATTTTACTAATAATTAAGTCTTAAATGTTGATTAAAAATTAAATTTTTAAATTAAAAAATTAATTATTAAACATAAATAAAAATAGTTAAAATTTAAAAATAAAAATAAATACAAAAAGTAAAAATTCTAATTCTAACCTGATGAGCGGATAATTTATACGCTTTTTGGCATTGTTTTTAGATAGTTTTTAGTAAGTTCAAGCTACTTTTAGGGATGTTTTCATTAGTTTTTATGTTAAATTCACATTTCTGGACTTTACTATGAGTTTGTGTGTTTTTCTGTGATTTCAGGTAAATTCTGACTGAAATTGAGGGATTTGAGCAAAACTCTGAAAAAGGCTGACAAAAGGACTGCTGATGCTGTTGGATTCTGACCTCCCTGCACTCGAAATGGATTTTCTGGAGCTACAGAACTCCAAATGGCGCGCTCTCAACGGCGTTGGAAAGTAGACATCCAGGGCTTTCCAGCAATATATAATAGTTCATACTTTATTCGAAGAATGACGACGTAACTTGGCGTTGAACGCCAAGTACATGCTGCTGTCTGGAGTTAAACGCCAGAAAAACGTCATGATCCGGAGTTGAACGCCCAAAACACGTCATAACTCAAAGTTCAACTGCAAGAGAAGCCTCAGCTCGTGGATTGATCAAGCTCAGCCCAAACACACACCAAGTGGGCCCCGGAAGTGGATTTATGCATCAATTACTTACTCATGTAAACCCTAGTAGCTAGTCTAGTATATATAGGACATTTATCTATTGTATTAGACATCTTTTGACTACTTTAACTCTTTATTCATTCGGTCACTTGATCATGGAGAGGGCTGGCCATTCGGCCATGCCTGAACCTCTTTCACTTATGTATTTTCAACAGTGGAGTTTCTGCACACCATAGATTAAGGGTGTGGAGCTCTGCTGTACCTCAAGTATTAATGAAGTTCTATTTTCTTTTATTCAATTCCTCTTTTATTCTTATTCCAAGATATTCATTCGTACCCAAAAACATGATGAATGTGATGAGTTAGATAACCCTCATTATTATTCTCACTTATGAACGCGCGTGATTGACAACCACTTACGTTCTACATGCAACAGAGCTTGAATGTGTATCTCTTAGATTCCCCAACAGAATCTTCGTGGTATAAGCTAGATAGATGGCGGCATTTATGAGGATCCGGAAAGTCTCACCTTGTCTGTGGTATTCCGAGTAGGATCCTGGGAATCTGGAAAGTCTCACCTTGTCTGTGGTATTCCGAGTAGGATTCCGGTAATGAATGACTGTGACGTGCTTCAAACTTGCAAGTGCTGGGCGTTAGTGACAGACGCAAAAGGATCAAGGGATTCTATTCCAGTAGGCGCGGGAACCAACCAGTGATTAGCCATACTATGACAGAGTGCGTGAGCATTAGTTTTCACTGCGAGGATGGGATGTAGCCATCAACCATGGGTGATGCCTCCAGACGATTAGCCGTGCGATTGACAACCGCATAGGATCATTTTCCCGAGAGGATTGAAAGTAGCCACCGCTGATGGTGAACCCCTATACAAAGCTTGCCATGGAAAGGAGTAAGAAGGATTGAGTAGAAGCAGTGGGAAAGCAGGCGTCCTTGAGTCATACAGCATCTCCATTCACTTATCTGAAATTTCTACCAATGAATCTACATAAGTATTCTATCCCTTTTATTATTTCCTTTTATTATTAATTTTCGAAACCCATAACTTTTTAATCTGCCTAACTGAGATTTACAAGGTGACCATAGCTTGCTTCATACCAACAATCTCTGTGGATTCGACCCTTACTCACGTAAGGTTTATTACTTGGACGACCCAGTACACTTGCTGGTTAGTTGAACGGAGTTGTGAATTCAACTGGTGCCCCTTAGAAGCCTTCATCTCAAAATAATTAGAACATGGATCACAATTTCGTCCACCAAGTTTTTGGCGCCGTTGCCGGGGATTGTTCGAGTATGGACAACTGACGGTTCATCTTGTTGCTCAGATTAGGTAATTTTCTTTTCAAAAATCTTTTTCAAATTTTTTTTCTTTTATTTTTCGTTCTTCTAACTTTATTTTCGAAAATATTAATAAAAATCCAAAAAAAAATCATAAAATTATAAAAATCAAAAATATTTTGTGTTTCTTGTTTGAGTCTTGAGTCAATTTTTAAGTTTGGTGTCAATTGCATGCTTTAAAAATTTTTTCTTGCATTTTTCGAAAATCCATGCATTCATAGTGTTCTTCATGATCTTCAAGTTGTTCTTGATAAGTCCTCTTGTTTGATCTTGATGTTTTCTTGTTTTGTGTTGTTTGTTGTTTTTCATATGCATTTTTCGTTTGTTAGAGTCCATACATTAAAGATTTCTAAGTTTGGTGTCTTGCATGTTTTCTTTGCATAAAAAATTTTTCAAAATAACGTTCTTGATGTTCATCATGATCTTCAAAGTGTTCTTGGTGTTCATCTTGACATTCATAGCATTCTTGCATGCATTCATTGTTTTGATCTAAAAATTTCATGCATTAAGTAATTTTGTTGTTTTTCTCTCTCATAATTAAAAATTCAAAAATAAAAAAAAATATCTTTTCCTTATTTCCCTCCAAATTTTCGAAATTTTGGGTTGACTTGGTCAAAAATTTTTAAAATTAGTTGTTTCTTACAAGTCAAGTCAAAATTTCAATTTTAAAAATCTTATCTTTGTAAAATCTTTTTCAAAAATCATATCTTTTTCATTTTCTTTATAAATTTCGAAAATTTTAAAAAATTTTTTCAAAATATTTTCAAAATCTTTTTCTTATCTTTACATCTAATTTTCAAAAATTAGCTAACAATTAATGTGATTGGTTCAAAAATTTGAAGTTTGTTACTTTCTTGTTAAGAAAGGTTCAATCTTTAAGTTCTAGAATCTTATCTTGTAGTTTCTTGTTAGTTAAGTAATTTTAAAAATTAAATCTTTTTCAAAATATCTTTTTCTTAAAAATCTTTTTATCTTTTTATCTTATCTTTTTCAAAAACTTTATCTTTTTCAAAATTTGATTTCAAATATCTTATCTAACTTCTTATCTTTTTAAATTTTGATTTCAAATCTTTTTCAATCAACTAACTAACTTTTTGTTTGTTTCTTATCTTTTTCAAAACCACCTAACTACCTCTCTCTCTTCTATTTTCGAAAATATCTCTCTCTTTTTCAAAAATTCTTTTTAATTAACTAATTGTTTCAAATTTTAATTTCAATTACATTTATCTCTAATTTTCGAAAATCACTAACTCTTTTTCAAAATTATTTTCGAATTCTCCCTCCTCTTTTCTTCTTCTATTTAATTAATTAATTACTAACACTTCTCTCTACCTCTCTTCATCTAAAATCCGAACCCTCTTCTTCATTCCTCTACTCCCTTCTTTTTCTACTAACATAAAGGAATCTCTATACTGTGACATAGAGGATTCCTCTTTCTTTTCTTGTTTTCTTCTCTTTCATATGAGCAGGAACAAGGAAAAGGGCACTCTTATTGAAATAGATCCAGAACCTGAAAGGACTCTGAAGAAAAAATTAAGAGAAGCTAAATTACAACAATCCAGAAGAAACCTTCTAGAAATTTTCGAACAAGAGAAAGAGATGGCGGCTGAAAATAATAATAATAATGCAAGGAGAATGCTTGGTGACTTCACTAAACCAACGTCCAAATTTGATGGAAGAAGCATCTCCATTCCTGCCATTGGAGCCAATAACTTTGAGCTTAAGCCTCAACTAGTTGCTTTAATGCAACAAAACTGCAAGTTTTATGGACTTCCATCTGAAGATCCTTACCAGTTTTTAACTGAGTTCTTGCAGATCTGTGAGACTGTAAAGACGAATGGAGTTGATCCTGAAGTCTACAGACTCATGCTTTTCCCTTTTGCTGTGAGAGACAAAGCTAGAGTATGGTTGGATTCACAACCTAAGGATAGCCTGGACTCCTGGGATAAGCTGGTCACTGCCTTCTTAGATAAATTCTTTCCTCCTCAAAAGCTGAGCAAGCTGAGAGTGGATGTTCAAACCTTCAAACAAAAAGATGGTGAATCCCTCTATGAAGCTTGGGAAAGATACAAGCAGCTGACCAAGAGATGTCCATCTGACATGTTTTCAGAATGGACCATATTAGACATATTCTATTATGGTCTCTCTGAATTTTCGAAAATGTCATTGGACCATTCTGCAGGTGGATCTATTCACCTGAAGAAAACGCCTGAAGAGGCTCAAGAACTCATTGACATGGTTGCAAATAACCAGTTCATGTACACTTCTGAGAGGAATTCTGTGAACAATGGGGTACCTCAGAAGAAAGGAGTTCTTGAAATTGATGCTCTGAATGCCATATTGGCTCAGAACAAAATGTTGACTCAACAGGTCAACATAATCTCTCAAAATCTGAATGGATTGCAACATGCATCCAGCAGTACTAGAGAGGCAGCTTCTGAAGAAGCTTATGATCCTGAGAACCCTGCCATGGCAGAGGCTAATTACATGGGTAAACCTTATGGAAACACCTATAACTCATCATGGAGAAATCATCCAAATTTCTCATGGAAGGATCAACAAAAACCTCAACAAGGTTTTAACAATGGTGGACGCAATAGGCTGAGCAATAGCAAGCCATATCCATCATCTTCTCAGCAACAGACAGAGAATTCTGAACAAAACACTTCTAATTTAGCCAATATAGTCTCTGATCTGTCAAAGGCCACTTTCAGTTTCATGAATGAAACAAGATCCTCCATTAGAAATCTAGAGGCACAAGTGGGCCAGCTGAGTAAGAAAGTTATTGAAACTCCTCCCAGTATTCTCCCAAGCAATACAGAAGAAAATCCAAAAGGAGAGTGCAAGGCCATTGACATAGTCAATATGGCCGAATGCACAAAGGAGGAGGAGGACGAAAATCCTAGTGAGGAAGACCTCCTGGGACGTTCCTCAAGCAAGAAGGAGTTTCCTATTAAGGATTCTGAGGAATCTGAGGCTCATCTAGAGACCATAGAGATTCCTTTAAATCTCCTTCTGCCATTCATGAGCTCTGAAGAATATTCATCCTCTGAAGAGAATGAAGATGTGACTGGAGAGCAAGTTGCTCAATACTTAGGAGCTATCATGAAACTGAATGCCAAGCTATTTGGTAATGAGACTTGGGAAAGTGAACCTCCCTTGCTCATTAGTGAACTAGATACTTGGATTCAGAGAACTCTACCTCAAAAGAAGCAAGATCCTGGCAAGTTCTCAATACCTTGCACCATAGGCACCATGAGCTTTGAAAAAGCTCTATGTGATCTGGGGTCAGGGATAAATCTTATGCCACTCTCTGTAATGGAGAAGCTAGGAATCATTGAGGTACAACCTGCCTTATTCTCATTACAATTGGCAGATAAGTCCATAAGACAGGCTTATGGAATAGTGGAGGACGTGCTAGTAAGGGTTGAAGGCCTTTACATCCCTACTGATTTCATAATCCTAGACACTAGGAAGGAAGATGATGAATGCATCATCCTAGGAAGACCTTTCCTAGCCACAGCAGGAGCTGTGATAGATGTCAACAGAGGTGAGTTAGTCCTTCAATTGAATGGGGACTACCTTGTGTTTCAGGCACATGGCCATCCCTCTGTGACAAAAGAGAGTAAGCATGAAGAGCTTCTCTCAGTTCAGAGTCAAGAAGAGCCCACACAGTCAAACTCTAAGTTTGGTGTTGTGAGGCCACAACCAAACTCTAAGTTTGGTGTTCAAACCCCATATCCAAACTCTAAGTTTGGTGTTGGGACTACACACTAAATTGACCTGATCACCATGTGGCTCCATGAGAGCCACTGTCAAGCTATTGACATTAAAGAAGCGCTTGTTGGGAGGCAACCCAATTTTATTTATCTAATTTTATTTTATTTTGTTTCTTGTTTATTTTTGTGTTTTATTAGGTACATGATCACGAGGAGTCACGGAAAAAATCAAAAAAATTAAAAACAGAGTCAAAAACAGAAGAAAAAAATTTTTCACCCTGGAGGTAGCGCAGACTGGCGTTCAACGCCAGTAAGGTGCATCTGGCCGGCGTTCAACGCCAGAACAGAGCACCATTCTGGTGCTGAACGCCCAAAACAAGAAACAACCTGGCATTAAACGCCAGGATGGTGCACAGAGAGGACAAACTGGCGCTGAACGCCAGGAACAAGCATGAAACTGGCGTTCAACGCCAGAAACATGCATTACATGGGCGTTGAACGCCCAGAACATGCATCAATGGGCGTTTGAACGCCAGAATGATGCATGAAGGCAATTTACATGCCTATATGGTGAAGGAATGGTATTTGTTTTCACCTCAGGATCTGTGGACCCCACAGGATCCTCACCTCAGGATCTGTGGACCCCACAGGATCCCCACCTACCATATTCCCACCTTACCTCTTAATCCTAATCACACTCTCCTAATCCAAATCTCATTTCACTCTTCCCCGTATCACACTTCCCAAAAACCTTCACCAAATCACCTCAAGTCCTCTTCCCAATTACCCCATTCACCATTCACATCAACCCCCTCTTCCCCATAAACCCCACCTACCCTCATAAAATTCAAATTCAATTCCCCACCCATTCCCACCCAAATGACCGAACTCCCACCCTCCCTCTCCCTATAAATAACATTCCATTCTTCTTCATTTTCACACAACACAAACACCTTCTTTTCCCATATAGCCGAACCTACTCTCTCCCTCTCTACCATATTCTCTTCTTCTTCTTCTACTATTCTTTTCTTTCTTGCTCGAGGACGAGCAAATTTTAAGTTTGGTGTGGTAAAAGCATAAGCTTTTTTCTGTTTTTCCATTACCAATGGCACCTAAGGCCGGAGTATCCTCTAGAAAAGGGAAAGGGAAAGCAAAAGCTTTCACCTCCGAGTCATGGGAGATGGAAAGATTCATCTCCAAAAGCCATCAAGACCACTTCTATGATGTTGTGGCAAAGAAGAAGGTGATCCCTGAGGTCCCTTTCAAGCTCAAAAAGAATGAGTATCCGGAAATCCGACATGAAATCCAAAGAAGAGGTTGGGAAGTCATAACCAACCCCATGCAACAAGTTGGAATATTGATGGTTCAAGAGTTCTATGCTAATGCATGGATCACTAGGAACCATGATCAAAGTATGAACCCGAATCCAAAGAACTATCTCACAATGGTTCGGGGGAAATACTTAGATTTCAGTCCGGAAAATGTGAGGTTGGCGTTTCACTTACCCATGATGCAAGGTGATGAACGCCCCTACACAAGAAGGGTCAACTTTAATCAAAGGGTGGACCAAGTCCTAATGGACATTTGTGTGGAAGGCGCCCAATGGAGAATAGACTCCAAAGGCAAGCCAGTCCAACTAAGGAGACTGGACCTCAAGCCTGTAGCTAGAGAATGGTTGGAGTTCATCCAAAGATCCATCATTCCTACAAGCAACCGATCTGAAGTTACTGTGGATCGGGCCATCATGATTCATAGCATCATGATTGGAGAGGAAGTGGAAGTTCATGAAGTCATCTCCAATGAACTCTACAAAATAGCTGACAAGCCTTCACACATGGCACGGCTAGCCTTCCCTCACCTCATATGCCATCTATGTTACTCAGCTGGAGTCATCATAGATGGAGATGTCTCCATTGAAGAAGACAAGCCCATCACCAAGAAAAGGATGGAGCAAACAAGAGAAGTTCCTCACGGCCCTCAAGAAGAACATGAGGAAGTTCATCATCAACAAATGCCTCAAGGAATGCACTTTCCTCCCAACAACTATTGGGAGCAACTCAACACCTCCTTAGAAGATTTGAGCCATAATGTTGAACAACTAAGGGTGGAACATCATGAACACTCCATCATTCTCCAAGAAATAAGAGAAGATCAAAGAGCAATGAGGGAGGAGCAACAAAGGCAAGGAAGGGACATAGAAGAGCTTAAGAACATCATTGGTCCTTCAAGAAGAAGACGCCACTAAAGGTGGATTCATTCCTTGTTCTTTATTTCTTTCTGTTTTCGGTTTTTAATTATTGTGTTTATCTATGTTTTGTGTCTTTATTTCATGATCATTAGTATGTAACCATGCCTTAAAGCTATGAATAAAATCCATTAATCCTTCACCTCTCTTAAAAGAAAAATGTTTTAATTCAAAAGAACAAGAAGTACATGAATTTCGAATTTATCCTTGAATTTAATTTAATTATATTGATGTGGTGACAATACTTTTTGTTTTCTGAATGAATGCTTGAACAGTGCATATGTCTTTTGATATTGTTGTTTATGAGTGTTAAAATTGTTAGCTCTTGAAAGAATGATGAACAAAGAGAAATGTTATTGATGATCTGAAAAATCATGAAATTGATTCTTGAAGCAAGAAAAAGCAGTGAAAAAAAAGGGAGCAGTAGAAAAAGCCAATAGCCCTTAAAACCAAAAGGCAAGGGTAAAAAGGATCCAAGGCTTTGAGCATCAATGGATAGGAGGGCCCAAGGAAATAAAATCCAGGCCTAAGCGGCTAAATCAAGCTGTCCCTAACCATGTGCTTGTGTCATGAAGGTCCAAGTGAAAAGCTTGAGACTGAGTGGTTAAAGTCGTGATCCAAGGCAAAAGAGTGTGCTTAAGAGCTCTGGACACCACTAACTGGGGACTTTAGCAAAGCTAAGTCACAATCTGAAAAGGTTCACCCAGTTATGTGTCTGTGGCATTTATGTATCCGGTGGTAATACTGGAAAACAAAGTGCTTAGGGCCACGGCCAAGACTCATAGGTAGCTGTGTTCAAGAATCAACATGCTTAACTAAGAAAGTCAATAACACTATCCCAAATTCTAAGTTCCCCAGAGACGCCAATCCCTCTAAACTTCAAAGGAAAAAGTGAGATGCCAAAACTGTTCAGAAGCAAAAAGCTACAAGTCCCGCTCATTTAATTATAATTAATATTCATTGATATTTCTGAATTTATAGTATATTCTCTTCTTTTTATCCTATTTGATTTTCAGTTGCTTGGGGACAAGCAACAATTTAAGTTTGGTGTTGTGATGAGCGGATAATTTATACGCTTTTTGGCATTGTTTTTAGATAGTTTTTAGTAAGTTCAAGCTACTTTTAGGGATGTTTTCATTAGTTTTTATGTTAAATTCACATTTCTGGACTTTACTATGAGTTTGTGTGTTTTTCTGTGATTTCAGGTAAATTCTAACTGAAATTGAGGGATTTGAGCAAAACTCTGAAAAAGGCTGACAAAAGGACTGCTGATGCTGTTGGATTCTGACCTCCCTGCACTCGAAATGGATTTTCTGGAGCTACAAAACTCCAAATGGCGCGCTCTCAACGGCGTTGGAAAGTAGACATCCAGGGCTTTCCAGCAATATATAATAGTCCATACTTTATTCGAATAATGACGACGTAACTTGGCGTTGAACGCCAAGTACATGCTGCTGTCTAGAGTTAAACGCCAGAAAAATGTCATGATCCGGAGTTGAACGCCCAAAACACGTCATAACTCGAAGTTCAACTCCAAGAGAAGCCTCAGCTCGTGGATTGATCAAGCTCAGCCCAAACACACACCAAGTGGGCCCCGGAAGTGGATTTATGCATCAATTACTTACTCATGTAAACCCTAGTAGCTAGTCTAGTATATATAGGACATTCATCTATTGTATTAGACATCTTTTGACTACTTTAACTCTTTATTCATTCGGTCACTTGATCATGGAGATGGCTGGCCATTCGGCCATGCCTGAACCTCTTTCACTTATGTATTTTCAACGGTGGAGTTTCTGCACACCATAGATTAAGGGTGTGGAGCTCTGCTGTACCTCAAGTATTAATGAAGTTCTATTTTCTTTTATTCAATTCCTCTTTTATTCTTATTCCAAGATATTCATTCGTACCCAAGAACATGATGAATGTGATGAGTTAGATAACCCTCATTATTATTCTCACTTATGAACGCGCGTGATTGACAACCACTTACGTTCTACATGCAACAGAGCTTGAATGTGTATCTCTTAGATTCCCCAACAGAATCTTCGTGGTATAAGCTAGATAGATGGCGGCATTTATGAGGATCCGGAAAGTCTCACCTTGTCTGTGGTATTCCGAGTAGGATCCTGGGAATCTGGAAAGTCTCACCTTGTCTGTGGTATTCCGAGTAGGATTCCGGTAATGAATGACTGTGACGTGCTTCAAACTTGCAAGTGCTGGGCGTTAGTGACAGACGCAAAAGGATCAAGGGATTCTATTCCAGTAGGCGCGGGAACCAACCAGTGATTAGCCGTACTGTGACAGAGTGCGTGAGCATTAGTTTTCACTGCGAGGATGGGATGTAGCCATCAACCATGGGTGATGCCTCCAGACGATTAGCCGTGCGATTGACAACCGCATAGGATCATTTTCCCGAGAGGATTGAAAGTAGCCACCGCTGATGGTGAACCCCTATACAAAGCTTGCCATGGAAAGGAGTAAGAAGGATTGAGTAGAAGCAGTGGGAAAGCAGGCGTCCTTGAGTCATACAGCATCTCCATTCACTTATCTGAAATTTCTACCAATGAATCTACATAAGTATTCTATCCCTTTTATTATTTCCTTTTATTATTAATTTTCGAAACCCATAACTTTTTAATCTGCCTAACTGAGATTTACAAGGTGACCATAGCTTGCTTCATACCAACAATCTCTGTGGATTCGACCCTTACTCACGTAAGGTTTATTACTTGGACGACCCAGTACACTTGCTGGTTAGTTGAACGGAGTTGTGAATTCAACTGGTGCCCCTTAGAAGCCTTCATCTCAAAATAATTAGAACATGGATCACAATTTCGTCCACCATAACCCTCACCTTTATTTTTCATTTTGCTGTTTGTCGTCCTCATCCATTTAAATAAAATTTTAAAAAACTCTCTTAAGTATAAAATATAGAGCTCTGATTTCTATACTAGTCCTAAACTCACCATAACCTAACACTCATCATTAAGCCGGTAAAATCTCTGATTGTTAGAAAATAAATAATAAATTATTTGTATTGTGATTTATTATAGTTATTCATAGTTTTATTTTCAAAAAATTATTTACCAAAAAGTAATTAAAAAAAAGTTATGAAATTTTGAGTTTGAATTTAATTATAACTCATAAATTTCATTAATATTTAAATATTTTCTTATTTAGAATTTAAAACTTTAGTAATTTGATTACTCCTAAATTTTATTAAAATACCTACTCTATACCTTAATTTTATTAAAATCCTTAAATAAAAATCTAATTTACATACACTCTCCAAAATAATTTAAAATAAAAAGATTTTTTTTTGAAAAACCCAAAATGGCCTCATTTCAAGTAGGAGTGTACACAGTCCGGTCCGACTTGGAGACTCGGCCCAGGCCCCTAGGAGTTTGGGGCATATTGGCCCGAGACTGACCCAGAAAAAAATAATGAAACCAAAAGGATGCATGAAATCGAGACTGGGCCATAGCTCGGGTCTCCCGGCCCAACCCGGCCCAGTGAGCATCATTATGTGAACTTTTCATACTAGCCTAGGGCACACATTCAATTCACGCAATACACAAGCCTCAGTGCCTCACTGCCTCTGACCCTCTGTGCCTCACAAGCCCTCTTCCTGACCCTGCCACAGTCCCACTCTCAGAGTTCAGTCTCCTCTTATCCTTTCCCCGTAGGCTCTGACGACGCCGCCGCCAGTCTTTCCGGCACATCTCTCTCTGTGCCTCTCACCAACCGTCGCACTCTTTCCCTCTCAGCCCTCTCTTTGCCTCTCAACAGCACCATGACGGTGCCAGTCACCACTCCCTATCCTTGGAGTCACGATGGTGGTGCATTGCTTCTCGGCTCCCAGTGACGCCGTCTCTCTCGACGACGACAATTGTAAATAGCGACGGAGCTTCTCTAACCCTCAAAGCCTGAACGACGACGGTGACAACGATTGCTTCTACTGCTAGTCTTCTTCTCTTCTCTAGCCCCTGCTCAAGTTCAGTTCAGGCAAATTATATGTTTTGAATTTCTAATTAGGGGTTTGGTTATTAGAATTTCTTATTAGGGATTTGAATATTGGAATTTATGATTAAGGATTTAAGGTTCTGATTATTGAAAATTTGGAATTTATGATTAAGATTGCTTCTCTTTTGAAATTTGGGATTTGGTTATTAGAAGTTCTGATAAGTTAAATTTGAAATTTGCTTCTCTTCTCTTCCTGTTAGTGAATGTTTCTGATTTTATTTTTCCTAAGCTCCTGTTAGCGTTTTGATTAAGGATTTATAATATTGATTGATTTTGTTCTTCCTGAGCTCCTGTTAGTGTCAATCATCCAAACCCCCTTTCATGTATATAAAAATACGTTAATTCATGTCCTAGACCAGACTTAGATGATGGTTAATCTGATGGATGGAATGATATATTGATTTATTATATATATGGAATTAAAATTGATGAGATGTTGTGTAAATACTAATATTTAAAGCCATCTACATCCAAGTTATGTAGCTGAATTGATAGCAAGAAGAAGATACATGTAAAAAAATATGAATATTATTCCAGTAAAGAGATTTTTAAAGAAAAAATACTATGTATTGTTAAACTGTACTGATTATAAATTTTGATTATTGAAATTTATTAATTTTGATTAGAATTTCTTATTAAGGATGGGTGTATAATTTTTGTTGATATTTGCAAAACTCTGCCATTGTTCATGGAGCTTCAAACCTTAAGTGACAGGACGTGAAGAACCATGCTCTGCAAAGTGTCTTGTTTTTAATGTTGCAGGTTTCATTTAATTTGAGTTGAACCATTTGCTTATGTTGGTTGTGTGATTTCCTCACATGTTTGTGCTAACTGAATAATTTGGAACTATAGGTACTAGAGAAAGTAAAGCTCAAATTTTCTAGACAAAATTTTTTAGAATTGCATTAATTGACATCATATTGTTATTGATCTTGTCCTAGATATTAATTACTAATTTCATCTTATAACTATCTCTTGATCTTATAGGTACTTTACATCAACAAAGTGTCAGTGCTGAAGGTTTAAAAAATATTTTAAAGCTTAGGAGAAAATGATCTGCTGCATCTAATATAAGTAGTGTTGTTTCTTATTGTTTTGTAATATTATGGTTATTATTTCAGATTTTGTTTGTAGCTCCTTTAAAGCACATGAGTAGCTTGTGTTTCGATGAAAAGCTATTTGTTCAGTCACTTTACAAGGTGATTTAATTTCCTTAAACTTCTATTATCTCATATTTGATAACAACCTACTATGTTACATAGATTTCAGAAAATGAAGTTCTAAGAACATTTTCTTTGTGCATGTCTTGGTTTATATTTCAGAAACTGCTCCCATCATTTTATACATTAGATATGTTGAGAGGCTTGTTCTCAATCATCAAGGTTATATAACTTGATATATAATGCTTCACTGTTTTTAAAAATTGGTAGGCATTTATCCTTTTTCGTGCTCTTATTAACAAAGAATCTAAGTTATAATTAGTGTTATATCTTGTTTCTATTTTTTGTTTTGGTTTTTTATATCTTATTTTTTATATCTTGTTTCTTATGTTAAACAGTGACAAGTGATTCGTGCAAAAATATTCTATGATAATATGAAAACAGTTAGTATAAATGATCATAATTATTATGATTATTTAAGTTAATAGTGTGAGATTATGCATTTTTTTCTTAATAAATTGCTTTGTCAAGGTCTAAATTCTACTTTTTGATTGTTACATCGATAGATGGAAGCCATCAAAAGAATTGCTGAGTATGTTGCTCAACTGAAAAAGAGTTGAGAAAGGACACGGTAAGAATTTTAGAATTTGTATTAATTGTTGAATAATACGTGTATTGTTTTTAGTTTTTCCTGTGCATTTTTAAAAGGAAAAACAAATCTTGTTTCTTAAGCTAGCATTTTTTGGTTGGTAGTCTTTTAAGGTTTGTGGCACTTATTAGAAGCTTCTCCATGAGAAAGGAGCTAAATGAACATGATAGAATTTATAATTTGTAGTTTATATTTTGCAGATTTATAATTTCTTATTTTTCTTGTCCTATGTATCTATCTAGTTCATTAGGGTTCTTCAATGTGTCTTGTTAGTTTGTACTTTAAAATTTATATGTTGAAGATTTATAAAACAATCTTAATTAAATGAAAGATATTTAAACTATTTATGTTATTATATATTATATAAATATTGATTTGTTGAGTAAATTAGTTAATATATTAATTAATTAAAAAAAATAATATAATTTGACAAATTAGGCATATAATTTGTATTTAGAAAAATTATTACAAAATAAATAGTGTTTTGTAACTAAAGAAAAAAAATTATACAAAATCAAGTTACATTTTGTAACAAAATTTTATGATAGGAAAACATATATTGTCACAAAAAATATTTTGAAGATCAAAATTTGTTATCACTTTTGTAACGATTTTTGGTTTTTTTGTATCAGAAAAATTTGTTATAAAATATTACTTTGAATTGTAATAGTTTCATTTTTTGTTACAAAAAAGTTTTGTAACGGGACATACTGCAACGACCTTTTTTTGTTACAAAATCTTTTTATTTCAAAATTTTGATTTTTTGTAATAATTTTTTTTGTTACAGATATTACTTTTTCTTGTAGTGGTACTATATCCTATTATCTTCAATTGGCTCATTTTTTTACATATAAAAATCATTATAGTATAACTCAATGAAATAGAGGTGTATAAAGATTTTACTCTGCTATGATGTCAGTGAAAATTGCTACCTACATTATACTTTTTCACTTTTTTTTAATCTAAAACACACTAAACGCAGGTTGTGTTTTTTTGTTTTGTAACCTTTTTTTTAATTTAACAAAACACATCTTGCATTTTAGCAGTTCCTTTTTTATTTTTTTCAAAAAATCAAAACGCAGGTTGCGTTTTAAAGGTGCGAAATTTTTTTATTGAAAGTTGCGTTGCATTTCGTAAAGAAAAAATATTTTAATCGAGAGTCTTGCCTATAAATACGAAAGCCAATTTATTTGAATTCATACCTCACTTCTACTCCCATTCCTCTTTCTTTCATATCTTTTATACTTGTGAGCTTTTTGACAACTAGTAGTGCCAAAAAAGTTGGGTTATGTGAATTGAGGTTATGGAAGGTATTGCAAATTTGCGAATGTATTATAACGGTGAGATTATACCAAATACACACGAAAAAGTGACTTTTGTTTGTGAATGTCCGTTTTGTTTGCTATTCCATGAACCATGAATTTTGTAGAGTTACAAAATGGTCTTTGAGAGAACAAACAAAGTCATATTTCAAAGAGGGTGAGCAACATTTTATACAAAAATCCTGTACAAGTATATAGTAGGATGATACAGTTTCAAATAATTTCCATCACTGATGATGCATGTATGCAGTAGATGTTTTATATTTATCAACGAATTTGATTTCACGTGCCGTTAATAGAGCTGTACGTGGAGTTTGAACAACATATGGGACTGGATGCGGTTGGCAAGGAGGTCAATGTTGATGAGCTCGGGATATAGATAGGAAAGAAGATAACAATGACAACGAAGAGGAGTTTGAAGCCAACTACAAAGTCGATGACGAAAATGATGACAAAGACTTGGCAGGCAATCCGGCAGTGCAAAATAAAGCAAATGCACTTGTAAACTGTAACACCTTACCACACAAAGTTTTATGCTTAAGCCGTAAAACAGAGGTGGTGTGGTATTATGATTTCTAAAATAAAAATATATACAGATAGTAATTGAAAGGATATAATATATACGAGGAGCCTTGAAGAATAGGTAAAGCAAAATCGCGAAATTAAAAGTGCAACGCTCAGAAAATAATGTAACTTGCGTACCAAGAAAGCTATCACTAACATATATATATATATATATATATATACAGGAGACAAGATTAGAGGGTCAAGAGTACAAAATAGCAAGCTCCTAACTCAGCCTGCGAAGCTAAGGCTGGCCAGAGAATATTTACATACATATATACATAACCTGAAGTCCAAAATACATATATAAAACCCTAGTTCTCCATAAACTTCTAAGAGGTACAGAATAAAATAAGTTGTGTGGAAAGTTATACATATGACCATATATAGACTATACATCTAATGAAGTCCCAAAAAGATCCACTTCGCTACAGAACTCCATACACCTAGCGAGGTGCCTCTCGACCTGCATCTAAAAACAACAATATCATATGGGATGAGAACATGGAGTTCTCAGCATGGTAAAGGTGCCACGTACATAAGATATAAGGTCCTGGGAATGCTAGAGGCAATCCTAGAATGCCGACTCTCAGATTATAAAACTTAAAGGACTAAAACAGAAACCATAAACGGGTGGTCTTCTAAGATTCTAACTAAACCAAACCTTAAACTTGACTAAACTCCCTAATTTTCCCACCTTTCCTCCGATCCTCCAACACTAATGATACCACACAAACAAACAAGCAAGCAAAGGCAAACACAGCTAGTATACAAGTACTGCAATTAGCAAATATAGCAATTAACATAGTAAATTCACTTAGGCATTCTCAATTAATGTACAAACAAGCAAAGCAAACAATATGCACATGATGTATGCCTATCCTATGGCTAATGAGTCTCATCTGTCGATAATCAAGCCAACCCGACAAGTCCGGCTGCTAAACCCTGGACTGTCCCCCATCGCGCATCCCCATGAGTCTATTCATAGCTTTCTCATTCATAATTCATATATATATAAAACTTTACTCAATAGGGTTTAACCTTCTCGAGAATTTATAAGTGCCCAGTCTCCCTTACGACGTAGGGTCAACAGAGTATCGAGTTTCAACCTGGAACACGTGGTGGCAAGCCACGGTACTTTACCCAGAAAAATTCGTACCTCAGATAATTGAGTGCATAAGCCAATAAACATTCATAGTCATTTGTAATCATTGCATAATCATATCATTATAGTCATGGCACCATATACACTCAAAGTATTCACATTTCCATATATAATTCATCAATTTTCCAACCTTGTTTCACCCCGAAGTTACCTCAATCTCCTAGCTTCATCTTATTACTAGGCTTACTACTATGATCTGGGTTAAAGGAATGAAAATAGAGGTTTAGAGGTTGAAATTTGAACTTTAAAACACAAAAATTCAATTTTTCTGAAATAGGGGCCACGCGTACGCATGGACATGCATTTTGTCCCATGTCGCGTACGCAACTCCCTTCCTGCGTACGCACGCGTGCCAAACAAAAGCGAATGGCTGCGTGTGACGAGGTCTGCGTATGCAGAAATCTCAGGTCACGCATACGCATGGGCATGCATATTGGCCCATTCGCGTATGCCTAGCCTTGTCCGGTAGGCATGTACGCTAAACATAAATGACCCTTCGCGAATGAAAGGTATGTGTATGCATACACTGTAGTTTGATTAGAAATGGCCAAGTTTGTAGAATTTTAGTTTTACATACCGAACTTCCGACGTGCATAACTTTTTCGTTCTAAAACATTTTTTATCCATTCTTCGAATGGCATAAACTTCATGTATGTTGAGTTAAGAAATTAACTAATTAAATTAGTGATGACAAACATTATTGGGCAAGATAAATAATTAGTGTTGATTAATTAATAATTGTATGTTACTAATTATTTATAAATATATTGCAGGCCAAAACTTAGTTTAGCAGCCCAATTGGAATGAAAAATAATATAGCAAGGCTGGTGGGTCAATAATATAAACGAAGCCCATAAGGAAACAAGGCTGAAAAAATCAAAACGGGCAAAATAAAGTGATCCAACCCAAGCCCTGGTACTTCACTCAGTTCAAAATTTTTCCATGTGCTTCAACCAAAAGTAACGTACACTTCTCTGTCTCAGTCAAATCACAGAAGAAAGAGAAAGAGCTTCTTCCACACGTCATTCACAGAAGAAGAAAGAAAGGGAGAGATTAAGCTTGAAAGGCAGAAGTCTAATCATCCATTTCAAACCAAATCAAGCTTAGGTAAAGGTTAAAGGTAACCCATTTCCGTTTACATGCATCAGATCTTATTCTCCTCTTCCCAACTCTCTGCAAGTGCAAAAATGGCATACAAGGAAAAGTTGCTCTCTGCCTTAATCTGATGTGTATCTACGGTCACAAGTGATTCTTGGGGACCAAGTAGCTTCTCAATGGCTCAGATTTGGTTGACCATTGGAAGACTCTTGTGGTTGCTGCTTTATGGCTTTTGGTCAAGATAGAGAAGTCAGAAGCAAAGTTTCTAATTTGAAGATTACTGGGAAAAATGTGATAGGCTGGGTTGGTAAAGCTCAAGACTCAAGAAGTTGACCTAGGAAGGTGAACCCAGCAACATGCAAGGAGATAAAAGAAGCTTGCTGCTCATTCAGAAGTAAAGGAGAAAAAAAACCAGAGTGTGAGAGTTGTGTTCTGCAAAGAAGTTCCTCTACTAGGATAATGCTTTCTTTCAACGAAGCATTCGGCCTATACTGAAGAAATGTATCTGAGGTTTGCAAATCTGGTTTTGCACATAGCAAAGAGGCTGCTGATGAAGTCAATCTCCTTCATGTTTTACAGATTGTGATGTACTTTTCTATGTTTATCTTTCTGTAATTTCTTGTGAGAAAAGGCATTGTGAGAAAGCTCAAGTAAAAGCCATGAGTGGAAAAAGTCTGAATGATACACTTGAGAGAAAAGCCTAGAGTTATTTTTCTGATTTCTTTAGGTTGGTTAAGTGTCTTGTATCTTGTACCTGTAAGGTATCCCTTTCTTAGTTGGGTTAGCACTAAGAGTAAATAGTTAGGTGTCAGCATAGCCAATGTCAAGTTAGGTTAGAACTTGAGTGTGAAATTGGTGTATATAATACTTTTAACTATAGTGGAAATTCCTCCATTGTTGTGGAGGAGACTGGACGTAGGTTGCATAGCACAAGGCAACCGAACCAGGATGTATGCTGGTGTTAGCTTTTCTCTTCTCTGCTAAGTTTTGTTTTCTGATATTCATGAGACAAAAATAAATTGTCTCATAAATTTCTGTTGCTGAGTACAAACAGAATCAGAATTGAAAGTTTGATTTAAAAGGTCAAAACAACAACTTAAAAGGAAGGCATAGATTCAACCCCCCTTCTCTAAGCCTACCACAACCTTCAATTGGTATCAGAGCTAAGGTCTCAAGAATCAAGCTTAACCGCTTGGAGCAAAGATCCAATGGCGAACAACTTGGGCACTACCACAGTTGCCTACACCCTCACTGAAGGCCAGCCAAACAACTGGCCACCCTTCTTCAACGGGAAGAACTATGCCTACTTGAAAGAGAGGATGAGAATCTTCATCCAATCCATTGACTACAACATATGGAAGATTGTTGTGAGCGGTCCCAAGATCCTAACAAAAACAAGTGCTGATGGAGTGGTGACTCCAAAAGAAGAAGCTGAATGGAATGAAGATGATAAGAAGAAGATAGAGCTGAATGCTAAAGCAATCAACCTTCTTCACTGTGCTATCAGCTTTGATGAGTATCAGAAGGTGTCTAGATGCAAGACAGCCAAAGAAATCTGGAAAAAACTCCAGGTTACACACGAAGGCACTAAACAAGTCAAAGACACGAGGATTGATATGCTGAGAAAAGAGTACGAGATGTTTAGCATGAAGGATGTAGAAAGCATTGATGAAGCGTTTGAGAGATTCTCAATCATAATCAACAACCTTGATGCTATGGGTACAAACTATGCAGAACAAACCTTGGTGAGAAAACTCCTTAGAAGCCTCACAAAAGAGTGGGAAAACACTGCCACTGTCCTAACCGAGAGTAACAATATAAGTCCCATAACCTATGATGAGTTGAGAGGAAAACTCCTTGCCTATGAAGCCACACACACAAACACAGACTCAAAGAAAAAGGGAATAGCCCTCAAGTCACAAATAGAATCAAAAGAGAGTGAGTCTGGTGATGGTATTTCAAATGACGGGCTTTTGTTTTTTGCTAGGAGATTTAGAAGGATGATGAAGAGCAAGGGCAAATACAAGGGTTCAAGTTCAAAGGAGCACAAGATAGACTTGAGCAAGGTGACGTGTCATCATTGCAAGAAGGCTGGATACTTCAAGTCAAACTGTCCAAAGCTCAAAAAGGAGGACAAAGGAAAGAAGGAAAGGAAGAGAGTACTCATGGCAGCTTGGGAGGATCTCGAGAATGACTCAAATTGTGATCTATTATTTTTCCATGATGTTGGCAGCTATAATTCAATACCCCAAATAGATCATGGTATGATGAATTGGGATCTTAATAATCCCTGGTAATGGCACCAACAGCTTAGTGTTGTTGTTGGACCAAAAGAGTTACAGGTACTGTTAGAGAATCTCACAACTCCGTTCAACTAACCAGCAAGTGCACTGGGTCATCCAAGTAATACCTTACGTGAGTAAGGGTCGATCCCACAGAGATTGTTGGTATGAAGCAAGCTATGGTCACCTTGTAAATCTCAGTTAGGCAGATTAAATGGTTTATGATAAGTTCGAAAATAAATAATAAATAGAAAATAAAATAGTAAATAGTTACTCATATAATTCCATGGTGGGAATTTCAGATAGGCATATGGAGATGCTGTGCTCCTCTCGAATCTCTACTTTCTTATTACATTCATCCAATCCTTCTTACTCCTTTCCATGGTAAGCGGTATGTAGGGCATCACCGTTGTCAATGGCTACATCCCATCCTCTCAGTGAAAATGGTCCTATGCTCTGTCACAGCACGGCTAATCATCTGTCGGTTCTCAATTAGGTTGGAATAGAATCCCTTGATTCTTTTGCGTTTGTCACTAACGCCCAGCCTTCAGGAGTTTGAAGCTCGTCACAGTCATTCAATCCCAGAATCCTACTCGGAATACCACAGACAAGGTTAGACTTTTCGGATTCCCATGAATGCTGCCATCTATCTAGCTTATACCACGAAGATTCTATTGGAGAATCTAAGAGATATGCGCCCGGTCTAAGGTAGAACGGAAGTGGTTGTCAGTCACGCGCGTTCATAGGTGAGAATGATGATGAGTGTCACGGGTCATCACATTCATCAAGTTGAAGTGCAACGTATATCTTGGAATAAGAATAAAAGAGAATTGAATAGAAAATAATAGTAATTGTATTGAAACTTGAGGTACAGCAGAGCTCCACACCCTTAATCTATGGTGTGTAGAAACTCCACCGTTGAAAATACATAAGTGAAAGGTTCAGGCATGGCCGAATGGCCAGCCCCCCCAAAACGTGATCAATGGCCTCCTAAGATGAAGAATAAAACAAAACTGAGACCAAAGATGAAACGTGGTCAAAAGACTACTAATACACTAGTAAAAAGTCTTATTTATACTAAACTAGCTACTAGGGTTTACATAGGTAAGTAATTGATGCATAAATTCACTTCCGGGGCCCACTTGGTGTGTGTTTGGGCTGAGCTTGATCTATCCACGAGCTGAGGCTTCATTTGGAGTTGAACGCCGAGTTATAGCGTGTTTCTGGCGTTCAACTCTGGGTCGTGACGTGTTTCTGGCGTTTGACTCCAGACAGCAGCATGTACTTGGCATTGAGCGCCACTTTACGTCGTCAATTCCCGAATAAAGTATGAACTATTATATATGGCTAGAAAGCTCTAGATGTCTACTTTCCAACGCCATTGAGAGCGCGCCATTTGGAGTTTTGTAGCTCCAGAAAATTCATTTTGAGTGCAGGGAGGTCAGATTCCAACAGCATCAGCAGTCCTTTTGTCAGCCTTTTTCAGAGTTTTGCTCAAGTCCCTCAATTTCAGCCAGAAATTACCTGAAATCACAGAAAAACACACAAACTCATAGTAAAGTCTAGAAATGTGAATTTAACATAAAAACTAATGAAAACATCCATAAAAGTAGCTTGAACTTACTAAAAACTACCTAAAAACAATGCCAAAAAGCGTATAAATTATCCGCTCATCACAACACCAAACTTAAATTGTTGCTTGTCCCCAAGCAACTGAAAATCAAATAGGATAAAAAGAAGAGAATATACTATAAATTCCAGAATATCAATGAATATTAATTATAATTAGATGAGCGGGACTTGTAGCTTTTTGCTTCTGAACAGTTTTGGCATCTCATTTTTTCCTTTGAAACAATATTAATTATCCATGTTCCATTCTAGCGTTAAACGCCAGAAACAGGTTACAAGTTGGAGTTAAATGCCCAAAACAGGTTACAACCTAGTGTTTAACTCCAGAAACAGCCCAGGCACGTGAAAAGCTCAAGTCTCAGCCCCAGCACACACCAAGTGGGCCCCAGAAGTGGATTTCTGCACTATCTATCTTAGTTTACTCATTTTCTGTAAACCTAGGTTACTAGTTTAGTATTTAAACAACTTTTAGAGATTTATTTTGTACCTCATGACATTTTTAGATCTGAACTTTTTATCTTTGACGGCATGAGTCTCTAAACTCCATTGTTAGGGGTGAGGAGCTTTGCTGTGTCTCGATGAATTAATGCAATTATTTCTGTTTTTCATTCAAACATGCTTGTTTCTATCTAAGATATTCATTCGCACTTCAATATGATGAATGTGATGATTCGTGACACTTATCACCATTCTCAACCTATGAACATGTGCCTAACAACCACCTCCATTCTACATTAGATTGAATAAGTATCTCTTCGATTCCTTAATCAGAATCTTCGTGGTATATGCTAGAATTCATTGGCAGCATTCTTGAGAATCCGAAAATTCTAAACCTTGTCTGCGGTATTCCAAGTAGGATTTAGGGATTGAATGACTGTGACGAGCTTCAAACTCACAAAGGCTGGGCATAGTGACAGACGCAAAAGGATCAATGGATCCTATTCTAACATGAGTGAGAACCGACAGATGATTAGCCGTACGGTGACAGCGCACCTAGACCATTTTCACTGAGAGGACGGATGGTAGCCATTGACAACGGTGATCCACCAACACACAGCTTGCCATAGAAGGAACCTTGCGTGCGTGAAGAAGATGACAATAGGAAAGTAGAGATTCAGAAGACAAAGCATCTCCAAAACTCCAACATATTCTCCATCACTGCATAACAAGTATTATTTAATCCATGCTTTTTATTTACTACCAATCAAAATTGAGATTTATTATTATCCTAACTAAGAGTTACAAGATAACCATAGCTTCCTTCAAGCCAACAACCTTCGTGGGATTCGACCCTTACTCACGTAAGGTATTACTTGGACGACCCAGTGCACTTGCTGGTTAGTGGTACGAGTTGTGAAAAGTGTGATTTACAATTTTGTGCACCAAGTTTTTGGCGCCGTTACCGGGGATTGTTCGAGTTTGAACAACTGACGGTGAATCTTGTTGCTTAGATTAGGAAAATTTTGTCTTTTGGGTCAGAGTCTTTTATTTCCTTTTAAAACTTTTTCAAAAATAATTTTTCTTTGATTAAATCTTGTGTCAATTTTTAAGTTTGGTGTTCTCTTGTTAATTTTCCTTTAGTTTTCGAAGATTTTATTGTGGTTTTCTAAAAATTTTAAGTTTGGTGTTCTATCTTCATGTTCTTGTTGTTCTTGTGAGTCTTCAAAGTGTTCTTGAGTCTTTCTTGTGTTTTGATCTTAAAATTTTTAAGTTTAGTGTTCCTTGGTGTTTTTCCTCCAAAATTTCGAAAATAAGGAGCATTAGATCTAAAAATTTTAAGTCTTGTGTCTTTTTATTGTTTTTCTCTTTCATAATAAAATTCAAAAATAAAAAAATATCTTTTTCTTTAATTGCTCATAATTTTCGAATCCCTTGGGTTGACTTGGTCAAAATTTTTCAAATCATATCCTTTTAAGATTTTTAAAATCATATCTTTTTCAAAAATATCCTAACCACATTCTCTCTCCTCACTTTTTCGAAAATCTTCATAAAATATTTTCAAATTTTTTTATTTTAGTTTTTATTTTATTTTATTTTATTATTTCGAAATTTTTTTAAAATATAATAAAATAAATAAAATAAATCCACTCCATCTCCCTTTCTCCATCATGGACCTAAGTGGAAATGAATAGTCCAGAAGGGCTCTGGGGTCATATGCTAACCCCACTACTACTTCATATGGGAGTAATATCTGTATACCCTCCATCGGAGTCAGTAGTTTTGAGTTGAATCCTCAGCTCATTATCATGGTGCAGCAAAGTTGCCAATATTTCGGTCTTCCACAGGAAGAACCTACAGACTTTCTGGCACAGTTTTTATAAATTGTTGACACAGTACATGATAAGGAAGTAGATCAAGATGTCTATAGATTTTTACTGTTTTCATTTGCTGTAAAAGATCAAGCTAAGAGGTGGTTAAATAACCAACATAAGGCTAGCATAAGGACATAGAAACAGCTGTCAGAAAAATTCCTGAATCAATATTTCCCTCCAAAACGGATGACACAGCTAAGGCAAAACATCCAAGGCTTTAAACAAGGAGATAATGAATCTCTTTATGATGCCTGGGAGAGATACAGAGAGATGCTAAGAAAATGCTCCTCTGAAATATTTTCAGAGTGGGTGCAGTTAGACATCTTCTATTATGGGCTTACAGAGAAAGCTCATATGTCTTTGGACCACTCAGCTGGTGGATCTATACACATGAGAAAGACAATTGAAGAAGCTCAAGAGCTCATTGATACAGTTGCCAGAAATCAGCATTTGTACCTAAGTAGTGAACCTTTCATGAAAGAAGAGGCTAAAACAGTAACTGTTGAACTCAGTCCTGCAGAACAAGTTACTGAATTCAATCAGCAATTAGATTTTCTAACAAAACAGCTAGCGAATTCAAGGAGATACTACAAGACACAAGAATGGCCAATATGAATATGGAAGTACAGTTGAAGCAAACAAAAAAGCAGTTATCAAAACAAATAACAGAAGAGTGCCAAGCAGTTCAATTAAGAAGTGGAAAAACATTAAATACCTCACTTCAAGGTAGCAGGAAGCCAAGAAATGAACAAACTACTATCCAAAATCCCTCTGAGGACAGTAAGAGCCCAGAGAGGAATAATTCTGGCGCTCAAACGCCAGAAAAGGGTAGAGAACTGGCATTAAACGCCCAACCCATGCTCAGTTCTGGCGTTCAAATGCCACAAATAGGCAAAGAGTTGGCGTTAAACGCCCAAGGGAAGCTCAATTCTGGCGTTCAAACGCCAGAAACAGGTAAGTAGTTGGCGTCCAACGCCAATTCAGCTTCCAACCCTGGCATTCAAACGCCAATGAGGGATCAGACACATACAAGTGCTGATAGCAACCCTTCTAAAAAGGCTTCTCCAACCACATCTGTAGGAAATAAACCTGCAACAACTAAGGTTGAGGAATACAAAGCCAAAATGCCTTATCCTCAGAAACTCCGCCAAGCGGAACAGGATAATCAATTTGCCCGCTTTGCAGACTATCTCAGAACTCTTGAAATAAAGATTCCGTTTGTAGAGGTAGTTGAGCAAATACCCTCTTATGCTAAGTTCATGAAAGAGATCTTAAGTCATAAGAAGGATTGGAGAGAAACTGAAAAAGTTTACCTCACTGAAGAATGCAGTGCAGTCATTCTAAAAAGCTTACCAGAGAAGCTTAAAGATCCCGGAAGCTTCATGATACCATGCACATTAGAGGGTACTTGTACCAAGAAAGCTCTATGTGATCTTGGAGCAAGTATCAACCTAATACCTGCATCCACTATCAAAAATCTTGGTTTGACTGAAGAAGTCAAACCAACCCGGATATGTCTCCAACTTGCTGATGGCTCCATTAAATACCCATCAGGCGTGATTGAAGACATGATTGTCAAGGTTGGGCCATTTGCCTTTCCCACTGACTTTGTGGTGCTGGAAATGGAGGAGCACAAGAGTGCAACTTTCATTCTAGGAAGACCTTTCCTAGCAACTGGATGAACCCTCATTGACATCCAGAAAGGGGAATTAACCTTGAGAGTCAATGAGGACGAGTTTAAGTTGAATGTTGTCAAAGCTATGTAGCATCCAGACACCCCAAACGACTGCATGAGCATTGATATTATTGACTCTTTGGTGGAAGAGGTCAATATGACTAAGAGTCTTGAATCAGAGCTAGAGGATATCTTTAAAGATGTTCAGCCTAATCTGGAAGAACCAGAGAGAATAATAGAACCTCTAAAAATCCCTCAAGAAGAGGAGAAACCTCCTAAATCCGAGCTCAAACCATTACCACCATCCTGAAATATGCATTTATGGGAGAAGGTGACACTTTTCCTGTAATCATAAGCTCTACCTTAGAGCCACAGGAAGAGGAAGCACTAATTCAAGTGCTGAGGATACACAAGACAGCTCTTGGGTAGTCCATCAGTGATCTTAAGGGCATTAAGCTAGCCAGATGCATACACAAGATCTTGTTGGAGGATAATGCTAAGCCAGTGGTTCAACCACAGATGTGGCTGAATCCAGCCATGAAGGAGGTGGTGCAGAAGGAGGTCACTAAATTACTAGAGGTTGAGATTATTTATCCTATTTCTGATAGCCCTTGGGTGAGCCCTGTCCAAGTCGTCCTTAAGAAGGGTTTCATGACAGTGGTTCATAATGAAAAATGGACTGGTTCCTACAAGAACAGTTACAGGGTGGCGTATGTGTATTGATTATAGAAGGCTCAATACAGCTACAAGAAATGATCATTTTCCTTTACCATTCATATACCAGATGCTAGAAAGGCTAGCAGGTCATAATTACTACTGCTTTCTGGATGGATATTCAGGTTATAATCAAATTGCAGTAGATCCCCAAGATCAAGAGAAAATAGAATTCACATGTCTATCTGGAGTATTTGAATACAGAAGGATACCATTTGGTCTGTGCAATGCACCTACAACCTTTCAAAGGTGCGTGCTCTCTATTTTCTCTGATATGGTGGAAAACTTTCTGGAAGTCTTCATGGATGACTTTTCAGTATTTGGAGACTCATTCAGCTCCTGTCTTGACCATCTAGCACTTGTTCTAAAGAGGTGCCAAGAGACTAACCTGGTTTTAAACTGGGAGAAATGTCACTTTATGGTGACTAAAGGAATTATCCTTGGGCACAAAATTTCGAACATGGGAATAGAGGTGGATCAAGCTAAGGTAGAGATAATTGAAAAATTACCACCACCTGCCAATGTTAAGGCAATCAGAAGCTTTCTAGGGCATGCATGATTCTATAGGAGGTTTATAACAGATTTTTCAAAAATTACAAAACCTCTGAGTAATCTACTAGCTGCTAACACGCTATTTATCTTTGATAAGGAGCATCTGCAGGCATTTGAGACTCTGAAAGCTAAGCTGGTCACAGCACCAATCATATCTGCACCAGACTGGACATTACCATTTGAACTAATGTGTGATGCCAGTGACCATGCCATTTGTGCAGTGTTGGGACAAAGGCATGACAAGCTTCTGCACGTCATTTATTATGCCAATCGTGTTTTAAATGACGCACAGAAGAACTACACAACCGCAAAAAAAGAGTTACTTGCAGTGGTTTACGCCATTGACAAGTTCAGATCTTATTTAGCAGGATCAAAAGTGATTGTGTACACTGACCATGCTGCTCTTAAATATCTACTCACAAAATAGGATTCAAAACCCAGACTCATAAGATGGGTGTTGCTTCTGCAAGAGTTTGATATAGAAATAAGAGACAGAAAAGGGACAAAGAACCAAGTAGCAGATCACCTGTCCCGAATAGAACCAGTAGAAGGGGCATCCTTCCCTCTTATTGAGATCTCTGAAAACTTTCCGGATGAGCAATTTTTTGCTATTCAGGAAGCTCCGTGGTTTACAGACAGTGCAGACTAGATTAAAAGCTTAGTAATAGTCCAGCTAAAGACGATAAAGAAGCGCTTATTGGGGGGCAACCCAATTTTATCTATCTATGTTAAAATTCCATTGTTATTTTGTGTTTTCTTTAGGTTGATGATCATGTGAAGTCACAAAAACAACTACAAAAATTAAAGCAAAATAAAAAATAGTATTAAAAACAGCACACCCCGGATGATAAGCTTACGGGCATTTAAATGCCAGTAAGAAGCATCAGACTGGCGTTTAACGCCAGAAAAGAGCATCAAGCTGGCGTTAAATGCCAGAAACAGGCTGCAAGCTGGTGTTTAACGCCAGAAACAAGCAGCAGTCTAGCGCTAAATTCCAGGATTGCACTAAGAGGGCATTCTACATGCCTAAATGGTGCAGGGATGAGAAATCCTTGACACCTCAGGATCTGTGGACCCACAGGATCCCTACCTACCTCACCATTCAAATTCAAACCATTCCCCTCCCAAACCCACCCATTCACACACCTCCATCTCCTCCACTTCTCCTTCTACTCCCTTCTTTCTTCTTTTGCACGAGGAAGAGCAAACCTTTTAAGTTTGGTGTAGAAAAAGCATTGCTTTTTGTTTTTCCATAACCATTATGGCACCTAAGGCCGGAGAAACCTCTAGAAAGAGGAAAGGGAAGGCAGTTGCTTCCACATCTGAGTCATGAGAGATGGAGAGGTTCATCTTAAGGGTCCATAGTTCAGTGGCAGAGCATTTGATTGCAGATTAAAGAGACTTGAGGGAAGAGCAGCAAAGGCAAGAAAGAGACATAGAGGAGCACCATTAGATCTTTAAGAGGAAGAACAAGCCGCCATCACTAAGGTGGACTCATTCCTTAACTTCCTTGTTCTTATTTTTCTGTTTTTTTTTTTCGATTTTCATACTTCATGTTTGTCTATATTTTGTGTCTTTACTACATGATCATTATTGTCTAGTGTCTATGTCTTAAAGCTATGAATAACTCCATGAATCCTTCTCCTCTCTTAAATGAAAAATGTTCTAAAAATAAAAGAATAAGAAGTACATGAGTTTCGAATTCATCCTTGAAATTAGTTTAATTATATTGATGTAGTGACAATACTTTTTGTTTTTTGAATGAATGCTTGAATAGTGCATATTTTTTATATTGAATTTAATGAATGTTAAAATTGTTGGCTCTTGAAAGAATGATGAACAAGAGAAATGTTATTGATAATCTGAAAAATCATAAAATTGATTCTTGAAGCAAGAAAAAGCAGTGAATAACAAAAGCTTGCAAAAAAATGGCAAAAAAAAATATAAAAGTAAAAGAAAAAGCAAGCAGAAAAAACCAATAGCCCTTAAAACCAAAAGGCAAGCGTAAAAAGGATCCAAGGCTTTGAGCATCAATGGATAGGGGGCCCAAGGAAATAAATCCAGGCCTAAGTGGCTAAATCAAGTTGTCCCTAACCATGTGCTTGTGGCATGCAGGTCAAAGTGAAAAGCTTGAGACTGAGTGGTTAAAGTCGTGATCCAAAGCAAAAGAGTGTGCTTAAGAACTCTGGACACCTCTAATTGGGGACTTTAGCAAAGCTAAGTCACAATCTGAAAAGGTTCACCCAGTTATGTGTTTGTGGCATTTATGTATCCGGTGGTAATACTGGAAAACAAAGTGCTTAGGGCCACGGCCAAGACTCATAAAGTATCTGTGTTCAAGACTCAACATACTAAACTAGGAGAATCAATAACACTATCTGAATTCTGAGTTCCTATAGATGCCAATCATTCTAAACTTCAAAGGATAAAGTGAGATGCCAAAACTGTTCAGAAGCAAAAAGCTACTAGTCCCGCTCATCTAATTAGAACTAAGCTTCATTGATATTTTGGAATTTATAGTATATTCTCTTCTTTTTATCCTATTTGATTTTCAGTTGCTTGGGAACAAGCAACAATTTAAGTTTGGTGTTGTGATGAGCAGATAATTTATACGCTTTTTGGCATTGTTTTTAGGTAGTTTTTAGTAGGTTCTAGCTACTTTTTAGTATGTTTTTATTAGTTTCATGCAAAATTCATATTTCTGGACTTTACTATGAGTTTGTGTGTTTTTCTGTGATTTCAGGTATTTTCTGGCTGGAATTGAGGAATCTGAGCAAAAATCTGATTCAGGCTGAAAAAGGACTGCTGATGCTGTTGAATTCTGACCTTCCTGCACTCGAAATGGATTTTTCTGGAGCTACAGAAGTCCAATTGGCACGCTCTCAATTGCGTTGGAACCTGGCATAAACTTGCGTTTAACGCCAGTTCCATGTTCCATTCTGGCGTTAAACGCCAGAAACAGGTTACAAGTTGGAGTTAAACGCCCAAAACAGGTTACAACTTGGCGTTTAACTCCAGAAACAGCCCAAGCATGTGAAAAGCTCAAGTCTTAGCCCCAGCACACACCAAGTGGGCTCCGGAAGTGGATTTCTGCACTATCTATCTTAGTTTACTCATTTTCTGTAAACCTAGGTTACTAGTTTAGTATTTAAACAACTTTTAGAGATTTATTTTGTACATCATGACATTTTTAGATCTGAACTTTTTATCTTTGACAGCATGAGTCTCTAAACTCCATTATTGGGGGTGAGGAGCTCTGCTGTGTCTCAATGAATTAATGCAATTATTTCTGTTTTTCATTCAAACACGCTTGTTTCTATCTAAGATATTCATTCGCACTTCAATATGATGAATGTGATGATCCGTGACACTCATCACCATTCTTAACCTATGAACGTGTGCCTGACAACCACCTCCGTTCTACATTAGATTGAATGAAATTCTATTGGATTCCTTAATCAGAATATTGGTGGTATAAGCTAGAATCCATTGGCAGCATTCTTGAGAATCCGAAAAGTCTAAACCTTGTCTGTGGTATTCCAAGTAGGATTCAGGGATTGAATGACTATGACGAGCTTCAAACTCACAAAGGCTAGGCGTAGTGACAGACGCAAAAGGATCAATGGATCCTATTCCAACACGAGTGAGAACCGATAGATGATTAGCCGTGCGGTGGCAGCGCACCTGGACCATTTTCACTGAGAGGACGGATGGTAGCCATTGACAACGGTGATCCACCAACACACAGCTTGCCATAGAAGGAACCTTGCGTGCATGAAGAAGATGACAGTAGGAAAGCAGAGATTCAGAAGACAAAGCATCTCCAAAACTCCAACATATTCTCCATAACTGCATAACAAGTATTATTTAATCCATGCTTTTTATTTACTACCAATCAAAACTGAGATTTATTATTTTCCTAACTAAGAGTTACAAGATAACCATAGCTTGCTTCAAGCTGACAATCTCCGTGGGATTCGACCCTTACTCACGTAAGGTATTACTTGGACGACCTAGTGCACTTGCTGGTTAGTGGTACGAGTTGTGAAAAGTGTGATTTACAATTTCGTGCACCAGTGGTGCAGTGAAACAGCAAAAGGGACCTACTCAATCTGAGAGGGTGGTGTTAGATGATGAAGATGATGAATTTTTCTCTAAGGAATCTCTTGCTCTGTCCATCGAGGGTACTTCCATCTCTACTGGGAAGAAATCCGCTCTGCTGAATGTGGTCAAGAATGTTGTTCAGGAATTTGTCTCCCAATCCAATCATATGATTGCAATGAGTAAGGAACAAAGGAAGCTAGCTAGCAAGCATGAGAATTTCCTAAGGAAATCAAGAGATAGAGTGGCTGTGTTCATGACTTTTATTGATAACCTTCAAAAGGATAAAGACCTTGCCACTGATGAGGAAGAGGAAGCTGGTTCAGAGGAAAATGATTCTGATGCCTAGAATTTGTCTCATAAAAACTGCTGCTACTGTTCTCTTTTTGTCTCATGAATTATGTTTCTTTTGCTACTGTTGCACTTTTTTTTCTTGGATGACTGTAATAACTCTAAATACTGCTGCACCTTTGCTAGTATAGATAGTTCTTTGAACTGTGCTCTAACTCTTTCATGCAGGTTTAAAGTTTTTTTTGTGTTGTTCTTGCTTATTGTCCGCCCTTGATGACAAAAAGGGGAGTAATAGCAATAGGAATAGGACTAGGAAATGTTACCTTTGACTGTTGAAGTTTATTTGTTTTACTGCAGATACTATTATTTTTTTACATCTATTTGACTGCTGCATTAGAACTAGCTTTCATATGAATGTTGATAGTGTTAAGCACATAATTTTTGGGTTACAAATGTGCTGCTGCAAGGAATGTTGCTAACATGAACTTGCAATTGTTTGCTACTGTTGTGATTGTCTTATTGGAACCTGATTTCATGACATATTGAACTCTAGGCTGAAATTATGTTTTTAGTTGCTCAATTTCCTTTAGTTAAAGAGAATTGTGTGTAGCTCCTCACTATACTCTATATAAGTATAATGTAGACAAGAAAGAAGAGAAGAGCACAAATCCAGGGGGAGCTACTCTTGAAAAGGAAATGGGAAGCAACATCAATCAAAGGGAAGTTTTCAAAACTTTACTAAAATTTAATTCCTTTTGGTTATTGCTAAAATATGTTTGTCATCAAGGGGGAGATTATTAAGTTAAGAAATTAACTAATTAAATTAGTGATGACAAATATTATTGGGCAAGATAAATAATTAGTGTTGATTAATTAATAGTTACTAATTATTTATAAATATGTTGCAGGCCAAAACTTAGTTTAGCAGCCCAATTGGAATGAAAAATAATATAGCAAGGCTGGTGGGTCAATAATATAAATGAATCTCATAAGGAAACAAGGCTGAAAAAAAATCAAAACGGGCAAAATGAAGTGATCCGACCCAAGCCCTAGTACTTCACTCAGTTCAAACTCTTTCCATGTGCTTCAACCAAAAGCAACGTACACTTCTCTGTCTCAATCAAATCACAGAAGAAAGAGAAAGAGCTTCTTTCACACGCCATTCACAGAAGAAGAAAGAAAGAGAGAGATTAAGCTTGAAAGGCAGAAGTCTAATCATCCATTTCAAACCAAATCAAGCTTAGGTAAAGGTTAAAGGTAACCCATTTCCATTTACATGCATCAGATCTTCTTCTCCTCTTCCCAACTCTCTGCGAGTGCGAAAATGGCATACAAGGGAAAGTTGCTCTCTGTCATAATCTGCTGTGTATCTACGCTCACAAGTGATTCTTGGGGACCAAGTAGCTTCTCAATGGCTCAGATTCGGTTGACCATTGGAAGACTCTTGTATTTGCTGCTTTATGGCTTTCGGTCAAGATAGAGAAGTCAGAAGCAAAGTTTCTAATTTGAAGATTACTGGGAAAAAGGTGATAGGCTGGGTTGGTGAAGCTCAAGACTCAAGAAGTTGACCTAGGAAGGTGAACCCAGCAACATGCAAGGAGATAAAAGAAGCTTGCTACTCATTCAGAAGGCAAGGAGAAAAAAACCAGAGTGTGAGAGTTGTGTTCTGCAAAAAAGTTCCTCTACTAGGATAATACTTTCTTTCAAAGAAGTAATCGGCCTATACTGAAGAACTATATCTGAGGTTTGCAAATCTGGTTTTGCACATTGGTACACGAAATGTGATCTCATACACTTTCTTCACAACTCCGCGTAGCTGACCAGAAAGTGCACTGGGTCGTCCAAGTAATACCTTACATGAGTAAGGGTCGATCCCACAGAGATTGCCAGCTTGAAGCAAGCTATGGTCATCTTGTAAATCTCAGTCAGGAAGATTCAAATGGTTATGGGATTTTGATAATTAAAAGACAGATAAAACATAAAATAGGATAGAGATACTTATGTAATTCATTGGTAGGAATTTCAGATAAGCGTATGGAGATGCTTTGTTCCTTTTGAATCCCTGCTTTCCTACTGCTTTCATCCAGTCATGCATACTCCTTTCAATGGCAAGCTGTATGTTGGGGGATCACCGTTGTCAATGGCTACCGCCCGTCCTCTCAGTGAAAATGGTTCGGCTACGGGTTACGTAGGGCTAATCATCTGTCGGTTCTCACTTGTGTTGGAATAAGATCCAATGATTCTTTTGCGCACTGTCACTGCGCCCAACACTCGCGAGATTGAAGCTCGTCACAGTCATCCCATCCCAGATCCTACTCGGAATACCATAGATAAGGTTTAGACTTTCTAGATCTCAAGAATGCTGCCAATTGATTCTAGCTTATACCATGAAGACTTTGATCTCACAGAATGGAAGGCTCTGTTGTCAGGAGAGGCAACCATGCATCATGGACCAGGAGGCCAAGAGATATACATTCAAGCTTGTTTTCAGGTAGAACGGAAGTGGTTGTTAGGCACGCGTTCATAAGTGAGAATGGTGATGAGTGTCACTTGATCATCACATTCATCATGTTGAAGTGCAAATGAATATCTTAGAACAAGAATAAGCTTGAATTGAATAGAAAACATTAGTAATTGCATTAATTCATGAGGAACAGAAGAGCTCCACACCTTAATCTATGAGGTGTAGAAACTCCACCATTGAAAATACATAAGTGATGAAGGTCCTGGCATGGCCGAATGGCCAACCCCCTAAATGTGATCAAGAGATAAACATTGATACAAAGATAGTCTCAAAAATGGTCTAAAGATCTTAAGATATCCAAATACAATAGTAAAAGGTCCTATTTATAATGACTAGTAACCTAAGATTTATAAAGATAAGTAAATGATTCAGAAATCCACTTATGGGGCCCACTTGGTGTGTGCTTGGACTGAGCATTGAAGCTTTCACGTGCATAGGCTTTTCTTGGAGTTAAACGCCAGCTCTGGTGCCAGTTTGGGTGTTTAACTCCAACTTTTATGCCAGTTCTGGCGTTTAACGCCAGAAAAGGGTCTCTGACCAGCGTTTTGACACCAATTTGGACCATCAAATCTCGGACAAAGTATGAACTATTATACATTTTTGAAAAGCCCAAAATGTCTATTTTTCAACGCAATTGAGAGCGCACCAATTGGGCTTTTGTAGCTCCAGAAAATCTATTTCTAGTGCAAGGAGGTCAGAATCCAACAGCATCTGAAGTCCTTTTTTAGCCTCTGAATAAGATTTTTGCTAAGGTCCCTCAATTTCAGCCAGAAAATACCTGAAATCACAGAAAAATACACAAAATCATAGTAAAGTCCATAAATGTGATTTTTTCAATAAAAACTAATAATTATATACTAAAAACTAACTAAATCATACTAAAAACTACCTAAAAATAATGCCAAAAAGCGTATAAATTATCCACTCATCACAACACCAAACTTAAATTGTTGCTTGTCTGCAAGCAACTGAAAACAAAATAGATTAAAAATAAGAGAATATACAATGAATTCCAAAATATCAATGAAGCTTAGCTCCAATTAGATGAGCGTTACTAGTAGCTTTTTGCTTCTGAACAGTTTTGGCATCTCACTTTATCCTTTGAAGTTCAAAATGATTGGCATCTCTAGGAATTCAGAGATAAGATAGTGTTATTGATTCTCCTAGTTCAGTATGTTGATTCTTGAACACAGCTACTTTGTGAGTCTTGGCCATGACCCTAAGCACTTTGTTTTCTAGTATTTCCACCGGATACATAAATGCCACAGACACATAACTGGGTGAACCTTTTCAGATTGTGATTCAGCTTTGCTAAAGTCCCCAGTTAGAGTTGTCCAGAGTTCTTAAGCACACTCTTTCTGCTTTGGATCACGACTTTAACCACTCAGTCTCAAGCTTTTCACTTGGACCTTCATGACACAAGCACATGGTTAGGGACAGCTTGATTTAGCCACTTAGGCCAGGATTTTATTCCTTTGGGCCCTCATATCCATTAATGCTCAAAGCCTTGGATCCCTTTTACCCTTGTCTTTTGGTTTATAGGGCTATTGGCTTTTTCTGCTTGCTTTTTTTCTTTTTCTTTCTTTTTCTTTTTTGCCATTTTTTTCGCAAGCTTTGTTATTCACTACTTTTTCTTGCTTCAAGAATCAATTCTATGATTTTTCAGATTATCAATAACATTTCTCTTTTTTTATCATTCTTTCAAGAGCCAACAATTTTAACATTCATAAACTTCACTATAAAAAATATACAATGTTCAAGCATTCATTCAGAAAATAAAAAGTATGGCCACCATATCAAAATAATTAGACTAATTTAAAGGTAAAAGTCGAAATCCATGTACTTCTTGTTCTTTTGTAATTAGGAACATTTTTCATTTAAGAAAGGTAAAGGATTTATGGGACATTCATAGCTTCAAGGAATAGACACAAACATAGACTGACATAAAGCATAAAAATCGAAAAACAGAAAGATAAGAAAAAGGAAATCAAAGAACGGGTCCACCTTAGTGATGGCAGCTAGTTCTTCCTCTTGAAGATCCAATGGAACGCTTGAGCTCCTCTATGTCTCTTCCTTGCCTTTGTTGCTCTTCCCTCAAGTCTGTTTGCTCCTCTCTAATTTCATGGAGAATAATGGAGTGCTCTTGGTGCTCCATCCTTAGTTGCTCCATATTGGAACTCAAATCTCCTAAAGAGGTGTTGAGTTGCTCCCAATAGTTGTGTGAAGAAAAATGCATCCCTTGAGGCATCTTAGAGATTTCTTGATGGGGGACTTCCTCATGCTCTTGTTGAGGTCCATGAGGGGGCTCTCTTATTTGCTCCATCCTCTTTTTAGTGATGGACTTGTCCTCTTCAATGAGGATGTCTTCCTATATGACAATTCCAGCTAAACTGCATAGGTGACAAATGAGATGAGGAAAGGCTAACCTTGCTAAAGTGGAAGGTTTGTCAGCAACCTTGTATAGTTCTAGAGGTATGATCTCATGAACTTCCACTTCCTCTCCACTCATGATGCTATGGATCATGATAGCCTGATCCACAGTTACTTCGGATCGGTTGCTAGTAGGAATAATAGAGTGTTGGATGAACTCCAACCATCCTCTAGCCACGGGTTTAAGGTCATGCCTTCTCAATTGAACCGGCTTGCCTTTGGAGTCTCTCTTCTATTGAGCTCCTTCTACACATATGTCCAGGAGGACTTGGTCCAACCTTTGATCAAAGTTGACCTTTTTAGTATAGGGGCATGCATCTCCTTGCATCATTGGCAAGTTGAATGCCAACTTTACATTTTTTGGACTGAAATCTAAGTATTTTCCCCGAACCATTGTAAGCCAATTCTTTGGGTTCGGGTTCACACTTTGATCATGGTTTTTGGTGATCCATGCATTAGCATAGAACTCTTGAACCATTAAGATTCTGACTTGTTAAATAGGGTTGGTGAGAACTTTCCAACCTCTTTTTCGAATCTCATGTCGGATCTCTGGATACTCATTCCTTTTGAGCATGAAAGGGACCTCATGGATCACCTTCTTCTTGGCCACAACTTCATAGAAGTGGTCTTGATCGACCTTTGAGATGAATCTCTCCATCTCCCATGACTCGGAGGTGGAAGCTTTTACCTTCCTTTTCCTCTTTCTAGAGGTTTCTCTGGCCTTGGGTGCCATAAATGGTTATGGAAAAACAAAAAAGTAACGCTTTTATCACACCTAACTTTAAAGGTTTGCTCGTCCTCGAGTAAAGGAAGAAAGAAGGACGGAGAAGAAGATGAAATGGGAGAGAAGGAGGTTGAAGAAAAGGTCGGCCAAGGAGGAGAAAAGTGTATATGATGTGTGAAAATGAAGGAGTGATGAGGGGTTTATATAGGAGTGGAAGAGAGGGGTGTCCGTTTGTGAGGGTTAGGTTTGGGAGGAAAAGTGTTTGAATTTTGAGTGGTGGGGTAGGTGGGGTTGTTGGGGAAGAGGAATGGAGGTGATTGGTGATGGGTATTTAGGGAAGGGTGTTATGGGAAGGTGTGAAGAAGAGAGAAAGTGAGGTAAGATAGGTGGGGATCCTGTGGGATCCACAGATCCTGAGGTGTCAAGGATTTCTTATCCATGCAGCATTTTGGCGTGTAAACGCCCCTTTGAGTGCCAATCTTGGCGTTAAACGCCAGGTTGCTGCCATTTCTAGCATTTAACGCCAGCTTTTCTTCCCTTTCTGCCGTTTAAAGCCAGCTTGGTGCCATTTTCTGGCGTTAAATGCCAGTCTGGTGCCCTTTTTGGCATTAAACGCCCAGAATGGTGTCAGACTAGGCGTTTAACGCCCATTCTGCTACCCTTTCTTGCATTTAAACGCCAGTAAGCTCATCCTCCAGGGTGTGCTATTTTCAATGTTGTTTTTGTTTTTTGCTTTTGTTTTTGTGACTCCACATGATCATCATCCTAAAGAAAACATAAAATAACAATGGAAAATAAAAATTTAACATAGGTAAGTAAAAATTGGGTTGCCTCCCAATAAGCGCTTCTTTAATGTCAATAGCTTGACAGTGAGCTCTCATGGAGCCTCACAGATACTCAGAGCATGATGATGGCCTCTCAACACTAAACTTAGAGTTTGAATGTGAGGGCTCTGTTTGACTCTGTATTGAGAGAAGCTTTTCATGCTTCTTCTCCATGTGTACAGAAGGAGATCCTTGAGCCTTAAACACAAGGTAGTCCTCATTCATTTGAAGGACCAACTCTCCTCTGTCAACATCAATCACAGCTTTGGTTTTGGCTAGGAAGGGTCTGCCAAGGATGATGGATTCATCATTATTCTTTCTAGTGTCCAGGATTATGAAGTCAGCAGGGATGTAAAGGCCATCAACCTTTACCAAGACATCCTCTACAAGTCCATAAGCCTATTTCTTTGATTTGTCTACCATATCCATTGAGATTCTTGCAACTTGTACCTCAAAGATCCCTAGTTTCTCCATTACAGAGATTGGCATGAGGTTTATGCCTGACCCCAGGTCACACAGAGCTTTCTCAAAGGTCATGGTGCCAATGGTGCAAGGTATTAAGAACCTTCCGGGATCCGGTTTCTTTTGAGGTATCTTCAGCTGAGCCAAGGCATTTAGTTCATTAATGACCAATAGAGGTTCATCCTCCCAGGTCTCATTACCAAATAATTTGGCATTCAGCTTCATGATTACTTCTAGATATTGAGCAATTTGCTCTTCAGTAGTAACTTCATCTTCTTCAGAAGAAGAATATTCTTCAGAGCTCATGAATGGTAATAAGAAGTTCAGTGGAATCTCTATGGTCTCTGTATAAGCGTTAGATTCCTTTGGTTCCCCATTAGAGAACTTCTTATTGGTCAGTGGACGTCCATTGAGGTCTTCCTCAATGAAAATCACGCCATCCTCCTCCTCTATAGGTTCGACCATTTTGGTCATATTAATGGCCTTGCACTCTCTCTTTGGATTCTCTTCTGTATTGCTTGGGAGAGTACTAGGAGGAGTTTTAGTGATTCTTTTACTCAGCAGACCCACTTGTGCCTCCAAATTTCTTATGGAGGACCGTGCCTCCAAATTTCTTATGGAGGACCGTGCCTCAGTCATGAAACTGAGGGTGGTCTTAGATAGATCAGAGACTATGTTTGCTAAGCTAGAAAGGTTCTGCTCAGAATTCTCTGTCTGTTGCTGAGAAGATAATAGGAAAGGTTTGCTATTGCCAAACCTGTTTCTCCCACCATTATTGTTATTGAAGCCTTGTTAAGGCTTCTATTGATCCTTCCATGAGAAATTTGGGTGATTCCTCCATGAAGAATTGTAGGTGTTTCCATAGGATTCTCCCATGTAATTCACCTCTTCCATTGTAGGATTCTCAGGATCATAAGCCTCTCCTTCAGAGGAGGCTTCTTTAGTACTGCCAGATGCAGCTTGCAATCCAGTCAGATTCTGAAAAATCATATTGACTTGCTGAGTCAATATTTTATTTTGAGCCAATATGGCATTCAAAGTATCAATCTCAAGAACTCCTTTCTTCTGAGTTGTCCCATTGTTTATAGGATTTCTTTCAGAAGTGTACATGAACTGGTTATTTGCAACCATTTTAATGAGTTCCTGGGCTTCTGCAGGCATTTTCTTCAAATGAATAGATCCGCCTGAAGAATGGTCCAATGACATCTTGGATAGCTCAGACAGACCATCATAGAAGATACCTATGATGCTCCATTCTGAAAGTATGTCAGAAGGACACCTTCTGATCAATTGCTTGTATCTTTCCTAAGCTTCATAGAAGGATTCACCTTCCTTCTGTTTGAAGGTTTGAAATTCCACTCTAAGCTTACTCATCTTTTGAGGTGGAAAGAATTTAGCTAAGAAGGCATTGACTAGCTTTTTCCAAGAGTTCAGGCTGTCTCTAGGTTGTGAGTTCAACCATATACTAGCTCTGTCTCTTACAGCAAAAGGGAAAAGCATAAGTCTGTAGACCTCGGGATCAACTCCATTGGTCTTAACAGTGTCACAGATTTACTTCTCCCATAGAAGTCGGGAGTTGGTGCAGTAAAGTCACCAAGCACCTTCCTTGTATTATTGGCATTATTGTTATTTTCGGCTGCCATGTCTTCTTCTTTTTCGAAAATTTCTGTCAGGTCCTCTCTAGAGAGTTGTGCTTTAGCTTCTCTTAGCTTCCTCTTCAAAGTCCTTTCAGGTTCAGGATCAGCTTCAACAAGAATACCTTTATCTTTGTTCCTACTCATATGAAAGAGAAGAAAACAAAGAAAGTATGGAATTCTCTATGTCACAGTATAGAGATTCCTTGATGTTCAGAGGAAAAGAAGAATAGAAGGATGAGGTAGAGAGAAGAATTCGAACTTATAGAGAGGGAGGGGGTCCGAATTATTTAAAGGATGGTAAGTGTTAGTGATTAAATAGAAAGAGATGGGAGAGAGAGAATTTCCAAAAATTTTTAAATGAAATAAAATTAGAGTTTAAAACAATTAGTTAATTAAAAAGATTGTTGAAAAAGTTGTTAATGGTTTTCGAAAATTGGAGAGAGAAAAGTAGTTAAGTGGTTTTGAAAAAGATAAGAAATAATAAGTTTTGAAAGGATAATAAGTTAGAAAAAGATTTTGAAATTAGAATTTAAAAAGATGTGATTTGAAAAATATATTATTTAAAAAGATATGATTGAAAAGATATGATTGAAAAACAAATTAAGAAAGATGTGATTTTTAAAATTGATGACTTTACTAACAAGAAATAAAAAAGATATGATTCTAAAATTCAAATATTGAACATTTCTTAACAAGAAAGTAACAAACTTGAAATTTTTGAATCACAACATTAATTGTTAGCAAGGATTTTCGAAAATATTAAAATAAAAATGAAAAAGATTTGATTTTGAAAAAGATATGATTGATAAGAGAGGATATGAAAAAGATAAGATTTTGAAAAATTAGTTTTAAAACATGAAAAATTGAAAAAGATTTGAATTGAAAACAAAATTACCTCATTGGTGTTATCCTGGCGTTAAATGCCCAGAATGGTATCCATTCTGGCGTTTAACGCCCACTTGGCTACCACCTTGGGCGTTAAATGCCCAGCCAGGTACCCTGGCTAGCGTTTAAACGCCAAAAATCCTTCCTTACTGGGCATTTTGAACGCCCAGCTTTTTTTCTGTGATTCATCTACTGTATGTTCTGAATCTTCAATTCTCTGTATTATTGACTTGAAAAGATATAATTTTGAATTTTTTTTAATTTTTTTATGATGAGAGGGAAAAACAATAAAATGAAATTAAACATGAAAAACTAAGATCAAAACAAGGAATGCATGCAAGAACACTTTGAATGTCAAGATGAACACCAAGAACACTTTGAAGATCATGATGAACATCAAGAAAATATTTTTGAAAATTTTTAAGAAAAGAAAGACATGCAAGACACCAAACTTATAAGTTTTCATACTAGAGAACACTAACAATTTGAGAATGCACATGAGAAACAACAAAAGACACAAAATAAGAGAATTTAAAAATCAAACAAAGAAAATCATCAAGAACAACTTGAAGATCAATGAAGAACACAATGCATATATTTTCGAAAAATGCAAGAAAAATAGAAACATGCAATTGACACCAAACTTGGAATTTGACACTAGACTCAAACAAGAAATACAAATTATTTTTTATTTTATGATTTTATAAATTTTTTGTATTTTTTTTAAATTATTTTGAAAAAGAAAATAAGAAATTCAAAATGTTTATTAAGAATTCCAGGAATCATGCAATGTTAGTCTAAAGTTTCAGTCTAAAAAGATTAGACATGGCTAGCCAAGCTTTAGCAAGACATTACATACAACAGCCAAATTGAGGGGAATCAACTAGCTCCTGTGATGATAAAAGCATCATCTGAAACTCTAGAATTCATTCTTAAAAATTATGAAGAAATAAAATAAAAAGAAAAAATACCTAATCTAAGCAACAAGATGAACTGTCAGTTGTCTAAACTCGAACAATCCCCGACAACGGCGCCAAAAACTTGGTACACGAAATCGTGATCTCACATACTTTCTTCACAACTCCGCGTAGCTGACCAGTAAGTGCACTGGGTCGTCCAAGTAATACCTTACGTGAGTAAGGGTCGATCCCACGGAGATTGCCGGCTTGAAGCAAGCTATGGTCATCTTGTAAATCTCAGTCAGGCAGATTCAAATGGTTATGGGATTTTGATAATTAGAAGACAGATAAAACATAAAATAGGATTGAGATACTTATGTAATTTCATTGGTAGGAATTTCTGATAAGCTTATGGAGATGCTTTGTTCCTTTTGAATCCCTACTTTCCTACTGCTTTCATCCAGTCATGCGTACTCCTTTCCATGGCAAGCTGTATGTTGGGGGATCACCGTTGTCAATGGCTACCGTCCGTCCTATCAGTGAAAATGGTCCGGCTACGGGTTACGTAGGGCTAATCATCTGTTGGTTCTCACTTGTGTTGGAATAAGATCCAATGATCCTTTTGCGCACTGTCACTGTGCACAGCACTCGCGAGTTTGAAGCTCGTCACAGTCATCCAATCCCAGATCCTACTCGAAATACCACAAATAAGGTTTAGACTTTCCGGATCTCAAAAATGCTGCCAATTGATTCTAGCTTATACCACGAAGACTCTGATCTCACGGAATGGAAGGCTCTGTTGTCAGGAGAGGCAACCATGCATCGTGGACCAGGAGGCAAAGAGATATACATTCAAGCTTGTTTTCAGGTAGAACGGAAGTGGTTGTCAGGCACACGTTCATAAGTGAGAATGGTGATGAGTGTCACTTGATCATCACATTCATCATGTTGAAGTGCGAATGAATATCTTAGAACAAGAATAAGCTTGAATTGAATAGAAAATAGTAGTAATTGCATTAATTTATGAGGAACAGCAGAGCTCCACACCTTAATCTATGAGGTGTAGAAACTCCACCGTTAAAAATTCATAAGTGATGAAGGTCCAGACATGGCCGAATGGCCAGCCCCCTAAACGTGATCAAGAGATCAACAGTGATTCAAAGATAGTCTCAAAAATGGTCTAAAGATCTCAAGATATCCAAATACAATAGTAAAAGGTCCTATTTATAATGACTAGTAACCTAGGGTTTACAAAGATAAGTAAATGATGCAGAAATTCACTTTCGGGACCCACTTGGTGTGTGCTTGGGCTGAGCATTGAAGCTTTCACGTGCATAGACTTTTCTTGGAGTTAAACGCCAGCTCTGGTGCCAGTTTTGGCATTTAACCCCAGCTTTTATACCAGTTCTGGCGTTTAACGCCAGAAAAGGGTCTCTGACCGGTGTTTTGACGCCAATTTGGGCCATCAAATCTCGGGCAAAGTATAAACTATTATACATTTCTGGAAATCGCAAGATGTCTACTTTCCAACGTAATTAAGAGCGCCCCAATTGCACTTCTGTAGCTCTAGAAAATCCATTTCGAGTGCAGGGAGGTCAAAATCTAACAGCATATGCAGTCCTTTTTCAGCCTCTGAATCAGATTTTTGCTCAGGTCCCTCAATTTCAGCCAAGAAATACCTGAAATCACAGAAAAACACACAAACCATAGTAAAGTCCAGAAATATTATTTTTCCATAAAAACTAATAATTATATACTAAAAACTAAATAAATCTTACTAAAAACTACCTAAAAACAATGTCAAAAAGCGTATAAATTATCCGCTCATCACACATAGCAAAGAGGCTGCTGATGAAGTCAATCTCCTTCATATTTTACAGATTGTGGTGTACTTTTCTATATTTATCTTTCTGTAATTTCTTTTGGAAAAAGACATTGTGAGAAAGCTCAAGTAAAAGCCATGAGTGGAAAAAAGACTGAGTGATACACTTGAGAGAAAAGCCTAGAGTTATTTTTCTGATTTCTTTAGGTTGGTTAAGTGTCTTGTATCTTGTACCTGTAAGGTATCCCTTTCTTAGTTGGGTTAGCACTAAGAGTGAATAGTTAGGTGTTAGCATAGCCAGTGTCAAGTTAGGTTAGAACTTGAGTGTGAAATTGGTGTATGTAATACTTTTAACTATAGTGGAAATTTCCTCCATTGTTGTGGAGGAGACTGGACGTAGGTTGCATAGCACAAGGCAATCGAACTAGGATATATGCTGGTGTTAGCTTTTCTCTTCTCTGCTATGTTCTATTTTCTGATATTCATGAGACAAAAATAAATTGTCTCATAAATTTTTGCTGCTGAGTACAAACATAATCAGAATTGAAAGTTTGATTTAAAAGGTCATAACAGCAACTTAAAAGGAAGGCATAGATTCAACCCCCATTCTCTAAGCCTACCACAAACTTCACTTCACGAACCTAATTTTCATATGAAAGAAATTTAAAACAATTTGGGAGTTTGAAAGATAAGTTATGGCTCGCCGAAGTTTGGCTAAAAATCAATTTTACACAAAATTCTCAAACCTCAAGTTTCATTAAAAACCAAACCCAACCCCAATCTCCTATACATATATTCAGCACCCCAACACCAATTACAACACCACATCCACCACATGTTACCATATACAATCATTCTTCAATTTTTTGACAATCATATACATAAATTTCCCAACAATGTCAACAAAAATGATCAATATAACACCATCCATTCCTATCCATTCATATCAACATCATCAACTCCTCACCTAACAACCTAGTATCATCATAAACAATCATCACCTAGCCAAAAACTCAATCAATAACAATAAGATCATCAAAAGCACTAAGCATTGAACATACTCATGCATTCCAACTTATTCTATGGTCATATAGCCTAAGTTTTCATAAAACATTATATATTAAATATGAGAAACCTAAACCATACGTATAACCCGAGACACCACCAAGGCACCAAACACATCCCCAAAGATCCAAAATCTCCCGAGAAATGACACCCAAACTCCACCAAGCCTCCAATATATACAATCAAGCTCCAATATACATATACACAAACCTAATTCACATTTTCACACACACATATATACATATATATATATATATATATATATATATATATATATATATCCAAAACTTAATACCTAATCACATATACCCAATGAATTCACTATGGGTTGAGGATTCTTACTGTTTCTACGGACCAAATGAACTAAGCCCAATAATCCTCACAAGCTAAATCGAACCTAGAGTACCAAAATCAACAAAATCTCAACATATATACTCACAAAATTCGAAATTCAAGGGGTAGAGAAACTAGAGTAAAAGGTGAGGTTTACCTATGAAATTGTTTCGATAGATTCGTAGAGCATGACGCGGTGATCACGTGGCTGCAAACGGTGCGGCGATCGGAGCTCAGAGTAGCAAGATATGGTGATTTGAAATTAATGCCAAGGGTTTGCTGTTATTTCCCTTGGCTTGAGCATTGCTTCAGCGTTCTTGGCTGAATGAAAGAAGAAGAGTAATTCTTCTTTAAGTGTAAGGGCTGATTGGGTTGGGCCTATTTTGGGTCTGGTTTGACCGGTTTGACCTGTTTAGCCCAATCTTGGGCCAAATTCTTTGAAATTAGTATCAAAATTCTTGTTTTAATTAGCTCTATCACAATTTACTATAAAATTTATACTTCTAATTTCTTTTATTAATATTTAATTTATTGATTAATTATTCGCTAATTTTACCGGGATTACATAAACCAGCATCCCTTTGGTATTTTGTCTTTTATGCGAACTCTGGATCTCACAGTCATGCATGCCCCAAAAATTTCCTGAGTATGCGAATATGAGTATGTTATGGTTATTAATTAAAGTTGCCACTACCATTTCCTTTATTTTCCTTGACCAACTAATGGTGGTTTGCATGTCGTAGGTAAAGGCAATGTTGCGGCAGAAGATGGTAATTTTAGTGTCGGAATAGAATTTGGTTCTAGAGAGTCAGTGATATCTGCAATCATAAGCTACATTATCTTTAGAAGAGTTTATTACACTGTCTATGAGTCTGAGTCGTAGACATTCTATAAAAATGCAGGGGTATAGTGTAGGATGCGATTGGCTTATCCGAGCTAGCTTGATTCGAAAGAAAGGTTGTTGGGAGATCAGGAGATACAATGGTAAATACACGTGTACCATGGGGACGATTTCACAAGATCATGCCAAGTTAGACTCAAACACAATTGCAGATGCTATTAAGTCGTTGGTTGAAGTAGACCCATCGACAAAGATGAAGTCTATTATTGCAGAAGTTCAATCCAGGTTTAACTACACTGTAAGTTACCGTAAGACTTGGTTGGCAAAGCAGAAATCTGTCGCAAAAGTTTTCTGTGATTGGAAAGTTTTTTACTAGACTCTACCAGTATGGTTGAAAGCAATAACTGCAAATATGTCAAGATCCCGTATTCAAATAAAAACGCTTTCGGTTTATTATGAGAGTGAGGAGGTTCAAAGTGTAAGTGTTCTCCATTGTATTTTTTGGAGCATCTATCCATGTATTATGTAAACCTCAAACTTTTTTGAAGTTAGATTAAGAACTAGTTTGGATATATTTTAATGGGTCAAAGCTCGATTTTCATAAATTATTTTATTAAGGGTGATTGAATCAGGTTTTGATAAATTGAGCTTGATATAAATTAAGGTTTTATCTAATTTCACAATTATTAAGTATTTTTCCTATTTACAATTTAAAATTTTAAAAATTTAAAAATAATGAGGTTTTGACTATTTAAATTTGAATAATTGGGATTTTAGTTTGATTTTATGAATTGAAGGCAAATTAATTTATTTATCACAAATTTTAAATTAAAATACTCAATTGAAAATAATTTGCAAGTTAACAAATAAATAGTATTTTTTTAAAGATAAGTAAATTGTATTATATTTAGTTTTCAATTACTATCCTACACCCAATTCTATTGGAAATGCCTACACTACCCTTTTTCTCAAAAATTAAAACCTTAATTTTGCAATCCCTAAATCCACAGACAAAAGAACAAAGAAAAGAAAGAAACAGGAGAGAAATCAAAAGAATGGAGGAAGAGAGAATAAAAGAGGAAGATGATGGAAGGGACAGACCTGGGAAGGGTTCCACCATTGACGCCGTCGCCGTAGAGAGATAGATAGATGGATAGATAGATAGATAGATAGAAAGAAAGAAAGAAAGATAGATAGATAGATAGATAGATAGATAGATAGATAGATAGATAGATAGATAGATATAGAGAGAGAGAGAGACAGAGAGAGAGAGAGAGACAGAGAGAGAGAGAGAGAGAGAGAGAGTCGGACGTGAGAGGAAGAGGAGCGATTAGATAGAACACGACAGAGGAAGAAGAGAAGGGGGTTGTCGCCGTCGTCGCTGGAATTCCTAGTCGCCGCCATCATTCATGCTGAAGCTTGACATCGGAGAAGACAAGCTGCTGCGCCATCCTCTTCATTTTGAGACTAAACCACCTCAGCCACTACTTTAGTCCCATTCAGCCACCATAGCCTCCTCTATTCTCGTCATTGAATCAGCACTTCCAAATCTCAATTTTAGCAATTTTATTCCAAACAATCCTTAATCAATAGAACCACAACTCATCAATATATCAACATTCACAAATCATATTCATCATCCTCATCGATCATCATCAAAATCACCAATCATCAACTCATTCTCAAGATAACTCAACATTTTCATCAAGATTACTAACCCTTAACATACTTATTACATAATTCAACCTATCCTATAGTCATTTAGCCTACGTTTTCACGTGACATTATATATTATCTATGAGAACCAAAACCATACCATGGCTGATTCCTCCCTAAGCCCTAAACACCACAAATATCACCGTTCCACAAACATCCCAAGCTCCAAGGCATTCCCAAACAAAATTCCTAGTCTCAATGGTCCAAAACTCAAGCTTCCAACACCACCAACTTACCGACAAAAATTTAGGACAAGACCCAGAAAGCCCATAAAGCTAATTTGATCCTCTTTATTCGGTGGGTTTTGTAGAGCTCGACGTAGTGGTCATGCGGCCGCAGACGGTGCAACTTTGGATGGAAAGATATGGTGGAATTAACTTGGAGCCAAAGGTTTGCTTATGCTTCTTCTCTCCCCCCTCCCCCTCCCCTTTTATGTTTTCAGCATATTCTCTTAGATGGAGAGAAGAAGAGCTAAAGCTCTTTCATTAAGATGGTATTGGGTTAGGCATTGGGCCCAATGCGGATCCGGTTCAATCGGTTTGGCCCGTTGACCTGTTTTTAAGCCAAAATCTTTAAGATTACTGTAAAAATTTGTATTTTAAATATTTTTATCTCTTTGAATTAATAAAATTTAATTCTCTAATTTTTTTATTAATAATTAATTTATTAGCTAATTATTCTTTAATTACGCAGGGTTTATATAGGTAACCTTGAGTTATTGATGTCTGATATTGATTGATGTTTTAGAGTTGTTAATTGATTTTGTTTCTACTAACATTATCCTCTCACTAAGTCTAATTAGTCAGTTGGTAAGGATTTGTGCATTGAGATCAATTACGCCTATTTGATTTTCTCCCGATGTCAAGGGTTGACTAGTAGGATTAACTCTTCATAATCGCCATGTTTGTAGATTGAGATCAATTATACCTATTTGACCTTAACTCTCAACCTTTATCAAGATCCTTTTTGTATTTGAATTTCTCTTCCATTGCTTTAATTGCTTTCATTTTTAATTCCTTACATCGCTTCTTTAGTTTCTTCCTATTTACATTTCTTGCTTATTGCTTTTCACCCCTATTTTTTATAGCTAATGATACGCACACCGATTGCAATTTTGTGGGAGAACAACCTGGGATAAACACTTTCGGTTATTTATTTTGATTTGTGACAATCTTTTCTAAACTTTGATTTAGGATATTTGTCAATCTTGGACTATGCTTGCAACGATTTTCGAGGTTTACAACTTGTAAAATTCTAGACCAATATCTAGCTCGCATTAGCTGTCCTCACGTGGTTCAATTCACTCCTTCTCGAGGGTATCTTCATGTTCTAAGATTAGTTGAAGCAATTTCTGAACAACCTCACTACAAAAAAAAATACCTACCAAAAACATACCGTAACATATTCTTTATAATCCAAAATTCGAAGTAACCATAGCGAAACTACTTAGACTACTTTAACTCTTAATGCCCCTTGATTAAAGACCTTACTACAAGAAATAAGGAGTTTAGCCACGAAAAAAATCGTGGCTAAACTCTAAAATAACTATAGCAACTATATATTGGCTACGAAAGACTATTTGTGACTAATTGGGGGATTGCATTTTCAATTTGTCACGATTTTAGCATTATTAGCCACAGTTTTAAACATCGTGGAGACCTTCAAAGAGCTTCAATTTATATATCATTGTCCACGCATAATGCCGTGGTTAAATAAAAATAATCAAATCGAAAAGTATAATTCTACCACACTTCATCCGTAGCTAATTTGTGCAGGCCAGATTTTTCAGCCACAATTTTTTTTGTAGCTAACTCTGGATAATTTAATCACACTATTTTCGTGGCTAACTCACTCTGTTTTTCATATACAATATGTGGCTAATTTGTGCTAATTTGCTATAATCAAAAAATTTTATTAAACTAAAATTATATTTATATATATAACATTAATAACAAAAATCAAACTTTTTAAATATATAATATCTAACATTTTTTCATAAAAAATACTAATAAGGATTTATAATAATAATAATAATAATAATAATAATAATAATAATAATAATAATAATAATAATAATAATAATAATAATACAAGTCTAAACTTATATATAATAAAAAATAGAAAAAATTTTAACATAAATAAAATAAATTCTAATCTCTTCTGGAATAAATATATTTAAAATTTCAATTATTACTTATTAAATACACCAATTAAATGTCTGGCATATCACTAGATAAACTAGACACATTATCATTGTATTTTGATAACAAAAATTTGTACAGAATTGCCAACTGAATTTTGATTTCTTCATATCCATAGCTTTTTCTCTAAAGTTTCAACTAGCTTCTCTAAATTTATCACACGTCCTACATTTTCACATCAAAGACCTTTTCAATTTACAGCGTTGCTCTACGGGTCATTATACCCAGAAACCGTACCAACCCATCAAGTTCTATAATGTCTTTTTCATCATTTTTCAAATGCCAAACTTAAATTGTCGTCCTTTGCCAATTGTGATTTCTCCCGTAGAATTGTCTACAACTTGAATACAAAATTGAATAAAAGAAATAAATTAAATATTAGAATTCAAAAAATTAGGTAAAAAAATTGAAATTTCATATACCTTTTACATTCACAACTAAAAGGTCATTATAATCTTTTCTAGTACGTACAGTTAGTTGAGACTTATTTCGTCCAAACTTTCTGCAAATTCTTCCTTGTTGATATTCTTTGGTTATCGTAGTTCTGCTAAAAGGGCCTCTCCTTAATTATTACGGTTTTTTGCAAAAAAATCTGCTAAAAAAACTAACAAATAACACCAAAATGAAAAAAAAATGGTATTTTGAATTTGGAGGATATCCTATCATATCATATCATAGGTTTCATATAGTGTATATAGTGTGGTTAAAAAGAGTGCTTTTAGGTGCGGCAGAAAAGTAGGAGTTAAAAGACAACGTGAATGATGGGAAGTTATATTGGAAGTTGTGCTTGATTACTTTAACTTTTCACCAAAAGCTACCTCAAAAATTAAGCGCACATTAAAATTTTAAATTTTAAAAATTCAGCTTGGTCATTGTTGTTTAGATCGTCTTTTAACTTTTTTTAATCTTAAGAATATTTCTTTCTATTCTACTGTTTATTATCTACTAAATATATTTTAAATTATTTTATTTTTAATACAATAGTTATTTATTTATTTTTAATGGTCAAATATGATTAAAAATTTAAATTTAAATTTAAATTTTGAATCTGTGATATTTTTATCTTTAATTTTTATTATAATAATTGTTAGAAACAACAGATTAAACTAGAAAAAGGATTTGTGTATTATTTAGTCTATTTGAGTTGTCTATTCAAGTTGTGTGAAATGATACAATATAGAAAGGTATTTATAGGGGTTAAAAGAATCGTAATAATAAAGACCTAATCTTCTATAATAAATATTCAGATATACTAAATAATACTAATTGATCCTAATTATATTCTAACATCCCCCCTTAAACTCAAGTGACAATTTGAGTTTGAAACTTATTTAAAACAACGAAATAAAGAGAAAAAAATTGTATAAACTGATAAAACTGGTACAGACGGAACTACCGGAAGGAAGCGCAGATGGAACTGCCGCTTGTCTGAGGAAAGCACAGACAGAACTGCCGCTAGTCTGAATGGAGCGCAACGAAACTGCCACTTGTGTGAAGGAAGCGCAGATCGAACAACCAGAAAGAAAGGCAGACGAAACTGCCACAAGAAAACACAGACGAAACTATCACGAGAAAACACATACAGGACTGCGACGAGAGAATGCAGATGGAACTGCCACGAGAGAACGCAGACGGAACTGCCACGAGAGAACGAAAACGAAACTGGCGAGAGAGAGCGAAAACTATATAATTTCTTCATGACAACAGTGTTCGATCATTCAAATTGAAAAAAACATAAGACACAGAAAATAGGCTAGTCGGTGAGGTGAAAAAGCATCAAAGGAGTGACAAAATGGAAAGAAGGATGGCATAAAAAAATGCAAAAACTACGGTAATTTCACCACAAGAAAAATAACCTATTCTCTTCAAGGAAGATATCATGGCTCTGATACCATGTTAGAAACAAGAGATTAAACTGGAAAAAGGATTTGTGTATTATTTAGTCTATTTGAGTTGTCTATTCAAGTTGTGTGAAATGATACAATATAGAAGGGTATTTATAGGGGTTAAGAGAATCGTAATAATAAAGCGTAATCTCCTATAATAAAATTTAGATATACTAAATAATACTAATTAATCATAATTATATTCTAACAATAACAATAAATAACCAAAAAACTACTTTAATAAATACATGACCCTCACAATCTGTCGTTTCATACGATTTGTAAAACCCGGTTAATTAACGGCTAATTAACCCATAAATGAAAATTTATTCTAGAAAGCCTAAAATGTGATTTTTATGGCTAAATGTGATAGAGGAGACTGAGACGAGAATTTCGGTACCAATTTTATAGAATTCGGACCAAGATTGGACCGAACGGGCCAAACCGGGCCAATCGGACCCAAAGTGGGCCCTTGGCCCAACATAACTTAACCAAAACCCTAGTTTTCAGCACTCTCTCTCCTCACAACACTCAAAAACACGCTGAAAAGTAGAGGGATGGGGGAAGAACACTCTCTCAAACCTCTATCTCTCACTTGATCTTCAAACCACCATAACTTTTGATCTAGAGCTCCGATTGCCGCTCCATTTGCGGCCACGCGTTCACCGCGGAGAGCTCTACAAAACCCATACAATTAATCTTGAGGTAAGCCACGTGTTTCTGTTCGAAATTCCAGCCCTTATTTTCGAGTTTCATGGGTAAAATATTGAGATTTTGGGTTCTTTGATGTTATAGGACCCAACTCTCTTGAAGGAGAAGGTTAATCTTGTCTCCTTGGACCTTGGGTGTGGTAAGATTCTCAACCCTAGTGTAATTTGTGATTTTATGATGTTTGGGTTTTGAGATGTTGTGTATGGGTATGATGGTTGTGGCTTAGGTTGTGTATGTGTGGATATTGGAGCTTGATTGGTGACTTTGAAAAGCTTGGAAAGGGTTTGGTGGTGAAAAATCTGTTCTTGGAGGTGTTGAGGCCTTGAGAGCTTGTGGATAAGTGGTTTGGAAGTGCTCCGGGGGAGCTTGGGAAAATCGGCTAAGGTATGGTTTCGGTTTCCCGTATCTAATATGTAATGTGGTAGGAAATACTTAGGCTAGAGGCCCTAAGATAGGCATTGAATGGTTGATGTTGTTGAATGATTGAGATATATGATGTGGTCATATATGTGATGATGCTTATTGATGCCTTGGTGGTATGATGTATGAGAAATATGCATGTTGTGATATATGCTTGATGATTGGTTATGGTTGAATTGTGGGTTGAACCATGTTGATGGTGAGTATGATATTGATTATGTACAATGATGATTTATTGGAATTGATGTTGTTGAGAATTGGCATGAGGAATAGCATATGATATGTCAATGTGTTTGAGTTTGAGCCACTTGGGTGAAGTGGGGTAAAATGATGAGATAGTGATTTTGGTAAATTGTGGTAATGTGTCAATATGTGAGTTGAGGAGGCTTGATGTTGAATTTGATACATTTTGATTGATTTCAAAGAAAAGGGATGAAATTGGCATGTTTTGATTGATTTTGAAAAGAGTTGAAAATGGTTTGTTTTGAAAATGGCATATTGTGGTTTTGTATGAAAATATGGTTTTTGGGCATACTTTGACGGGACATAACTTGGACTACGGATCTCCGTTTTGTACCAAATCTGTTTAAAAATGAAAATTGGATCCGGGATGTCTATGCCGTTCGAAGAACGGGTGAAAAACGATTTAAAATGAGGAAGTTATGTCCGTTGGAAGATTGGGGTGTAAATCTGTGAATTCTGCAGCTTTTAACTTAGAAAATTTTTAGCATAATGACCCCTTGCGCGTGGGCGCACCTGGCGCGTGCGCGCCGATCTTCCGAAAAAGTGCCATCCACGCGTGGGCGTGATGTGCGCGGGCGCGCCGATTGTGCTGCACCCAATGCCCAGCCATTTTCCAGAGAGTTATGCCAGAACTGTGCCAGTGTTGTGCCTGGGGCACGAGAACACCCGCGCGTACGCGTGGTTGACGCGTGCGCGTCGATTGGCAAATTTGTAATCCACGCGTTAGCGTGCATGACGCTTGCGCGTCGATGAGTTTTTGAGGCCATCCACGCGTGCGCGTGGAGTGCGCGTACGCGTGGCCCTGTTTTCATCCCAAAGTTGATTTTTGAGTTTTAAAAGCCAAATCTCATACTTCTAAGCCTCCGATCTCACCATTTATGTCTTAAATCATTATGACATGCCTAGCTATTAGAAAGGGGCTAGTGAATGAGGGAACTTGCGAGTGAAGCAAGGGAAATATGAATGATCAATGAGGATCAAGATGATTATGTGAGATGCGGAGGATGGTGGTGGAAGTGCTTGTTATGCCATTGGCCGAAGGGCCGTGATTATTTGTGAATTGGCTGGTTCTGGATTGAACCATGAGCCGGAATAGCTGTGTATGCTATGAATATTGGCTGGTTATGGATTTAACCGTGAGCCGGAATGGCTGATATGGATGTTGATCCATGGATGAGAATTCATGCATGTTTATGCTGAATTATTGATAATTGAGATTTGCACTTCCACTATCAGAGATACGAGTTCCCTGGGTAGTAGCAGTGGCTAGCCACCACGTGCTCCAGGTTGAGACTTGATACTCTGTTGACCCTATGTCGTAAGTGTGGCCGGGCACTGTGAAAGACCCGGATGAGCTCGCCCCCGAAATATTCACCAGTGAGGGTGATGGATATGGATCATGTTTATGATCAAGTTTATAACGAGTATAACTCGAGTTGGGGATGCGCGACAGAGGGACAGTCCAATGGCTAGCGACCAGGACTTGTCGGGTTGGCTCTATAACCGACAAGATGATATCATCGGCCACTAGGGACAGGCATTCATCATATGCATACTATGTGAATTGTTTGAGATTGCCTATTTGACTGCATATTACTTGCTAATTGTCTAAATGTCTTAACTGCTCCTATTTGTATATTCCTTGTCTGATATAACTGTGTTTGATATATTATACTCCTGCTGGTGGTTGGGAGGTCTGAAGGAATTGGAAAGGGAAGTATTAGTTAGACTGAAGAATCTTTAGTCAGATGCCCTTATATGGTTTAGCTTGTTTATAAGCTTTGAATTATCTGGAGGAAGTTCTAGGATTGCCTTCGGCTTTCCTCTATTTATTATGTATTATATATGTGGAATCTGTTACCATGCTGGGGACCTCTGGTTCTCACCCATGCGGATTTTGTGGTTTTCAGATGCAGGACGTGAGGTTTCCCGCTGAGGCATGCTGGAGACTCCTAGATTTGCGAAGATTCCTTGTTCTTGGGGACTATGTTTTGGTTTATATGTTTTGCTTAGCTACTTTTATCTCCATTAAATAATACAAACTGTGATGACTCCTCTTATGGGAGATTTTGGAGAATAGGTTTTATGTGTTTGTGTCCCTTTGGGTTTCCTTTGGGGTTTTCCTTATTTTATCATATGTATATATTGCTATGCTCGAACCGGTTATCTTCGCAGCCGGATCTTGAGTCTTGATATTCCTGTTTTTGACACTCCTTTGTATATATATAATCTCGCGTTGGTTTATCCTTGTTCGTTACGTTATCGATCGGAGTGATGCGCTTTTGAGTTGCGGTTTTTGTTTACCCCTTTTTCTACAAAGGCTCCTAGTTATAATCAATCATTCATACTACTATACGTACTAAATTTTTATTTTAGAGGTCGTAATACCTTGCCATCTCTGAATTATGACTTAAGCATAAGACTCTGTATGGTAGGGTGTTACATTATGGTATCAGAGCAGTTCGTTCCTGTAGAGCCTGAGGGATGGACTGACTATGCTTCTGTGCATTCTCTGTGTGTGTGTTATGTGCTATTAGTATATCTGCTTGATATAATTGGCATAAACGTTCATGAGCATGCATTTGGGACTTTGAAGCACTAGACTTCCGATATTGAGACTGATCAACTTAATATCAATTGTTTGGTGTGTATAGGAACCAGATGGCACCTCGTGGACGCGGTAGAGGTAGTGTGAGAGGTCGTACGAATGCTCGTGCACCGGAGAATAACCCTAATGACCCGGTGAACTTTATGGATGCGTTGGAGAACATGGCTGCTGCTATGCAAGCCACTGCTGAGGCTCTTGGTCAACAGATGAACAACCATGGTAATGATGGAGGTGGAGTTCAGGGCCCGATGACCTTGGCAAACTTTTTGAAGGTTAATCCGCCTAAGTTCAAGGGAACTACTAGCCCGACTGAGGCTGATACATGGTTTCAGGCTATAGAGTGAGCACTGCAAGCACAAGTAGTACCTGAAGGACAGCGTGTCGAGTTTGCTACCTATATGCTCACAGGTGAAGCGTCGCATTGGTGGCAAGGCATCCGACGTCTTCTGCAGCAGGGTGATGACTATATCACCTGGAATGTCTTTCAAGAAGAGTTCTATAAGAAGTACTTTCCAACTTTTGCTAGGACGGCTAAGGAACTTGAATTGTTACAGCTGAAGCAGGGTACTATGTCCATATCAGAGTATACTGACAAGTTTGAGGAGCTGTTTAGGTTCTCCCGTATGTGCCAAGGGACTCCGATGGAATATGAGAAATGGAAGTGTGTTAAGTATGAAGGAGGACTCCGGAGTGATATCTTCAGTTCAGTGGGACCAATGGAGATTAGGACTTTCTCCGAGTTGGTGAACAAGTGTAGGGTTGCTGAAGAGTGTGTAAAAAGGGCAACCGCTGAGAAAGGGAGTCACAAAGGTTCATTCCCACAGAACCGAGGAAAGAGCTTTGCACCTAGAGGTCTGTCTTTCAAGAGGGGAAGCTCTTTCAGGAGGCCCAACAACAACAATTTCTAAGGGAAGAAGTTTGGGAAGCAACCTCAGAATGAACAAGCTTGTGCTAAGTGTGGAAGTCACCATCCGGGAGTACCATGCAAGGCCGGATGGGGTTTATGCTACAATTATGGAAAGGCGGGGCATAAAGCCGCCAGTTGTCCGGAGAGGCAGAAACAAGGTGCTGGGAAGGCACAACAGACTGGTCGGGTGTTCACCACTTCAGCTGTAGGAGCTGAGGGATCCGAGACACTTATTCGAGGTAACTGTGAAATGGCTGGTCAAACTTTAAATGCTTTATTTGATTCTGGAGCATCGCATTCATTCATTGCATTTGAGAAAGCCCATGAGTTAGAGTTGAAGATTGTAACCTTAGGTTATGATCTAAGAGTGTACAATGCTACTCATGAAGCCACGGTAACTAGGCTAGGATGCCCGGAAGTTTCCTTTAGGTTCAAGCAGCGTGATTTTGTTCATAATTTAGTCTGCTTGCCGATGGTCGGTCTTGATCTTATCTTGGGATTGGATTGGTTATCTAAGAACCATGTCCTGCTTGATTGTTCTACAAAGTCGGTGTACTTTATGCCGGAAGATACAGAAGGGCCGGTCGTGGTGAATAGTTATTACTTGAATTCGATGATGGTGAACTGTTCTGGAACCGAAAGTCAGGGTATCATGTTGTTAACCGCGGGTGTTTCAGGTGATGATCAAAGGTTGGAGCAAATTCCGGTTGTGTGTGAGTTTCCGGAAGTGTTTCCCGATGATATTGATGAGTTTCCACCTAACCGAGAGGTTGAGTTTGCTATTGAGTTGGTGCCCGGGGCGGGACCAATCTCAAGTGCTCCTTATAGGATGTCACCGTTAGAGATGAACGAGTTAAAATCTCAGTTAGAGGATTTGTTGGGAAAGAATTTCATACGACCAAGTGTCTCTCCGTGGGGTGCTCCAGTGTTACTGGTGAAGAAGAAGGATGGGAGTATGCGGCTCTGTGTGGATTACAGGCAGCTGAACAAGGTTACAATAAAGAATAAGTACCCATTGCCGAGGATTGATGATCTCATGGATCAGTTACAAGGAGCTGGAGTTTTCTCCAAGATTGATTTGCGATCCGGTTATCACCAGATAAGGGTGAGGGGTGAGGATATCCCTAAGACCGCTTTTAGGACTCGTTATGGTCATTACGAGTACACTGTAATGTCTTTTGGGTTGACGAACGCTCCTGCGGTATTCATGGATTACATGAATAGAGTCTTCCGTCCGTTTCTGGATAAATTTGTTGTTGTCTTCATTGATGACATACTGATTTATTCCAAGACTGAAGAAGAGCATGCGGAACACTTGAGGACCGTGTTGCAGATTCTAAAGGAGAAGAAACTTTATGCAAAACTGTCTAAGTGTGAGTTTTGGAAGAGTGAGGTGAAGTTTTTGGGCCATGTGGTGAGTAAGAAGGGAATAGCCGTAGATCCAACTAAGGTGGAGGCGGTGATGGATTGGAAACAACCAACTACCATAACGGAGATAAGGAGTTTTCTGGGTTTAGCTGGCTACTACCGAAGGTTTATCAAAGGCTTTTCACAGATAGCTTTGCCAATGACAAAGTTAACCCGCAAAGACACTCCGTTTGTTTGGACTCCTGAATGCGAGGAGAGCTTTCAGACGTTGAAGAAAAAGTTGACTACTGCACCTGTGTTAGTGTTACCCGAGCCGAACGAGCCATTTGAGGTGTATTGTGATGCCTCATTGAAGGGTCCAGGGTGCGTGCTGATGCAGCACCATAATGTGGTGGCGTATGCCTCATGACAGTTGAGACCTCATGAAGTTAGTTACCCTACGCACGATTTGGAACTCGCTGCGGTTGTGTTTGCCTTGAAGGTGTGGAGGCATTATCTCTATGGGGTTAAGTTCCAAGTTTTCTCTGATCATAAGAGCTTGAAGTATCTCTTTGATCAGAAAGAGCTTAATATGAGGCAGAGGAGGTGGATGGAATTGTTGAAGGACTACGACTTTGAGTTGCATTACCATCCGGGAAAGGCAAACGTAGTGGCAGATGCGTTGAGTCGGAAGTCATTATATGCGGCTTGGATGATGCTTCAAGAGGAGAAGTTGCTCAAAGGATTCGAGAGTCTTAAAATTGGTGCTCGAGAAGTATCCGGAACTTTATGTTTGAGCCGATTAGAAATCTCAAGTGACTTTAAGTCCGAACTCCTAAAGGCTCATCAAAATGATGAAGCGTTATGGAAGGTGTTACCGGCCATTGAGCAAGGAAAACAGTGGAGAGTGTCGGAAGAAAAAGATGGGTTATGGAGATTCAAGGGTAGGATCATTGTACCGGATGTTGGCACTTTGAGGCAAGATATCTTAAAGGAGGCACACAAAAGCGGATTCTCCATTCACCCGGGAAGTACTAAGATGTACCATGATTTGAAGGCGATGTTTTGGTGGCCGGGTATGAAGAACGATGTGGCGGAATATGTTTCAAAGTGCTTAACTTGTCAAAAGGTAAAGATTGAACATCAAAAGCCTGCCGGTATGTTGCAGCCTTTAGAGATTCCGCAATGGAAATGGGAAAGTATTGCAATGGACTTTGTGTCAGGATTGCCAAGGACTAGGGCTGGTTTTGATGCTATTTGGGTGATTGTGGACCGACTAACGAAGTCAGCTCACTTTTTGCCCATTCGTATGACTTACACCCTTGAGGAGCTAGCACGGTTATACATAAAGGAGATTGTGAGACTTCATGGTGTACCTGCTACTATAATCTCTGATAGAGATCCTCGTTTCACTTCAAAGTTTTGGGGTGCATTTCAGAAGGCTTTTGGAACCCGATTAAGCTTGAGTACGGCTTACCATCCTCAAACAGACGGTCAATCTGAGAGGACAATCCAAACACTAGAGGATATGTTGAGAGCTTGTGTTTTGGACCAACCGGCGAGTTGGGATCGGTATATGCCATTAGTGGAGTTTGCATACAATAATAGTTATCATGCGAGCATCGGTATGGCTCCGTATGAGGCCTTGTATAGGAGAAAATGTCAATCTCCGCTATGTTGGTATGAAGCTGGAGAGAAAAGCTTGTTGGGACCGGAAATGATAGCTGAGACTACTGATCAAGTCAAGAAAATCCGAGATAGGATACTTACGGCGCAGAGTCGTCAAAAGAGTTACGCCGATCAGAGGCGAAAGCCCTTAGAATTTGAGGAAGGAGACCATGTTTTCCTTAAGGTTACTCCAACTACAGGAGGTAGGGCGATTAAGACAAAGAAGTTGAATCCTCGATACATTGGTCCATTTCAGATCCTAGAGAGGATTGGACCGGTGGCGTATCGAATGGCTCTACCACCTTATCTCTCGAACCTGCACGACGTGTTTCACGTGTCGCAGCTTCGGAAGTACACTCCCGATGCTAGCCATGTGTTGGAACCTGAGTCGGTTCAGTTAAGGGAAGATTTGACGCTTCCAGTGGCTCCAGTCAGAATTGATGATACTAGTATTAAACGGTTGCGTGAAAAAGATGTTTCATTAGTCAAAGTGGCATGGAGTCGAGGCGGTGTTGAGGAACACACTTGGGAACTTGAGTCGGAGATGCGAACGGATTATCCGCATTTATTCTCAGGTAATTGCATTTGAATTTTGTGGGCAAAATTCCCAATTAGGTGGGTAGAATGTAAAACCCGGTTAATTAACGGCTAATTAACCCATAAATGAAAATTTATTCTGGAAAGCCTAAAATGTGATTTTTATGGCTAAATGTGATAGAGGAGACTGAGACGAGAATTTCGGTACCAATTTTATAGAATTCGGACCAAGATTGGACCGAACGGGCCAAACCGGGCCAACCAGACCCAAAGTGGGCCCTTGGCCCAACATAACTTAACCAAAACCCTAGTTTTCAGCACTCTCTCTCCTCACAACACTCAAAAACACGCTGAAAAGTAAAGGGATGGGGGAAGAACACTCTCTCAAACCTCTATCTCTCACTTGATCTTCAAACCACCATAACTTTTGATCTAGAGCTCCGATTGCCGCTCCGTTTGCGGCCACGCGTTCACCGCGGAGGGTTCTACAAAACCCATACAATTAATCTTGAGGTAAGCCATGTGTTGCTGTTCAAAATTCCAGCCCTTATTTTCGAGTTTCATGGGTAAAATGTTGAGATTTTGGGTTCTTTGATGTTATAGGACCCAACTCTCTTGAAGGAGAAGGTTAATCTTGTCTCCTTGGACCTTGGGTGTGGTAAGATTCTCAACCCTAGTATAATTTGTGATTTTATGATATTTAGGTTTTGAGATGTTGTGTATGGGTATGATGGTTGTGGCTTAGGTTGTGTATGTGTGGATATTGGAGCTTGATTGGTGACTTTGAAAAGCTTGGAAAGGGTTTGGTGGTGAAAAATCTGTTCTTGGAGGTGTTGAGGCCTTGAGAGCTTGTGGATAAGTGGTTTGGAAGTGCTCCGGGGGAGCTTGGGAAAATCGGCTAAGGTATGGTTTCGGTTTCCCGTATCTAATATGTAATGTGGTAGGAAATACTTAGGCTAGAGGCCCTAAGATAGGCATTGAATGGTTGATGTTGTTGAATGATTGAGATATATAATGTGGTCATATATGTGATGATGCTTATTGATGCCTTGGTGGTATGATGTATGAGAAATATGCATGTTGTGATATATGCTTGATGATTGGTTATGGTTGAATTGTGGGTTGAACCATGTTGATGGTGAGTATGATATTGATTATGTACAATGATGATTTATTGGAATTGATGTTGTTGAGAATTGGCATGAGGAATAGTATATGATATGTCAATGTGTTTGAGTTTGAGCCACTTGGGTGAAGTGGGGTAAAATGATGAGATAGTGATTTTGGTAAATTGTGGTAATGTGTCAATGTGTGAGTTGAGGAGGCTTGATGTTGAATTTGATACATTTTGATTGATTTCAAAGAAAAGGGATGAAATTGGCATGTTTTGATTGATTTTGAAAAGAGTTGAAAATGGTTTGTTTTGAAAATGGCATATTGTGGTTTTGTATGAAAATATGGTTTTTGGGCATACTTTGACGGGACATAACTTGGACTACGGATCTCCGTTTTGTACCAAATCTGTTTAAAAATGAAAATTGGATCCGGGATGTCTATGCCGTTCGAAGAACGGGTGAAAAACGATTTAAAATGAGGAAGTTATGTCCGTTGGAAGATTGGGGTGTAAATCTGTGAATTCTGCAGCTTTTAACTTAGAAAATTTTTAGCATAATGACCCCTTGCGCGTGGGCGCACCTGGCGCGTGCGCGCCGATCTTCCGAAAAAGTGCCATCCACGCGTGGGCGTGATGTGCGCGGGCGCGCCGATTGTGCTGCACCCAATGCCCAGCCATTTTCCAGAGAGTTATGCCAGAACTGTGCCAGTGTTGTGCCTGGGGCACGAGAACACCCGCGCGTACGCGTGGTTGACGCGTGCGCGTCGATTGGCAAATTTGTAATCCACGCGTTAGCGTGCATGACGCTTGCGCGTCGATGAGTTTTTGAGGCCATCCACGCGTGCGCGTGGAGTGCGCGTACGCGTGGCCCTGTTTTCATCCCAAAGTTGATTTTTGAGTTTTAAAAGCCAAATCTCATACTTCTAAGCCTCCGATCTCACCATTTATGTCTTAAATCATTATGACATGCCTAGCTATTAGAAAGGGGCTAGTGAATGAGGGAACTTGCGAGTGAAGCAAGGGAAATATGAATGATCAATGAGGATCAAGATGATTATGTGAGATGCGGAGGATGGTGGTGGAAGTGCTTGTTATGCCATTGGCCGAAGGGCCGTGATTATTTGTGAATTGGCTGGTTCTGGATTGAACCATGAGCCGGAATAGCTGTGTATGCTATGAATATTGGCTGGTTATGGATTTAACCGTGAGCCGGAATGGCTGATATGGATGTTGATCCATGGATGAGAATTCATGCATGTTTATGCTGAATTATTGATAATTGAGATTTGCACTTCCACTATCAGAGATACGAGTTCCCTGGGTAGTAGCAGTGGCTAGCCACCACGTGCTCCAGGTTGAGACTTGATACTCTGTTGACCCTATGTCGTAAGTGTGGCCGGGCACTGTGAAAGACCCGGATGAGCTCGCCCCCGAAATATTCACCAGTGAGGGTGATGGATATGGATCATGTTTATGATCAAGTTTATAACGAGTATAACTCGAGTTGGGGATGCGCGACAGAGGGACAGTCCAATGGCTAGCGACCAGGACTTGTCGGGTTGGCTCTATAACCGACAAGATGATATCATCGGCCACTAGGGACAGGCATTCATCATATGCATACTATGTGAATTGTTTGAGATTGCCTATTTGACTGCATATTACTTGCTAATTGTCTAAATGTCTTAACTGCTCCTATTTGTATATTCCTTGTCTGATATAACTGTGTTTGATATATTATACTCCTGCTGGTGGTTGGGAGGTCTGAAGGAATTGGAAAGGGAAGTATTAGTTAGACTGAAGAATCTTTAGTCAGATGCCCTTATATGGTTTAGCTTGTTTATAAGCTTTGAATTATCTGGAGGAAGTTCTAGGATTGCCTTCGGCTTTCCTCTATTTATTATGTATTATATATGTGGAATCTGTTACCATGCTGGGGACCTCTGGTTCTCACCCATGCGGATTTTGTGGTTTTCAGATGCAGGACGTGAGGTTTCCCGCTGAGGCATGCTGGAGACTCCTAGATTTGCGAAGATTCCTTGTTCTTGGGGACTATGTTTTGGTTTATATGTTTTGCTTAGCTACTTTTATCTCCATTAAATAATACAAACTGTGATGACTCCTCTTATGGGAGATTTTGGAGAATAGGTTTTATGTGTTTGTGTCCCTTTGGGTTTCCTTTGGGGTTTTCCTTATTTTATCATATGTATATATTGTTATGCTCGAACCGGTTATCTTCGCAGCCGGATCTTGAGTCTTGATATTCCTGTTTTTGACACTCCTTTGTATATATATAATCTCGCGTTGGTTTATCCTTGTTCGTTACGTTATCGATCGGAGTGATGCGCTTTTGAGTTGCGGTTTTTGTTTACCCCTTTTTCTACAAAGGCTCCTAGTTATAATCAATCATTCATATTACTATACGTACTAAATTTTTATTTTAGAGGTCGTAATACCTTGCCATCTCTGAATTATGACTTAAGCATAAGACTCTGTATGGTAGGGTGTTACACGATTGATAGTTGATGATTCAAACAATGCATTATCATTTAATTATTTACCTATTAATCAATTATACACGAAACAATATAATAAGAGTTATACATTAAGTAAGTTTTGTAAATACTTTTACCTAAAAGATTTAATGTTTAATAAATTTTAATTATTAAATTAGCTACTAAAATTTTATTACATTAGACAAATTAATTATCACATAAATTTGTTATAAGAAATTTTACAAATTAATTTTTTTGTTACTTAATAAAATTGCAAACTTTTATATAAGTGACTTATAAATTAATTAGTATTACTTTTTTATAACTAAAAATAATTGTAAAATAATTAATTAGTGGAATATACCAATTAAATAATAGTATAAATAAAAAATTTAATTCATAATTTCACAAAATAATTTTTAAAAAGATAATTATGCATACAATAAGAGGATAGTATTCACAAAAATATATAATGAGTACTAATCCATGTAAATATAGACTAAATTTTTTTAACTTATCCTCATTTTTTTAAATTCAAAAAATGATAAAATAATTTACTTTTAACAAAAACTGAAATTTTTTTTATACTTAAAAATTATTGAACTTTTTATTATCTATTCAAATTATATTATTTTAGCTAAATAAATTTTACATTTATAATTAACTCAAATATTAGAATATTATTTTTATTTTTATAATTTTTTATTTTATCTAAATTTATTTTTTATATTTTTAGATTTAATTTCATAAATATATGTCAATATCAAAATATTTAAAAAATGATACTATACATTAATAAATTTATTTAAAAAATTTATTTATTTAAGACAGGATAGTCATGACACGTAAGTAAAAAATATTGTTTGTGGTAAAAGATTAAATTTTAGCCATTGAGACAATATTTCGTGATAAATAAAAGACACGCTCATTTATTTTTATTTATCACAATTTAATATTCGTAGTTAAAATTTGGTGACTAAACTCTGTTTTTGTGGTAGTGGCTCCCATTCCAATCCATGCTCATAATTCTGATAAAATAGATTTGAGAAGGAACTCCTTAACAAAAGAATCTCACCAAAAGGTCCACCTACACTATAAACAAAATTCAAGATCATGCATATAACTATATCCAGTAAGAAGAGTGATGAAAAGTACTAAAGGGCGGACTAGGGACGGATCTAGAAGGGGACGAGTAGTGGTCTCGGCCTCTCAAATTTTAAGAATCTATATTTATATATAAGATGTGTTTAAAAAATAAAAAATATTATGTAATTTAATAGTTTTATAAGTATTATTTTTTATTATGTGATAAATTTATGTCTTAACTATTTAATTCACTAATATTTTTTATTTAACTAATTTAATATTATATCTTCAAGTCTTTGTACTTTCTAAAGTAGTTTTTATATAATAATCTCTATATTTATTTTTTATATTATTATATTTAATATTTATATTATTATATTAATAATGACTTACGTAGTTATATTTTGGTAATCACATTATGTACTTTAAATATTATTTTCTTATAAAAAATACTCAATTTTCTTTTAAATTTATGTTGTTAAAAAAATTATAAAGATATCTTATATCTTGTATTCTATAAGGATACTGTGTCTTTTAAATAATTAATAATTTATAATTTATTTTTAAATTTTTGAAAGAATTAATTTTATTTAATAAGATATGTGATAATTTTTAACTAAACACGCTATAAATTATTGGTATTTTATAATTTTATAATGCACTACTAATATTGTTATATTTTTTTATGTAATTATCATATTAAAAATAAAATTATAAAAAAAATATAATATATATATATATATATATTGATAATTCTTTCAAAAAAATTAATTCTAATAACTATATGTTAATTATTTTTATAGAATGAAAAAATTATCTAAAATCCAGCCCTTCCATATTAGAATTTTTGGATTCGTCCCTACTAAAGGCTAAATACAATAGCCATGACTACTTTCGAAAATTATCTTCCAAGGATGTTAGCTCAAGGTGCAACCGATATCCATCCAAAGAAATATGGAACACCTTCTACATACTTCAAAGTGTCTCACTTTTTCAATTATACAATGAGATTTGCAAGGCAGGGTGATTCCCTTACTCATCACCCTTGCACTCAAGGGTCTCTTTAGACACACGGTTATTCTATAAATACCATCAAGAAAATTGGCATGATGTAAAAGCCTATAAATACTTTCTAAAATGGGTCGAGTAAGGATGCACGAGCGGAAAATTCCAATAATACGCATTGCAAAGCGAAGAATAAGAAGTAAACCTAGAAGAAACATCAAGTCCAATAGTAGAACCCAAATTGATTGGTTATAAATGTATTTATTTTCTAAATTCTAAGTCATGTTCTTCTGCTTCTCATGAAATATCACTTGGCTTTGTATTTTATCCTTCGAGTGTGATAATTGATAAATTGTATCGATTTTTCCTTTATTTTAGATACAATTAGTTTTGATGTGCCCATAATATGTTTTGTTTGAGTTTTGTATTGAAATATAAGCACACAATTAAAGTAAAATGCATTACAAAGAGCTATAGTGATTGGGTTGGAGCAAATTTGGAGCTATGAAAAGGAAAATTCAAGATCTACAAGTTTCATGTTGATTATATTATCCAGTTCACAAGAATTTTAGGTGAAATTCTTTGGAGCTATTTTACTAGTGCCATGAATATTTCTAATGATTTTAAACCTTGACCTCTTCGTAATAATTGAATCATAATTCGAACTATGAAGGTCCAATTCAAGTAACTCTAATGGCATTTGAACAACAAGACAAAGATATAATACCAAGAAAAAAACGAACGCAAAAAATAGTTACAAAATCGCGGGTGTGATAAAACATTTTGGGTAAAGGTGTTCACGGGTTCGGGTAACCTAATTACTCATCCGAACTTGAACCGAACCAATTAAATTGGTTCTGAAACCAATAGGTAATCGAGTAGAATTCGAATCGAACCGATGACACTCTCTGTTAATTGGTTTGGATAATGGTTCTGGGGGTGTAAAACACAAACTAACCCATAAACCTGAATCCTTTATTAATTAAATTAAAAAATATAAATTTAATATATATATATATATATATATATATATATATATATATATATATATATATATATATATATAACTTTTAGTGAGATCATTAACCTAACCTTAAAATAATTGCAGCCTCCCCATCCATCCCCATTGTATTTCTCTCCCTAAAGAATCCTAGAAGAGCTTCTTCACCGTTACTCACCCTAGCAAATTGGCGGCGGCTTCTTCACGATGACGGCAGAAGGTTGAGGGCACTCTGCAGCAAGCCAGGAACAATGTCGTCATCTTCGTTAGTGTTCATAACCTAAACCCGAGCTTTAAGGCCAGGGCGGCAAAGCATCAGGGGACCTACTTCGAAGACGGCTTTCTCACTCCCACCGATCTCTTCCTAAAGAGCTCGGAGGACCACCCGAAGGCCCAAAGAGGCCCAAACCAGCAAGGCCACCGCCTACTAGAAGGTGGTTGCCAAAAGATATGATCTAACCCACAAGAAAGATAAGATAAGAATCTTTTCCCCCAAAGAAGATCACCAAAAACCACTATAAATGCACTGGAATCCCCAGATATAACTCATATTCCAATTCTGCTAAAAGCCTGCCTAAAACCCATGCTAACTTAAGCATCGGAGTCTCTTGCAGGTACCACGACCCAACCACACGAGGAGCTCGAATAATGTGGCACCTCAACATCTGAAGGTCGGAAGCCGACACCCGGAGGCAACCCAAATCTCACGTTCGGTCCGAATTCCACGTTTCAGGTAATTCTCGGAACAGTCAGCGTCGTCTTCTCCCGTAGTGTTGTCATCTCTGTCAGCATCGTCCTCGTCAGCAACATTGTCTACTCGTCAATAACATCGTCTCCTCCATATGTGGCAGTCGTCTTCTCCAATCAGGTAAGGATCTATTTTTTTGAGGTTAAGTGTTAATTTCTTGTTGTTCAAATTTTACTCTGTTCAATTTTGTAGAGGTATGTGTTGTTAGATGTAGGGGTGTTCATGGATCGGATTCGATCTGCATATCTGCGGTGTTTATCCGAATCCGATCCGAAAATTACGGATATGGATTCGATCCGCAAGGCTTTCGGATCGGATCGGATTGGATCCGCACACTAATCGGATCGGATTGTGGATTTTGTGTTGCTATCCGCATATCCGCGTATCCGCAAAAATAAAGAAATAAATAATTAAATATTCTTTTTATGTTTTATTTCAACTAATAATTATCATATATGTTGTATTATTTTAATTTATTATTTAAGAAAAGTATGTTTAATATTATTTTAAGAGTAAATATATTTAAAAGAATAGAAAAATGAATTTTATTGATATTTTTTAATAAAAATAAGTTCTTAAAAATATTTTGTGCTTTGCGGATATATCCGATATCTGATATCCGATCCGATCCGCAATATTTGCCGATCGGATCGGATCGGATCCAACCTTAAAAACTGCGGATATTAGATCTGATCCGATCCGATGATTTTAGTGCGATCGGATCGAAATTTTGGCCATATCTGATCCAATCCGATCTGCGTTCACCCCTAGTTAGACGTTAACTTTTTTTGTTCAATTTTTATTATCTGTTTAATTTTTTGTTGAAATTTTGAATTTTTAGTTCTTATTGAAACTCATGTTAGTCACAAATTTCTGAGTACTTGTAAAGTGTATAAAAAATTAAAAATTTTGAGGTTGATTTTGATATGTGTTCTGCAACTTTAAAAATGGAAAAAACTAACCCTGTCTGTTATATGTTTATTATATTTACAGAATTTTTTAAATAAAATTTATGTTTTTTCAATTTTTTTATTTTCCGTTTTATCAAATACCTAATTAACCAAATTGAATCAACCCGTTCTTAATCAATTTAATTTGATTTAAATACACACAAAAAAATATAAAATTAAATTAATTTTAATTCAATTGGTTCGATTCTCATTTCACCACAAATTCGAAACAACCCAATTCATCAACACTCTTAATTTCGGGTGCAAAGATGGTCGCCCATGCAATGAAATCTCGCCCACGCAAGATGAGCCTCACGTGAAGAATTAATGTACGTAAGTCAAGTTTTGGGCCCTCTTTTGGACCCCCACTTGGCAGGAAGCAAGGGGTACAGGCTAGGAAATAAGAGAAAGACTAATTCATTTGCTAACAACTCATTAATTTTAGTTTTAGAAAAAGAAGCTCTTCATTCTCTCAGTTTTCTTCTTCCCTCTTAAAGTTTCATTTGTAGCTTTTTTTTCGTTGAATTTCTATATGCTATTTGTAATTTTCTGCAAGTCCTATAAATTTTACACTTTTTCCTGTCAATTTCAACAATTGGGTTCTTTCAACTTCTTGTGTTGAGGCAATATTATCATAGAAGCACATCTTCATTACTTCATGGATAGTTTGCCTCTTTGCCTTCTTATTCTTTCTTAATTTCTTTTATAATTGAAGTTTTGTTATTGTACAATTGTTTAGGATATTCTAAACGTTACTGAAACCAATTCATCATTTTTTTATTAAATAATAATTTATTTAATAGAACAGTTATAAAAAATCAATTTAAAAATTCATTCTAAATAATTTCAACATATCAAACAGTCGGAGGGTGACCGGGAATGCTACTAGGTCGTTGAATGACAATTAACTATGTACTTTTCTTTGCCCGTGCTTTGCATACATTTTTTAACTTTTACCCCATCACTATGCATATAATCATTGATACACAACCAGTGCATAGTGTTATCAACAGCAAGCTAATAAATTCTACAAAGATACAAGCAACATCCTCAAGTATTTTGGGCCCAGCAACTCAATAATAGATAACATATACACAACACACTTCCACGCCTTTTTACTGTAGTAACCAGTAACATCTATATAATTTGTTGCTGACTTGCTGCCAATGGTTATATATCTAACTCTCTCACTATTAAAGAGTAAATTATTTTTTGGATTAATAGTCAAATTAGTCCTTAAAAGATAAAGCATTCTTTAAATTTATTCCTCAAAAATTTTTTCAATCAAATTAGTTCTTCAAAAATTATTACGAATTAATCATATTTGTCCTCCAATCACTCCATTGACAATTTTCTTCAAAAATTGATGTTGTAAAATGTTAATTGATAACATATATAATACTTAATATGTCTAATTGGATATTGACCAAATATATTTATGAAAATTTATTAATTTAGTCATTTTTTCAATTACAAAAATCTTACACCTAATATGATCTAGTGATTAAATTTATAGATTTTTGTAAATATATTTAGTCAATGTCTAATTGAACATGTTATGTGGCATGTAGGCTATCATTTAATATTTTACATCATCAATCATTAACAAAAATTATGAGTGGAGTAACTGAAGGATAGATATAATTAATTGATAATCTTTGAAAGACCAATTTGATTGAAAAAATCTTTTAAGACTGAATTTAAAAAATGTCTTATCTTTTAAGGACTAATTTAAATATTAACCTATTATTTTTTTTATTACATATTATATTATTATTAATTGAAATAAGTTGACTTATCATAACTAATTTTAATCCTTCATCTATTTGAATTTTAATAGCTTAACTAATTAATAATCATGGTATAATTTTTTTTAATTTATAAAAATTATTAGAGAAATCCTATTTTCTAAAAAAAAATGTAAGCATTTTGAACCTTTTAGTAACTGGATATTATATCTAGCAATTAACATGCAAAACTTGTGAAAGGAAAAAGATTAATCTCCTTTTAAAAAATGGAAGTAGATAGTGAGATGAATTGTGTTACATACTAACAAAGAAGAATTATAATTTTAATTAGAAAATTTTCGGGCAATGTAGAGAACACAATCTTAAAAATATGGTACGGAAGGAAAGTAAAGAGTCATATGTTTTAGTGCTTGTAAGAAATTTTTTTAGATGTTTCAGTGCTTGTAATGCTAATAAATAAGGATTGCGGAGTTAGGTGATTATGGTGTTAAAAAATATGACTATTCAAGTTTATATATATATAACTCTGCCTATGTTCTACTTGTGATACATAGTCAGTTCTAAATCCAGATAAAGGAGGAGGATTAGATTTTTGATAGCCAACATAAAAACTTAGTCAAATTTTTATGACATGAATCAAAGATGTTATTGCGCTAAAACTAGGTCATTACCCAGAAGTAATGCGTTGTATAACTCGTGTACAGTGTCAAATGAGCAAGAATCGTTGCATCCGTCCCTGGGTATAGTGTTAAATGAGTAAGGATTCCCACACTTTTGTGAATGGACGAGGATAAATAAGCTAGTTCACAAAGAAAAAGGTAAAGATCGAAGCGACAGAAGGTTCCCGCATCAATTCCTTGTTCCCTACTTTCACGAGCTTTCTTCTTGCAAGTCTACTTGTACTTTATTTTGATATTTGAATTGGTGGAATTCATGAATTATCATGCTATGTGAACCCTACATGCTTATATATGTTCTTAGAGATTGATTCATTTTTAACCAAGTAGGTAGAAGCATTTTGCATTTAGTTGCATTCATGTAGATAGATTGCATTAAATAAATGTTCATACCCCCTTTTCTTGTCCTTCTTTATTCTTAGCATGAGGACATGCTTGGTTTAAGTGTGGGGAGATTTGATAAACCCTAATTTTATGGTTTATGTTGTGTTGAATTTAGAGAATTTTATCAACTTATCTCACATTTATTCACTAAAATAGTATGATTTTGTAAACTCTCCCTAATTTGTGCTTAAGAGTAAAAACATGCTTTTTAGGCTTTAAAATAGCTAATTTTAATTCACTTTAATTCCATTCGCTGCCTTGATATGTCTGCTGAGTGATTTCAGGTTCATAAGGCAAGTATTGGATAGAAGAAGTGAAGAGAAAAGCATGCAAAGTGGAGAATTCATGAAAAAATAAGAATTTGGAGTGCATATATCGATGAGCACGCGTGAATATGAAGTCACCAGGCGACGCGTACGCGTGACATGATGCGTACGTGCGAGAAGAAAAAGCCAAACGACGCGTACGCGTGGCCCTTGCGTACACGTCACAGTAGGCATGAGACATCATTAAAGTGAAAATGTTGGGGGAGATTTCTGAGCTGCCCAGGCCCAAATCCAACTCATTCCTAAGGCTATTTCATGTAGAATTCAAGCTTGGACAAAGGGGGAGCAATTAGTTTTAGGTTAGCATCATGTAGGTTAGTTTTCTAGAGACAGAAGCTCCTTCTTCTCTCTAGAATTAGGGTTCTTAGGGTTATTCTCATCTTAGATCCAGGTTTAATTTTTTGTTTTCATCTTGTTTCTTTTATAATTTCTTATTCCTACATCTTTGTTCTTCTTAGTTCTCTTGTTAATTTCCCTTTTTATATCCTTTTAGTTTATTGACGAACTCTTGTTGGATTTGGTTTCCTTTAATGCAATTGATGTTTTTTTTATGTTCTTATGGTTAATTGCTTTGTTTATTGTTGATTTCTTGCATTGGGTAGTTGCAGATTTTACTATTTCTTACCATTTACCATGCTTTCTGATGAGCGGATAATTTATACACTTTTTGGCATTGTTTTTAGTATGTTTTTGGTATGATCTAGTTAGTTTTTAGTATATTTTTATTAGTTTTTAGTTAAAAATCACTTTTCTGGACTTTACTATGAGTTTGTGTGTTTTTCTGTGATTTCAGGTATTTTCTGGCTGAAATTGAGGGACCTGAGCAAAAATCTGATTCAGAGACTAAAAAGGACTGCAGATGCTGTTGGATTCTGACCTCCCTGCACTCGAAGTGGATTTTCTGGAGCTACAGAAGCCCAATTGGCGCGCTCTCAATGGCGTTGGAAAGTAGACATCCTGGGCTTTCCAGCAATATATGATAGTCCATACTTTGCCCAAGATTTGATGGCCCAAACCGGCGTTCAAAGTCACCCTCAGGAATCCCAGCGTTAAACGCTGGAACTGGCACCTAAATGGGAGTTAAACGCCCAAACTGGCATAAAAGCTGGCGTTTAACTCCAAGAAGAATCTCTACACGAAATTGCTTCATTGCTCAGCCCAAGCACACACCAAGTGGGCCCGGAAGTGGATTTTTATGTCATTTACTCATCTCTGTACACCCTAGGCTACTAGTTTTCTATAAGTAGGACCTTTTGCTATTTTATTTATATCTTTGGATTGTTTTTGATCCTTTGATCATCTTTGGACATCTAGTTCTTAGATCATTGGGAGGCTGGCCTCACGGCCATGCCTAGACCTTATGCTTATGTATTTTCAACGGTGGAGTTTCTACACACCATAGATTAAGGTGTGGAGCTCTGCTGTACCTCGAGTATTAATGCAATTACTATTGTTCTTCCATTCAATTCCGCTTGTTCTTGTTCTAAGATATCACTTGTTCTTCAACTTGATGAATGTGATGATCCGTGACACTCATCATCATTCTCACTTATGAACAAGGTGACTGACAACCACTTTTGTTCTACAAGCAACCAAGGCTCTAGTGAATGTCTCTTGGATTCCTGATTGCACGATGCATGGTTGATCGCCTGACAACCGAGTGCTCGCCTGACAAACGAGCCAACCATTCCGTGAGATCAGAGTCTTCGTGGTATAGGCGAGAACTGATGGCAGCATTCAAGAGAATCCGGAAGGTCTAACCTTGTCTGTGGTATTCTGAGTAGGATTCAATGATTGAATGACTGTGACGCGCTTCAAACTCCTAGCAGGCGGGGCGTTAGTGACAGACGCAAAAGAATCAATGGATTCTATTCCGGCCTGACCGAGAACCGACAGCTGAATTCCGCGTGCTGTGACAGAGCATATGCAATCGTTTTCACTGAGAGAATGGGAGGTAGCCATTGACAACGGTGAAACCCTACACAAGCTTGCCATGGAAAGGAAGAAGAAGGATTGGATGAAGACAGTCGGAAAGCAGAGAGACGGAAGGGAAGGCATCTTCATGCGCTTATCTGAAGTTCCTACCAATGAATTACATAAGTATCTCTATCTTTATCTTTTATGTTATTTTCGTTCATCACCATATCCATTTGAGTCTGCCTGACTAAGATTTACACGATGACCATAGCTTGCTTCATACTAACAATCTCCGTGGGATCGACCCTTACTCACGTAAGGTATTACTTGGACGACCCAGTGCACTTGCTGGTTAGTTGTGCGAAGTTGTGTAATGCCATGGAATTGAACTACCAAGTTTTTGGAGTTCATGACCGGGGATTGTTCAAGTTTTGAGCAAGCTTTTGGTAACATCAGTGCCAAGATCCGGCAACAGCACCAAGTTTTTGGCGCCGTTGCCGGGGATTGTTCAAGTTTTGAGCAAGCTTTTGGTAACATCAGTGCCAAGATCCGGCAACAGCACCAAGTTTTTGGCGCCATTGCCGGGGATTGTTCAGTTTGGACAACTGACGGTTCATCTTGTTGCTTAGATTAGGTATTTTTTTTTTCAAAATTCTTGAAGATGAATTCTAGAGTTTCATGATGAATTGTTGAAGTCTGGCTGGCTGAGAAGCCATGTCTAATCTCATTGGACCGAGGTTTCAACTTGTCATCACAAGAGCTTGTTGATATTTATCAATCTTGCTTTTGGAGCAGTGATCTGCTAAGGCTTGGCTGGCCTTTGGCCATGTCTAGTGTTTTGGACCGAAGCTTTCTTTGAAAGCTTGGCTGGCTGTGAAGCCATGTCTAATTCCTGGACCGGAGTCTTAGACTAACATTGCACTGATTCTTGGAATTCTCATTAAGAATTTTGATATCTTTTTCCACTTAATTTTCGAAAAACACAAAACAAAAAAATCAAAAAAATCATAAAATCCAAAAATTTCTTGTTTGAGTCTAGTCTCGCATCTTAAGTTTGGTGTCAATTGCATGCATTGTTATGTGTCTTAATGATCTTCAAGATGTTCTTGATGATTTACTTGCTCGAATCTTTGAATTCTATTGACTTGAAGTATTTTGTGTGTCTCATATGCATTCTCATATTGTTAGTGTCAGTGGTATACAAACTGCTAAGTTTGGTGTCTTACATGCATTGTTATTTGATTTTAGTTGCATTTTGATTATTAAAAATCCAAAAATATTTTTAATTTGTGTCTTTTCAAGTCAATAATACAGAGAATTGAAGATTCAGAACATACAGCAGAGGAATTGCACAGAAAAAGCTGGGCGTTCAAAACGCCCAGTGAAGAAGGACAGACTGGCGTTTAAACGCCAGCCAGGGTACCTGGTTGGGCGTTTAACGCCCAAAAGGGTATAGTTTTGGGCGTTAAACGCCAGAATGTGCACCATTCTGGGCGTTTAACGCCAGGATGGCACAAGGGGGAGAATTTTGTTTTCAAATCAAATTTTTTTCAAGTTTTCAAAGTTTTTCAAAATCAAATCTTTTTCAAATCATATCTTTTCAATCAAATGTTTTCAAAATCAATTCCCTTCCTTTTTCAAAGATACTTACTATCAATTAATGATTTGATTCAACATTTCAAGTATGTTGCCTTTTCTGTTGAGAAAGGTTTAATGTTTGAATCATATCTTTTCTTGATAGCCAAGTTACTAATTTTTTTTTTAAAAAAAAAAGATCAAATCTTTTTAAAATTGTTTTCAAATCATATCTTTTCAATCACATATTTTTAAAATCAATCATATCTTCTTAACCTCATCTTTTTCAAAATAGTTTTCAATCAAATCTTTTTGATTTCTAATCTCAAAATCTTTTTCAAAAAATCATCTTATTTCTTTTCCACTTTCATTTTCGAAAATTAAGTAATGTTTTTCAAAAATGTTTTCAAAATCTTTCACTTAATTTTCGAAAATTACTTCCCTTCTTCTCACATCCTTCTATTTATGGACTAACACTATCCCTTAATGCAAAATTCGAACTCCATTCCCTCTGATAAGTTCGAATTTTCTACTTCTATCTTCTACTCTTCTTTTCCTCTGACACTTCAAGGGATCTCTATACTGTGACATAGAGGATTCCACATTTTCTTGTTCCCTTCTCTTTCTTATGAGCAGGAGCAAAGACAAAAGCATTCTTGTTGAGCCTGATCCTGAACCTGAAAGGACCTTGAAGAGAAAGCTAAGAGAAGCCAAAGCACAACTCTCTTTAGAGGACCTGACCGAATTCTTCAAAGAAGAAGAACACATGGCAGCCAAAAACAACAACAATGCAAACAATGCAAGGAAGGTGCTGGGTGACTTTACTGCACCTACTCCCGACTTCTATGGGAGAAGCATCTCTATCCCTGCCATTGGAGCAAACAACTTTGAGCTTAAGCCTCAATTAGTTTCTCTAATGCAACAGAATTGCAAGTTCCATGGACTTCCATTGGAAGATCCTCATCAGTTTTTAGCTGAGTTCTTACAAATCTGTGACACTGTCAAGACTAATGGGGTTGACCCTGAGGTCTACAGAGTGATGCTATTCCCTTTTGCTGTAAGAGACAGAGCCAGAATATGGTTGGACTCTCAACCTAAAGAAAGCCTGGACTCTTGGGAAAAGCTAGTCAATGCCTTCTTGGCAAAGTTCTTTCCACCTCAAAAATTGAGCAAGCTTAGAGTGGAAGTCCAAACCTTCAGACAGAAGGATGGAGAATCCCTCTATGAAGCTTGGGAAAGATACAAACAATTAATCAGAAAGTGCCCTTCTGACATGCTTTCTGAATGGAGCATCATAGGTATTTTCTATGATGGTCTCTCTGAACTATCCAAGATGTCTTTGGATAGCTCTGCTGGAGGATCCCTTCATCTGAAGAAGACGCCTGCAGAAGCTCAAGAGCTAATTGAAATGGTTGCAAATAACCAGTTCATGTACACTTCTGAAAGAAATCCTGTGAACAATGGGACTAGTTAGAAGAAAGGAGTTCTTGAGATTGATACTCTGAATGCCATATTGGCTCAGAGCAAAATATTGACTCAACAAGTCAATTTGATCTCTCAAAGTCTGTCTGGAATGCAAAATGCACCAAGCAGTACTAAGGAAGCTTCATCTGAGGAAGAAGCCTATGATCCTGAGAACCCTTCAATAGAAGAGGTGAATTACCTAGGAGAACCCTATGGAAACACCTACATTCTTCATGGAGAAATCACCCAAATTTCTCATGGAAGAATCAAGAAAGACCTCAACAAGGTTTCAGTAACAATAATGGTGAAAGAAACAGGTTTAGCAATGGCAAGCCTTTTCCATCATCTTCTCAGCAACAGACAGAGAGTTCTAAGCAGAATCCCTCTGACTTAGAAACCATGGTCTCTGATCTAATCAAAACCACTCAAAGTTTCATGACTGAAACAAGGTCCTCCATTAGGAATTTGGAGGCACAAGTGGGACAGCTGAGCAAGAAAGTTACTGAACTCCCTCCTAGTACTCTCCCAAGCAACACAGAAGAAAATCCAAAAGGAGAGTGCAAAGCCATCAACATGGCCGAATTCTGGGAGGAAGAAGAGGCAGTGAACGCCACTGAGGAAGACCTCACTGGACGTCCACTGACCTCCATTGAGTTCCCCAATGAGGAACCATGGGAATCTGAGGCTCAAAATGAGACCATAGAGATTCCATTGGAATTACTTCTGCCATTCATGAGCTCTGATGAGTATTCTTCCTCTGAAGAGGATGAGTATGTCACTGAAGAGCAAGTTGCTAAATACCTTGGAGCAATCATGAAGCTAAATGACAAGTTATTTGGAAATGAGACTTGGGAGGATGAACCCCCTTTGCTCACCAAAGAACTGGATGACTTGTCTAGGCAGAAACTGCCTCAAAAGAGGCAGAATCCTGGGAAGTTTTCAATACCTTGTGCCATAGGCACCATGACCTTCAAGAAGGCCTTGTGTGACTTAGGGTCAAGTGTAAACCTCATGCCCCTCTCTGTAATGGAGAAGCTAGGGATCTTTGAGGTGCAAGCTGCAAAAAATCTCACTAGAGATGGCAGACAACTCAAGAAAACAAGCTCATGGACTTGTAGAGGATGTTTTGGTAAAAGTTGAAGACCATTACATCCCTACTGATTTCATAGTCCTAGAGACTGGGAAGTGCATGGATGAATCCATCATCCTTGGCAGACCCTTCCTAGCCACAGCAAAGGCTGTGATTGATGTTGATAGAGGAGAGTTAATCATTCAAGTGAATGAAGAATCCCTTGTGTTTAAGGCTCAAGGATATCCCTCTATCACCATGGAGAAGAAGCATGAAGAGCTTTTCTCAAAACAGAGCCAAACAGAGCCCCCACAGTCAAACTCTAAGTTTGGTGTTGGGAGGCCACAACCAAACTCTAAGTTTGGTGTTGAACCCCCACATTCAAACTCTAAGTTTGGTGTTGGGAGGTTCCAACATTGCTCTGAGAAAATGTGAGGCTCCATGAGAGTCCTCTGTCAAGCTAATGACATTAAAGAAGCACTTGTTGGGAGGCAACCCAATGTTTTATAATTAACTATTTCCTTTTGTTATTTTATCTTTTTTGTAGGTTGATGATCATGAGAAGTCACAAAATCAATGAAAAAAGTAAAAACAGAATGAAAAACAGGAAGAAAAACAGCACACCCTGGAGGACACACTTACTGGCGTTTAAACGCCAGTAAGGTTAGCTGTTGGGCGTTTAACGCCCAGTCTGGCACCATTCTGGGCGTTTAAGGCCAGAAAAGGGCACCAGACTGGCGTTAAACGCCAGAAAAGGGCAAGAACCTGGCGTTAAACGCCAGGAATGGGCACCAGCCCGGCGTTTAACGCCAGAAATGGCACAAAACGTGATTTTGCATGCCATTTGGTGCAGGGATGACTTTTCCTTGACACCTCAGGATCTGTGGACCCCACAGGATCCCCACCTACCCTACCACTCTCTCTCTCTTCTTCACCAATCACCTCAACACCTCTTCCCCAAAAACCCCTCACCTATCAAATCCCCTCTTTTTCTTCACCACTCACATCCATCCTTCATAAAACCCCACCTACCCCTCCATTCAAATTCAAATCACTTTCCCACCCAAACCCACCCTCAAATGGCCGAACAACCCTCTCCCCCTCTCCTATATAAATACTCCTTCACTCCTTCTTTTTCACACACCTTAAACACCATATCTCTCCCCTTTGGCCGAATACAAAGCCATTCCCTTTCTCCTCATTTCTTCTTCTTCTACTCTCTTCTTTCTTCTTTTGCTCGAGGACGAGCAAACATTTTAAGTTTGGTGTGGTAAAAGCATTGCTTTTTGTTTTTCCATAACCATTTATGACATCCAAGGCCGGAGAAACCTCTAAAAAGAGGAAAGGGAAGGCAAAAGCTTTCACCTCCGAGTCATGGGAGATGGAGAGATTCATCTCAAGGGTGCATCAAGACCACTTCTATGAAGTTGTGGCCTTGAAGAAGGTGATCCCCCGAGGTCCCCTTTTCACTCAAAAAGGGTGAATATCCGGAGATCCGACATGAGATCCGAAGAAGAGGTTGGAAAGTTCTTACCAACCCCATTCAACAAGTCGGAATCTTGATGGTTCAAGAGTTCTATGCCAATGCATGGATCACCAAGAACCATGATCAAAGTGTGAACCCGAATCCAAAGAATTATCTTACTATGGTTCGGGGGAATTACTTGGATTTTAGTCCGGAAAGTGTAAGGTTGGCATTCAATTTGCCCATGATGCAAGGAGATGAACATCCTTACACTAGAAGGGTCAACTTTGATCAAAGGTTGGACCAAGTCCTCACAGTCATATGTGAAGAGGGCGCACAATGGAAGAGAGATTCAAGAGGCAAGCCGGTTCAATTGAGAAGGCATGACCTCAAACCCGTGGCTAAGAGGATGGTTGGAGTTCATTCAACGCTCAATCATTCCCACTAGCAACCGGTCCGAAGTTACTCTAGACCGGGCCATCATGATTCATAGCATCATGATTGGAGAAGAAGTGGAAGTTCATGAGGTTATAGCCCAAGAACTCTATAAGGTGGCGGACAAGTCCTCTACCTTAGCAAGGTTAGCCTTTCCTCATCTCATTTGTCACCTCTGTTATTCAGTGGGAGTTGACATAGAGGGAGACATCCCCATTGATGAGGATAAGCCCATCACTAAGAAAAGGATGGAGCACACAAGAGACCCCACTCATCATGAGATCCCTGAGATGCCCCAAGGGATGCACTTTCCTCCACAAAACTATTGGGAGCAACTGAACACCTCCCTAGGAGAATTGAGTTCCAACATGGGACAACTAAGGGTGGAGCATCAAGAACACTCCATCATCCTCCATGAAATTAGAGAAGATCAAAGAATCATGAGGGAGGAGCAACAAAGGCAAGGAAGAGACATTGAGGAGCTCAAGCACTCCATAGGATCTTCAAGAAAAAGAAAGAGCCGCCATCACTAAGGTGGACCCGTTCTTTAATCTCCTTGTTCTTTATTCTTCTGTTTTTCGAATTTTATGCTTATGTTTATCCATGTTTGTGTCTTGTGATCATTAGTGTCTTAGTGTCTATGCCTTAAAGTTATGAATGTCCTATGAATCCATCACCTTTCTTGAATAAAAACGTGCTTAATTGAGAAAAAAAAGAAAGAATTGCATGAATTTTGAATTTTATAACAGTTTAATTGTTTTGATGTGGTGGCAATACTCTTGTTCTCTGAATGTATGCTTGAACAGAGCATGTGTCTTTTGAATTTGTGGTTCATGAAGGTTGGCTCTTGAAAGAATGATGAAAAAGGAGACATGTTACTGAGGATCTGAAAAATCATTAAAAATGATTCTTGAAGCAAGAAAAAGCAGTGAATACAAAAAAAAAAAAAAGAGAAGCAAGCGAAAAAAAAACCGAAAAAAAAAGAAAAAAAATGAAAGAGATAAAGAAAGAAAAAGAAAGAAATAAAGTTGTGATCCAAGGCAAAAAGAGTGTGCTTAAGAACCCTGGACACCTCTAATTGGGGACTTTAGCAAAGCTGAGTCACAATCTAAAAAGGTTCACCCAATTATGTGTCTGTGGCATGAATGTATCCGGTGGTAATACTGGAAGACAGAGTGCTTTGGGCCACGGCCAAGACTCATAAAGTAGCTGTGTTCAAGAATCATCATACTCTACTAGGAGAATCAATAACACTATCTGGATTCTGAGTTCCTAAAGAAGCCAACCATTCTGAATTTCAAAGGATAGAGTGAGATGCCAAAACTGTTCAGAGACAAAAAGCTAAAAGCCTCGCTCATCTAATTAATACTGATCTTCATAGATGTTTTTGGAATTCATTGCATATTCTCTTCTTTTTATCTTATTTGATTTTCAGTTGCTTGAGGACAAGCAACAATTTAAGTTTGGTGTTGTGATGAGCGGATAATTTATACACTTTTTGGCATTGTTTTTAGTATGTTTTTGGTATGATCTAGTTAGTTTTTAGTATATTTTTATTAGTTTTTAGTTAAAAATCACTTTTCTGGACTTTACTATGAGTTTGTGTGTTTTTCTGTGATTTCAGGTATTTTCTGGCTGAAATTGAGGGACCTGAGCAAAAATCTGATTCAGAGACTAAAAAAGACTGCAGATGCTGTTGGATTCTGACCTCCCTGCACTCGAAGTGGATTTTCTGGAGCTACAGAAGCCCAATTGGCGCGCTCTCAATGGCGTTGGAAAGTAGACATCCTGGGCTTTCCAGCAATATATGATAGTCCATACTTTGCCCAAGATTTGATGGCCCAAACCGGCGTTCAAAGTCACCCTCAGGAATCCCAGCGTTAAACGCTGGAACTGGCACCTAAATGGGAGTTAAACGCCCAAACTGGCATAAAAGCTGGCGTTTAACTCCAAGAAGAATCTCTACACGAAATTGCTTCATTGCTCAGCCCAAGCACACACCAAGTGGGCCCGGAAGTGGATTTTATGTCATTTACTCATCTCTGTACACCCTAGGCTACTAGTTTTCTATAAGTAGGACCTTTTGCTATTTTATTTATATCTTTGGATTGTTTTTGATCCTTTGATCATCTTTGGACATCTAGTTCTTAGATCATTGGGAGGCTGGCCTCACGGCCATGCCTAGACCTTATGCTTATGTATTTTCAACGGTGGAGTTTCTACACACCATAGATTAAGGTGTGGAGCTCTGCTGTACCTCGAGTATTAATGCAATTACTATTGTTCTTCCATTCAATTCCGCTTGTTCTTGTTCTAAGATATCACTTGTTCTTCAACTTGATGAATGTGATGATCCGTGACACTCATCATCATTCTCACTTATGAACAAGGTGACTGACAACCACTTTTGTTCTACAAGCAACCAAGGCTCTAGTGAATGTCTCTTGGATTCCTGATTGCACGATGCATGGTTGATCGCCTGACAACCGAGTGCTCGCCTGACAAACGAGCCAACCATTCCGTGAGATCAGAGTCTTCGTGGTATAGGCGAGAACTGATGGCAGCATTCAAGAGAATCCGGAAGGTCTAACCTTGTCTGTGGTATTTTGAGTAGGATTCAATGATTGAATGACTGTGACGCGCTTCAAACTCCTAGCAGGCGGGGCGTTAGTGACAGACGCAAAAGAATCAATGGATTCTATTCCGGCCTGACCGAGAACCGACAGCTGAATTCCGCGTGCTGTGACAGAGCATATGCAATCGTTTTCACTGAGAGGATGGGAGGTAGCCATTAACAACGGTGAAACCCTACACAAGCTTGCCATGGAAAGGAAGAAGAAGGATTGGATGAAGACAGTAGGAAAGCAGAGAGACGGAAGGGAAGGCATCTTCATGCGCTTATCTGAAGTTCCTACCAATGAATTACATAAGTATCTCTATCTTTATCTTTTATGTTATTTTCGTTCATCACCATATCCATTTGAGTCTGCCTGACTAAGATTTACATGATGACCATAGCTTGCTTCATACTAACAATCTCCGTGGGATCGACCCTTACTCACGTAAGGTATTACTTGGACGACCCAGTGCACTTGCTGGTTAGTTGTGCGAAGTTGTGTAATGCCATGGAATTGAACTACCAAGTTTTTGGAGTTCATGACCGGGGATTATGAGAGTTGTGAAAAGTATTGTTCACAATTTCGCGCACCACTTTCCTTTTATGCCTTCCAATGGTTGGATGTTAGAGTAGATCTTTGAGTATTCTTGACTTGGAAAGAGGAATTAGGCAATCTTGAGTCATGAATACCCAACTCATGTTGGTGATCTAGAGTTGTTAGTTAATATTGTTTCCATTGACTCTAATCTCTTGCTAATTCAATTAGTAAGTTAATTAGGACTTTTGGATTGAGATTAACTAGTCTTATTTGACTTTCTCTCGTGTGAAGATAATATTGTACCTTCTTCCATGTTGGAGATGATGAAATAGGATAAATTCTTGTTAATTATTGTTATGAGTAGTGACTATGATAGAAAGCGTATGTTCTCAATTCTTGCCATGAATGTCTCTCTTTATTACTTGCTTCCTTTAATTGTTTGTTTTACTTTTCTTGTCATTTATTTTTTGTCCTTTTACCAAATCAAATGTCCCTTGCTCCTTCATAGCCAATAATTGATCACTTTATTGCAATTCCTTGTGAGACAATCCGAGGTTTGAATACTTTGGTTAATTTTCATTGGGGTATGTACTTATGATAACCAACATTAAAACTTTGATTTGAGCATGACTTGTCAGTTGGAAACTATACTTGCAACGAAGTTATTTCCTCTAATCGAGAAGAAATTATTAGTCGACGGTTATTCTCTATCAACATGGAACATAAGCACTCTAACAAGAAAATTTATGGAGGTGGTGGATACTATGACAAGGAGGAAGATTAACATCATGTGCCTATAAGAAATAAAATGGGTTGGTGCAAAGGCTAGGGAGTTGGATACTTTCGGGTTCAAACTTTGGTATACGGGAAAGGTGAAGAATAGGAATAGGGTAGGTATTATCGTGAATAAATAGTGGAAGAATGACGTAGTGGATGTCAAGAGGATAGGAGATCGGATCATCTCTATCAAACTTGTGGTGGAAAGAGGTACTTTTCATGTGATTAGCACCTATACACTGCAAGTGGGTTCGGAAGAGCAACACAAGATAAGGTTTTGGGAGGATTTCGAGAGTTTGTCCAAGGTATACCTTTGAGAGATAAAATTTTTTTAGGAAGAGATTTAAATGGCCATGTTGGAAGAGAAGTGACTGGATATGGAAGTATTTATGGAGAACATAGTTTTGGGTGGTCAATACCGAAGGTAAAAATATTTTGGACTTTTCCTCAACCTTTGATCTTCTCATCGCAAATACATGTTTTAACAATAGAAACAAACATCTTATAACCTATAAGAGTGGCATGACAAGCTCTCAAATCGACTTCTTCTTGTTGAAAAGCATCGACTGAAAATTTTGCATTAATTGTAAAATTATTCTGGGAGAGAGTTTAACAACACAACATAGGATGCTTGCCATGGATTTTTAAGTTGAGAAAAAGTTGAGGAAAAGATATCATATGAAGAACCCAAGGATGAGGTGGTGGCGGATAAAAGGTGAGGAACAAAGAAGCTTCCTAAGACGGGTAAAAGAAGAGGCAAAGTGGGATGGGAAGGAAGCGTGGTGGAGATGTGGAGAGAGATGACAGAAGTTATTAGAAGAACAAAAAAAGAAAGTTTTGGTGAATCTAGTGGGATATGACCAAGAGACAAGGAGTCTTGGTGGTAGAAGAGAGTGTACAAGAAAAGATAAAGGCAAAAAGGGTGTGCTTTAAAGAGTAGTCTATGTGCCGCAATGCAGATAATTGGGAAAAATATAAGGCGGCTAAGAAAGACACAAAAGTAGTTGTAAGCGAAGTAAGAACAAGAGCATATGAGGATCTCTACCAATACTTAGGCACGAAAAAAAGAGAAAAAGGTATATATAGAATCGCAAAGAGCCGTGAAAGAAGAACGAGAGATTTGGATCAAGTTAAGTGCATAAAGGATAAAGACGGGAGGTGTTAGCTCATGAGGAGAAGATCAATAAAAGTTGGAAGAGCTACTTCTACGAGTTATTTAATGAAGGACAGAAGACTCTTCCGAGCCTTGGTCGGTTATGCATGAGGGAAGAATACCAAAATTTCGACTACTATCGAAGGATTCGAGAATTCGAAGTAAAAGAAGCTCTAAAGCAGATGAAAAATGGCAGGGCATGCAGTAGGATCCAATAATATCCCGATTGAAGTTTGGAAGGGCCATGGAGAGAAAGGCGTCAATTGGTTAACCAAGTTTTTTAATGAGATTTTAAGGTTTAAGAAGATGCTAGATGAGTGGAGAAAGATCACCTTGGTACCTATCTATAAGAATAAAGGGGATATACAAAGTTGTGAAAGTTATAGAGGGATCAACCTCATGAGTCATACCATGAAATTATGGGAAAGAGTGATAGAACGGAGGCTGAGACAAGAGACACAAGTAATAGAGAACTAATTTGGTTTTATGCCAGACAAATCCACCACTGAAGTGATATACCTATTAAGAAGGATGATGGAGAGGTATCGTAATAATAAAAAGGATCTACATATAGTGTTTATTGATTTGAAAAAAACATACGATAGGGTGCTAAGGGAGGTCTTATGGAAGGTTTAAAAAAAGAAGAGAGTAAAAATCACATATATTCGTACAATTAAAGATATGTATGGGCCTTATGGAGGTATATGCTCTTTTTTTGTATTTTTTTTTTTATTTGTGTGAGTTCTTTTTCTATTTTTAGTTAGGAATGGTCTATGGTGGACTTGCATCTGATTCTCTAAAGACCGTGTAGGAATATTCTAATTGTGTGGTAGAAATTAATTTCGTACATGAAATATTATTTGTGTAATATCTGACCCATAATTTAATGTAATTACAAATTGGTATGATGCGGTTGGTTTGGTTTAACAATTTTAATATTGGTTAGGACGTTGATGTAAGAGGTTCAAGGGTTATTGAGCCTTAGTAGGCTTATTTTTATAACCAGCATTTTTTTATGAAAGACACCCAATTATATTTTATTGGCTTAGACTATTATAGAAAAATTTATTTGAATTATTTTTTTAATTTGTTCAAATTGAATGGTTAAATAGTAATTATTTGAAGTATATATTTATTCATTGACAAAAAATATATATTAATTCAAGTAAAACAAAATATATATATAAAATTAAGAATAAAGAAAATTTCAATCCAAAGAAAAAAGAATAAAAAAAATTCATGTCCAAAAAAAATTATTTTTTAATCTCTTTGTTGTTTTGATAATAACCGTAAAATTACAAGTGTTATATCCTTTCATCAATAAAAAATAAAGTTACTATTTAAGAAAAATTGAGTTATTAAAATAAATCAATACAATTGATTTTTGTCACAGTAAATTATAATGTTTTGTGGTGTCACTAGTTCTTTATGCTTTAATTTTCGAGTAAATAAAGAATGAAGTAATAGTCAATAATGAAAAATACTAATTGTAAGAAGAAAACTAATCTTTTAAAAATCTTAACTAAAAATCGCTCTAAATATATTAGCTAAATAGATAGATATATAACAATAAAAGAAATAATAACCATGATCCGTCTCTATAAGTTCGGACTCTAACGTTATAAGCTCGGTTTGACCAACTGCACGAAGTGAAGTGAGAAATCAGCGAACCATATCTTAGAACTAACAAACCACTACGCCCTGATTCTCGGGATACAGACTCAGGATCGGTTACACTACTTCCTTAAATAGGGATCAAGTCTGAGTAATAAAACACATTAAAAACTCACTACTCATAATAATCGCTCTTAAGTTCTCTTTTCTGCGCAAAAATTAACTTAAGCATCGGAGTCCCTTTTGCAGGTACTCCCCACTGCTCGGACGAGGCTCGCACTAGTGGTATAACCCTCAGCAGGAACAACCGCTCAAAATCCTTGTATCTGCCACCGACCAATACCTCGGCCTGAGCATCAGACAGAAATATTTGGTGCCCACTGTGGGGCCGAAGAGTTCAACTTCACCCATCCTGTTATTTTAATTTTTATCTATCCCTATTCGCCTTGTACACTTTTTTCTTTGCAGGAAGAGAAGCATGGCTGATCTCTCAGAAACTCAGCAACATCCTCGAACCAACTTCGACCTCATGGCCGCTAACGCCGCCCTCCTAACAAAAAATCAGCGAATGGCCGAGCTGTTGGCAGCAATGTAGAATAATGGAGAACAGAAGGTCGACAGTAAACAAATAAATGCTGATCACCACGAAGAGCATCAGTCAGAGTCCAACGCAAAGATAGGGGAAACACCCCCCAAATCCGGAAGATGACGAACTAACTCGTTTTCCGAAGAAATAATGAATTTCAAAATGCTTAAGAACTTTACACTCCCTCTGACTCTAACACCATATAAGGGGATCAGAGATCCTAAAGTTCATGTAACAAAATTCTAATCTATGATGTTCCTCAATAGTGACTCCGATCCCATCCTATGCCAATCTTTTCCAACTTTTTTAGATGGAGCTGCCTTACTGTGGTTTTCTAATTTTCCTGTGGGATCCATAACCAGCTTTGACGAGTTCGCCAAGATGTTTATCAACCATTTTGCAGCATCCAAAATTTATGTGAGAGACTCGGACTACCTCAGCACAATTAAACAAGGGCAGCACAAAAGCCTAAAAGACTACATGACACGTTTCACGACGGCGGCCATGGAGATCCCTGACCTCAACCTAGAAGTACAATTGCACGTGATAAAAAGCGGCCTCAGACCTGGAAAATTCCAGGAATCTATTACTATGGCAAAACCAAAGACGCCGGAAGAATTCTGAGATAAAGCAACTGGACAAATCGAAATAGAAGAGCTCTACAAAACTCGGAGGAACGAGAGACCATCATCCAGAGAGGAAGAAGAAAGACCATACAGGTCCCAGAACAAAGATCCCAAAAAATCTTTCAAGCTAGTTCCGAAGTTCGATTCATACACCAAATTCAACACCAAAAGGGAAGACATAATCGAACAAATTCTTCACGATAAACTCATAAAACCGCCAAGCAGAGCAGGTACGTACCAAGACCAAAGGTACGTTGACAAAACCAAACACCGTGCCTTTCACCAAAAATTCGGCCATACCATGGATGAATACGTGGTGGCTAAGCACACATTGGAGAGGCTGGCGCGACAAGGTCTGCTGGATAAATACATCGATGGGCAAGTACGGAAAGATCTGCCAACGTCGAACGAGGTAGAACACCTGAAAACAAACAACGAAAAGTCTCAATGGCAGAATAGTAAACCACCCAAGAAAATCATCAACCACATCTCAAGAGGGTTCGCGTGCGGCAGAGAAACAAGCTCGGCCAGAAAAAGAAGTTACAGGACAATGCTAACAATGTAGGACAAAACACCATCTGATACGCTCATACCCAGAATCCCTAATATAACATTCACAAGTAAGGACTTCGAAACCAACACTCCCAACCTAGACAACCCTGTCGTAGTCTCGGTAACCACTGGAGACCTCCTAGTCCAGAAAGTCCTGTTAGACCAAGGAAGCCGCATCGACGTCATGCTTCTATCCACCTTCAAGAAGATGCAACTAAATGAAAAAGTATTGCAACCATCCTCCGGCGAACTAGTTAGGTTCTCAGGGGAGAGAATCCCCGTAACAGGTTATGTATGGGTGAGGATGACCTTAGGGGAACACCCTCACTCAAAAACTTTGGACATACAATATTTAATTGTCGACTGCTTTAGCCCTTATAATATCATTTTAGGCAGACCATCTTTAAATGCTTTCGGAGCTTTAGTCTCCATTATTCACTTATGTGTTAAGTTTTGTTCAGAGACAGGAACTATAGCAATAGTACACTCCAACAATAAAGAAGCAAGACAATGCTACAACGCAAGCCTCAAAGCGCAACAGGCACACACAACGAGAATAAACTTGGTATACAACGCCAGCGACATACCAGACCTTGCCGAGCTAGATCCACAAATCAACCATGAACAAAGGCGCACACCGGCAGATGACTTAAACAAGGTAACATTGAATAGAGGACAAAGATCAATACACTAACATTGGCTCCACTCTGCCTGCAGGGTACACGCAACAGGTAACAAACTTACTCTGAGCCAATGCCGATCTATTCACATGACATGCCAGGGATACACCCAGATGTCATGTGCCACAGACTGGCCTTGGACCCCAAAGCTCGGCCAGTAAAATAGAAGAAAAGACAGCTCGAGAAGGAAAGAGCCGAAACAACAACAAAGGAAACACATAAACTAATAAGTGTAGGGTTTATCTGAGAAATACAATTCACATCATGGCTAGCAAATGTAGTGATGGTCAAAAAGAGCTCGAAAAAATGACGAATGTGCGTGGACTTCACCGACTTAAACCGAGCATGCCCAAAAGACTCGTATCCCTTGCCGTGCATTGACAAGTTGGTAGACAACACTTCTCGCTATCAAATACTAGCTTCATGGATGTGTATGCAGGCTACAATCAGATACTCATGCACCCTGCCGACGAAAAGAAGGCAGCCTTTATAACTGACCAAGGCAACTTTTGTTATAGGGTCATCCCATTGATCTAAAAAATGCAGGTGCAACCTACCAGCGACTAATGGACAAAGTATTCCAGAGGCAAATCGGAAGGAATGTGGAAATATATGTGGACGACATGGTGGTCAAATCTAACACCAAGAAGGAACTCCTGACCAACCTCAAAGAAGTATTCGACCGGTTGAGAGAATACAACATGCGACTCAACCCAGAAAAGTGTGCATTCGAAGTTCAGGAAGAAAAATTTCTATGGTTCATGCTCACTCAAAGGGGAATAGAGGCAAACCCCGACAAGTGCGACACAATCCTGAACATGAAATCGTCATCAACAGTCAAAGAAGTGCAGCAACTCACAGGAAGGCTAGTCGCCCTATCAAGATTCCTACCCGCAATGGCAACAAGATCGAATCACTTCTTTAACACACTACGAAAATAAAAAAAGTTCGAGTGGACAGTGCAATGCGAAAATGCATTTGCCAAGCTCAAACGGATACTATCATCACCTCCCATACTGACAAAACCTAAACCTGGTAACCCGTTATCTTTGTATCTTTCAATATCTACTAATTCAATTTCATCCGTGCTTGTAACAGAAATAGGTCGGCAACAAAACCCAGTATACTATGTGAGAAAAATTCTCCAGAACGCAGAAACAAGATATCCGACCATAGAAAAACTGGCCTATGCCCTAGTAATCACCGCAAGACATTTAAGGCACGATTTTCAAAGCCACAAAATCATAGTGCAAACAAATCAACCACTGCGATAGGTGCTAAGCAGGCCCAACCTAGCAGGAAGACTGACCAAATGGTCTATCAAGTTATCCGAACATAACATAGAATACCAGGCTTGGGGAGCATTGAAGTCACAATCTTTGGCAGACTTTGTAGCAGAGTTCGCCAACACCCCAGATGTTCACCCGGAGTGGGAGATATACGTGGACGGAGCTTCTAATGAAGGCGGGGGAGGAGCTGGAATCATACTCCAAGACAACAACGGAGTAACGACCGAGCAATCAATAAAGTACATGTTCCCCGTCAGCAACAACCAGTCCGAATACGAAGCACTTTTGGTCGGCTTACGTTTGGCAAAAGACTGTGGAATACAAAATATCAAGGTCTATTGCGACTCCCTGCTGGTGGTCCAACAGGTAAACGACATCTTCCAGGTACGTGAACCTTCATTAGAACAATATCATGCGCGGGTTAAACAACTAATTACAACATTCAACAATTTCCAAATAACACATATTAACAGAAACGAAATTCATAGAGCTAACGTCTTGTCTAAGTTAGCTACAACAAGAAAACAGGAAGATAAGACCACACTGTCACAAATAATACTAGAATATCCTAGTACTTGTAACGACCTCGTTTTAAGCTTGTCAGAGATGAAAGACTGAAGAACTCCATACTTCACCTTTTTGAAGCTCGGAGAAGTGCCTCGGGGAGATACAAACCAAAAACTCTTCAGGAGAAAGTCCAGCTCCTTCACCATTATCGGCGATGACCTATATCGTAGAGGATTTTCAAGACCTCTACTCAAATGCCCCTCTGAAATGTTTTCAGAGTGGGTACAGTTAGACATCTTCTACTATGGGCTTACAGAAAAAGCTCAGATGTCTCTAGACCACTCAGCAGGTGGATCTATACATATGATGAAGACGATTGAGGAGGCTCAAGAGCTTATAGATACTGTTGCTAGAAATCAACATTTGTACTCTAGCAATGAGTTCTCCACAAAAGAAGAAGTTATGGCAGTAGCCACTGATCCTAATCCTCAAGAATAGATGATTGAGCTTAATCAGCAATTACACCTGATGACAAAACAGTTAGCAGAATTTAAAGAGATGCTCCAAGAGACTAAAATTGCTAACAAGAACATAGAATCACAGTTGAATCAGGCAAAATAGCAGCTATCTAAACAGATAACAGAAGAATGCCAAGCAGTTCAACTGAGGAGTGGGAAGACATTGAATAACACTACTCAAAGTAGCAAAAAGCCAATAAAGGAACAATTGACAGAGGATAGCCAAACCACTATTCAAAATCCCTCTGAGGACAGTAAGAGCCCAGAGAGGAATACTCTTGGCATTCAAACGCCAGAAAAGGGGGAAAAGTTGGCGTTAAACGCCCATTTTCCACCCAATCCTGGCGTACAAACGCCAATGGGGAATCAGACACCTGAGAGTGCTGATAGTAACCCCTCAAAAAAGGCTTCTCCAACCACTTCTGTAAGGAATAAACCTGCAGCAACTAAGGTTGAAGAATATAAAGCCAAGATGCCTTACCCTCAGAAACTCCGCCAAGCGGAGCAAGATAAGCAATTTGCCCACTTTGCAGACTATCTAAGGACTCTTGAAATAAAGATTCCGTTTGCAGAGGCACTTGAGCAAATACCTTCTTATGCTAAGTTCATGAAAGAGATCTTAAGTCATAAGAAGGATTGGAGAGAAATTGAAAAAGTGTTTCTCACTGAAGAATGCAGTGCAGTCATCCTGAAAAGCTTACCAGAAAAGCTTCAAGATCCAGGAAGCTTTATGATACTATGCACAATAGAAGATGCTTGCACCAAGACAGCCCTATTTGACCTTGGAGCAAGCATCAATCTAATACCTGCATCCACTATCAGAAAGCTTGGGTTGACTGAAGAAGTCAAACCAACCCGGATATGCCTCCAACTTGCTTATGGCTCCATTAAATATCCATCAGGCATAATTGAGGACATGATTGTCAAGGTTGGGCCATTCACCTTTCCAACTGACTTTGTAGTGCTGGAAATGGAGGAGCACAAGAGTGCAACTCTCATTCTAGGAAGATGATGAGCGGATAATTTGTACGCTTTTTGGCATTGTTTTTAGTTTGTTTTTAGTATATTTAGTTGAGTTTTTAGTATATTTTTATTAGTTTTTAGTTAAAATTCACTTTTCTGGACTTTACTATGAGTTTGTGTGTTTTTCTGTGATTTCAGGTATTTTCTGGCTGAAATTGAGGGACTTGAGCAAAAATCTGATTCAGAGACTGAAAAGGACTGCAGATGCTGTTGGATTCTGACCTCCCTGCATTCGAAGTGGATTTTCTGAAGCTACAGAAGCCCAATTGGCGCGCTCTCAACGGCGTTGGAAAGTAGACATCCTGGGCTTTCCCGCAATATATGATAGTCCATACTTTGCCCAAGATTTGATGGCCCAAACCGGCGTTCAAAGTCACCTTCAGAAATTCCAGCGTTAAACGCCGGAACTGGCACCTAAATGGGAGTTAAACGCCCAAACTGGCATAAAAGCTGGCGTTTAACTCCAAGAAGAGTCTCTACACGAAAATGCTTCATTGCTCAGCCCAAGCACACACCAAGTGGGCTCGGAAGTGGATTTTTATGTCATTTACTCATTCTTAAGCTACTAGTTCTCTATAAATAGGACCTTTTACTATTGTATTATCATCTTTCAATCTTAGAAGCTTTTGATCATGTTTTTATGATTGAACCCTCTTTGGGAGGCTGGCCTCACGGCCATGCCTAGACCTTGTTCTTATGTATTTTCAACGGTGGAGTTTCTACACACCATAGATTAAGGTGTGGAGCTCTGCTGTACCTCGAGTATTAATGCAATTACTATTGTTCTTCTATTCAATTCCGCTTGTTCTTTGTCCAAGATATCACTTGTTCTTCAACTTGATGAATGTGATGATCCGTGACACTCATCATCATTCTCACTCATGAACAAAGTGACTGACAACCACTCTTGTTCTACAAGCATATGAGGCTCTAGTGTTTATCTCTTGGATTCCTGATATACGATGCATGGTTGATCGCCTGACAACCGAGTGCTCGCCTGACAAACGAGCCAGCCATTCTGTGAGATCAGAGTCTTCGTGGTATAGGCAAGAACTGATGGCGGCATTCAAGAGAATCCGGAAGGTCTAACCTTGTCTGTGGTATTCTGAGTAGGATTCAATGATTGAATGACTGTGACGTGCTTCAAACTCCTGAAGGCGGGGCGTTAGTGACAGACGCAAAAGAATCACTGGATTCTATTCCGGCCTGATTGAGAACCGACAGATGGATAGCCGTGCCGTGACAGGGTGCGTTGAACATTTCCAATGAGAGGATGGGAGGTAGCCACTGACAACGGTGAAACCCTTGCATAAGCTTGCCATGGAAAGGAGTAAGAAGGATTGGATGAAGACAGTAGGAAAGCAGAGAGACGGAAGGGACATCATCTTCATACGCTTATCTGAAGTTCTCACCAATGATATACATAAGTATCTCTATCTTTATCTTTATGTTTTATTCATATATCATCTATACCCATTTGAGTCTGCCTGACTAAGATTTACAAGGTGACCATAGCTTGCTTCATACCAACAATCTCCGTGGGATCGACCCTTACTCGCGTAAGGTTTATTACTTGGACGACCCAGTGCACTTGCTAGTTAGTTGTGCAAAGTTGTGTAGTGAATCACAATTTCGTGCACCAAGTTTTTGGCGCCGTTGCCGGGGATTGTTTCGAGTATGGACAACTGACGGTTCATCTTGTTGCTTAGATTAGGTATTTTTTTCAGAGTTCTTAAGAATGAATTCTAGTGTTTCAAGGTGATGTTCTTATCATCACCAAGGCTGATTGATCCTCATCAATTTAGCTCTTGAATGCAATGTCCTGCTGAAGCTTGGCTAGCCATGTCTAATTCCTTTACACTAAAGCTTTAGACTAACATTGCATGATTCCTGGAATTCTCATTAAGAATTTTGATATCTTTATTTCCTTTTCCACTTAAATTTTCGAAAAATTCAAAAAAAAAATTTCAAAATCATAAAAACCAAAAATATTTTATGTTTCTTGTTTGAGTCCAGTGTCTAATTTTAAGTATGGTGTCTTGCATGCATTGTTTAATTGACCTTGGTTCTATTTTCAAGTCAATAGTACAGGGAACTGAAGATTTAGAACATGCAGCAGAGGAATTACACAAAAAAAGCTGGGCATTCAAAACGCCCAGTGAAGAAGGACAGACCGGCGTTTAAACGCCAGCCAGGGTACCTGGTTGGGCGTTTAACGCCCAAAAAGGTAGTGCATTGGGCGTTAAACGCCAGAATGTGCACCATTCTGGGCGTTTAACGCCAGGATGGCACAAGGGGGAGAATTTTGTTTTCAAAATCAATTTTTTTTCAAGTTTTCAAAGTTTTTCAAAATCAAATCTTTTTCAAAACATATCTTCTCAATCAAATATTTTCAAAATCAATTTCTTTCTTTTTTCAAAGATACTTGCTAACAATTAATGATTTGATTGAACATTTTAAGTATGTTGCCTTTTCTGTTGAGAAAGGTTTAATGTCTGAATCATATCTTTTCTTGTTAGCCAAGTCATTAATTTTTAAAATCAAATCTTTTTAAAATTGTTTTCAAAATCATATCTTTTCAATCATATCTTTTTAAAACCATAACTTTTCAATCATATCTTTTTAATCACATCTTTTTCAACACAGTTTTTAATCATATCTTTTTAATTTCTAATTTCAAAATTTTTTCAAAAATTACTTGATTTCTTTCCCACTCTTGATTTTCGAAAATCAATTAAAGTTTTTCAAAATGTTTTCAAAATATTTCACTTAATTTTCGAAAATTTCTTCCTCTCTTCCCACATCCTTCTATTTATGGAGTACCACTCCTTCTCAATGCACAATTCGAACTCTATCTAATTAAGTTCGAATTCTTCTACCTCTTCTTTCTATTTTTCTGTTCCTCTGACACCTCAAGGAATCTCTATACTGTGACATAGAGGATTCTATATTTTCTTGTTCTCTTCTCTTTCATATGAGCAGGAACAAAGACAAAGGATTCTTGTTGAAGCTGACCCTGAACCTGAAAGGACCTTGAAGCGAAAGCTAAGAGAAGCTAAGGCACAATTCTCTGTAGAGGACCTAACCGAATTCTTCAAAGAAGAAGAACACATGGCAGCCGAAAACAACAACAATGCAAGGAAGGTGCTGGGTGACTTTACTGCACCTACTCCCGACTTCTATGGGAGAAGCATCTCTATCCCTGCCATTGGAGCAAACAACTTTGAGCTTAAGCCTCAATTAGTTTCTCTAATGCAACAGAATTGCAAGTTCCATGGACTTCCATTGGAAGATCCTTATCAGTTCTTAGCTGAATTCTTGTAAATCTGTGACACTGTCAAGACTAATGGGGTTGACCCTGAGGTCTACAGACTTATGCTATTCCCTTTTGCTGTAAGAGACAGAGCTAGGACATGGTTGGACTCACAACCTAAAGAAAGCCTAGACTCATGGGAAAAGCTAGTCAATGCCTTCTTGGCAAAGTTCTTTCCACCTCAAAAATTGAGTAAGCTTAGAGTGGAAGTCCAAACCTTCAGACAGAAGGATGGAGAATCCCTCTATGAAGCTTGGGAAAGATACAAACAATTGATCAGAAAATGTCCATCTGACATGCTTTCTGAATGGAGCATCATAGGTATTTTCTATGATGGTCTCTCTGAACTGTCCAAGATGTCTTTGGATAGCTCTGCTGGAGGATCTCTTCATCTGAAGAAGACGCCTACAGAAGCTCAAGAGCTAATTGAAATGGTTGCAAATAACCAATTCATGTACACTTCTGAAAGGAATCCTGTGAACAATGGGACAAGTCAGAAGAAAGGAGTTCTTGAGATTGATACTCTGAATACCATTCTGGCTCAGAACAAGATATTGACTCAACAAGTCAATTTGATTTTTCAAAGTCTGTCTGGAATGCAAAATGCACCAAACAGTACTAAGGATGCTTCATCTGAAGAAGAAGCTTATGATCCTGAGAACCCTTCAATGGAAGAGGTGAATTACCTAGGAGAACCCAATGGAAACACCTATAATTCTTCATGGAGAAATCATCCAAATTTCTCATGGAAGAATCAAGAGAGACCTCAACAAGGTTTCAATAACAATAATGGTGGAAGAAACAGGTTTAGCAATGGCAAGCCTTTTCCATCATCTTCTCAGCAACAGACAGAGAGTTCTAAGCAGAACACCTCTGACTTAGCAACCATGGTCTCTGATCTAATCAAAAACACTCAAAGTTTCATGACTGAAACAAGGTCCTCCATTAGGAATTTGGAGGCACAAGTGGGACAGCTGAGCAAGAAAGTTACTGAACTCCCTCCTAGTACTCTCCCAAGCAATACAGAAGAAAATCCAAAAGGAGAGTGCAAGGCCATCAACATGGCCGAATTTGGAGAGGAGGGAGAGGAAGTGAACGCCACTGAGGAAGACCTCAATGGGCGTGCACTGACCTCCAATGAGTTCCCTAATAAGGAACCATGGGAATCTGAGGCTCAAAATGAGACCATAGAGATTCCATTGGACTTACTTCTGCCTTTCATGAGCTCTGATGAGTATTCTTCCTCTGAAGAGGATGAGTATGTCACTGAAGAGCAAGTTGCTGAATACCTTGGAGCAATCATGAAGCTAAATGACAAGTTATTTGGAAATGAGACTTGGGAGGATGAACCTCCTTTGCTCACCAAAGAACTGGATGACTTGTCTAGGCAGAAATTACCTCAAAAGAGACAAGATCCTGGGAAGTTTTCCATACCTTGTACCATAGGCACCATGACCTTCAAGAAGGCTCTGTGTGACTTAGGGTCAAGTGTAAACCTCATGCCTCTCTCTGTAATGGAGAAGCTATGGATCTTTGAGGTACAAGCTGCAAGAATCTCACTAGAGATGGCAGACAACTCAAGAAAACAAGCTTATGGACTTGTAGAGGATGTTCTGGTAAAAGTTGAAGACCATTACATCCCTACTGATTTCATAGTCCTAGAGACTGGGAAATGCATGGATGAATCTATCATCCTTGGCAGACCCTTCCTAGCCACAGCAAAGGCTGTGATTGATGTTGATGGAGGTGAACTGATCATTCAAGTGAATGAAGAATCCTCTGTGTTTAAGGCTCAAGGATATCCCTCTGTCACCATGGAGAGGAAGCATGAAAAGCTTCTCTCAAATCAGAGTCAAACAGAGCCCCCACAGTCAAACTCTAAGTTTGGTGTTGGGAGGCCACAACCAAACTCTAAGTTTGGTGTTGAACCCCCACATTCAAACTCTAAGTTTGGTGTTGGGAGGTTCCAACATTGCTCTGAGTATCTGTGAGGCTCCATGAGAGCCCTCTGTCAAGCTACTGACATTAAAGAAGCGCTTGTTGGGAGGTAACCAAATGTTATATTTTATCTATTTTCTTCTGTTATTTTATTTTTTTTGTAGGTTGATGATCATAAGAAGTCACAAAATCAATTGAAAAAGCAAAAACAGAATGAAAAACAGGAAGAAAAATAGCACACCCTGGAGGAAGAACCTACTGGCGTTTAAACGCCAGTAAGGCTAGCAGTTGGGCGTTTAACGCCCAGTCTGGCACCATTCTGGGCGTTGAACGCCAGAAAGGGGCACCAGACTGGCGTTAAACGCCAGAAAAGGGCAAGAACCTGGCGTTAAACGCCAGAAATGGGCACCAGCCCGGCGTTTAACGCCAGATTTGGCACAAAACGTGTTTTTGCATGCCATTTGGTGCAAGGATGACTTTTCTTTGACACCTCAGGATCTGTGGACCCCACAGGATCCCCACGAACCCACCACTCTCTCTTCTTCTTCATCCATTCACCAATCACCTCAATACCTCTTCCCCAAAAACCCTTCACCTATCAAATCCCATCTTTCTCTTCACCACTCACATCCATCATTCATAAAACCCCACCTACTTCACCCTTCAAATTCAAACCACTTTCCCTCCCAAACCCACCCATACATGACCGAACCATAAGCCCCTCCTCTCCTATATAAACCCTTCTTCACCCCTTCATTTTCACACAACCTAAACACCACTTCTCCCCCTCTTTGGCCGAACACAAAGCCATTCCCTTCTTCCTCATTTCTTCTTCTTCTACTCTCTTCTTTCTTCTTTTGCTCGAGGACGAGCAAACCTTTTAAGTTTGGTGTGGTAAAAGCATTGCTTTTTGTTTTTCCATAACCATTTATGGCATCCAAGGCCGGAGAAACCTCTAGAAAGAGGAAAGGGAAGGCAAAAGCTTCCACCTCCGAGTCATGGGAGATGGAGAGATTCATCTCAAGGGTGCATCAAGACCACTTCTATGAAGTTGTGGCCTTGAAGAAGGTGATCCCCGAGGTCCCTTTTTCACTCAAAAAGAGTGAATATCCGGAGATCCGACATGAGATCCGAAGAAGAGGTTGGGAAGTTCTCACCAACCCCATTCAACAAGTCAGAATCTTAATGGTTCAAGAGTTCTATGCCAATGCATGGATCACCAAGAACTATGATCAAAGTGTGAACCCGGATCCAAAGAATTGGCTTACTATGGTTCGGGGGAAATACTTGGATTTTAGTCCGGAAAATGTGAGGTTGGCATTCAACTTGCCTATGATGCAAGGAGATGAACATCCTTACACTAGAAGGGTCAACTTTGATCAAAGGTTGGACCAAGTCCTCACTGACATTTGTGAAGAGGGCGCCCAATGGAAGAGAGATTCAAGAGGGAAGCCGGTTCAATTGAAGAGGCATGACCTCAAGCCCGTTGCTAGAGGATGGTTTTAGTTTATTTAATGCTCAATCATTCCCACTAGCAACCGGTCCGAAGTTACTCTAGACCGGGCCATCATGATCCATAGCATTATGATTGGAGAAGAAATGGAAGTTCATGAGGTTATAGCCCAAGAACTTTATAAGGTGGCGGACAAGTCCTCTACCTTGGCAAGGCTAGCCTTCCCTCATCTCATTTGTCACCTCTGTTATTCAGTTGGAGTTGACATAGAGGGAGACATTCCCATTGATGAGGACAAGCCCATTACTAAGAAAAGGATGGAGCAAACAAGAGACCCCTCTCATCATGAGATCCCTGAGATGCCTCAAGGGATGCACTTTCCTCCACAAGACTATTGGGAGCAAATCAACACCTCCCTAGGAGAATTGAGTTCCAACATGGGACAACTAAGGGTGGAGCACCAAGAACATTCCATCCTCTTCCATGAAATTAGAGAAGATCAAAGAATCATGAGAGAGGAGCAACAAAGACAAGGAAGAGACATTGAGGAGCTCAAGCACTCCATAAGACCTTCAAGAGGAAGAACAAGCCGCCATCACTAAGGTGGACCCGTTCTTTAATCTCCTTGTTCTTTATTTTTCTGTTTTTCGAAAATTATGCTTTATGTTTATCCATGTTTGTGTCTTATGATCATTAGTGTCTATGCCTTAAAGTTATGAGTGTCCTATGAATCCATCACCTTTCTTGAAAAAAAATGTTCTTAATTGAAAAAAAGAAAAGAATTGCATGAATTTCAAATTTTATAACAGATTAATTATTTTGATGTGGTGGCAATGCTTTTGTTTCTGAATGTATGCTTAAACAGTGCATATGTCTTTTGAATTTGTGGTTCATGAATGTTAAAGTTGTTGGCTCTTGAAAGAATGATGAAAAAGGAGACATGTTACTGAGGATCTGAAAAATCATAAAAATGATTCTTGAAGCAAGAAAAAGCAGTGAATACAAAAAAAAAAAGAGAAAAACGAAAAAAAAGAGGAGAAAAGAAAACGAAAAAAAAAGAAGAAAAAGAAAGAAAAAGAAAGAAATAAAGTTGTGATCCAAGGCAAAAAGAGTGTGCTTAAGAACCCTGGACACCTCTAATTGGGGACTCTAGCAAAGCTGAGTCACAATCTGAAAAGGTTCACCCAATTATGTGTCTGTGGCATGTATGTATCCGGTGGTAATACTGGAAGACAGAGTGCTTTGGGCCACGGCCAAGACTCAATAAGTAGCTGTGTTCAAGAATCATCATACTTAACTAGGAGAATCAATAACACTATCTGGATTCTAAGTTCCTAAAGAAGCCAATCATTCTGAATTTCAAAGGATAGAGTGAGATGCCAAAACTATTCAGAGGCAAAAAGCTAAAAGCCCCGCTCATCTAATTAATACTGATCTTCATAGATGTTTTTGGAGTTCATTGCATATTCTCTTCTTTTTATCTTATTTGACTTTCAGTTGCTTGGGGACAAACAACAATTTAAGTTTGGTGTTGTGATGAGCGGATAATTTGTACCCTTTTTGGCATTGTTTTTAGTATGTTTTTAGTATATTTAGTTGAGTTTTTAGTATATTTTTATTAGTTTTTAGTTAAAATTCACTTTTATGGACTTTACTATGAGTTTGTGTGTTTTTCTGTGATTTCAGGTATTTTCTGGCTGAAATTGAGGGACCTGAGCAAAAATCTGATTCAGAGACTGAAAAGGACTGCAGATGCTGTTGGATTCTGACCTCCCTGCATTCGAAGTGGATTTTCTGGAGCTACAGAAGCCCAATTGGCGTGCTCTCAACGGCGTTGGAAAGTAGACATCCTGGGCTTTCCAGCAATATATGATAGTTCATACTTTGCTCAAGATTTGATGGCCCAAACCGGCGTTCAAAGTCACCTTCAGAAATTCCAGCGTTAAACGCCGGAACTGGCACCTAAATGGGAGTTAAACGCCCAAACTGGCATAAAAGCTGGCGTTTAACTCCAAGAAGAGTCTCTACACGAAAATGCTTCATTGCTCAGCCCAAGCACACACTAAGTGGGCCCGGAAGTGAATTTTTATGTCATTTACTCATTCTTAAGCTACTAGTTCTCTATAAATAGGACCTTTTACTATTGTATTATCATCTTTCAATCTTAGAAGCTTTTGATCATGTTTTTATGATTGAACCCTCTTTGGGAGGCTGGTCTCATGGCCATGCCTAGACCTTGTTCTTATGTATTTTCAACGGTGGAGTTTCTACACACCATAGATTAAGGTGTGGAGCTCTGCTGTACCTCGAGTATTAATGCAATTACTATTGTTCTTCTATTCAATTCCGCTTGTTCTTTGTCCAAGATATCACTTGTTCTTCAACTTGATGAATGTGATGATCCGTGACACTCATCATCATTCTCACTCATGAACAAAGTAACTGACAACCACTCTTGTTCTACAAGCATATGAGGCTCTAGTGTTTATCTCTTGGATTCCTGATACACGATGCATGGTTGATCGCCTGACAACCGAGTGCTCGCCTGACAAACGAGCCAGCCATTCCGTGAGATCAGAGTCTTCGTGGTATAGGCAAAAACTGATGGCGGCATTCAAGAGAATCCGGAAGGTCTAACCTTGTCTGTGGTATTCTGAGTAGGATTCAATGATTGAATGACTGTGACGTGCTTCAAACTCCTGAAGGCGGGGCGTTAGTGACAGACGCAAAAGAATCACTGGATTCTATTCTCTTCTTTTTATCTTATTTGATTTTCAGTTGCTTGAGGACAAGCAACAATTTAAGTTTGGTGTTGTGATGAGCGGATAATTTGTACGCTTTTTGGCATTGTTTTTAGTATGTTTTTGGTAGTTTTAGTTGCGTTTTTATTATATTTTTATTAGTTTTTAGTTAAAATTCACTTTTCTGGACTTTACTATGAGTTTGTGTGTTTTTCTGTGATTTCAGGTATTTTCTGGCTGAAATTGAGGGATCTGAGCAAAAATCTGATCCAGAGACTCAAAAGGACTGCAGATGCTGTTGGATTCTGACCTCCCTGCACTCGAAGTGGATTTTCTGGAGCTACAGAAGCCCAATTGGCGCGCTCTCAACGGCGTTGGAAAGTAGACATCCTGGGCTTTCCAGCAATATATGATAGTCCATACTTTGCCCAAGATTTGATGGCCAAAACCGGCGTTCAAAGTCACCTCAAGAAATTCCAGCGTTAAACGCCGGAACTGGCACCCAAATGGGAGTTAAACGCCCAAACTGGCATAAAAGCTGGCGTTTAACTCCAAGAAGAGTCTCTACACGAAAATGCTTCATTGCTCAGCCCAAGCACACACCAAGTGGGCCCGGAAGTGGATTTTTATGTCATTTACTCATCTCTGTACACCCTAGGCTACTAGTTTTCTATAAGTAGGACCTTTTACTATTGTATTGAGATATCTGGGTAGCTATCTTCATTTTTATGCTATCTTAGATCATTGGGAGGCTGGCCATTCGGCCATGCCTAGACCTTATGCTTATGTATTTTCAACGGTGGAGTTTCTACACACCATAGATTAAGGTGTGGAGCTCTGCTGTACCTCGAGTATTAATGCAATTACTATTGTTCTTCTATTCAATTCCGTGAGATCAGAGTCTTCGTGGTATAGGCAAGAACTGATGGCGGCATTCAAGAGAATCCGGAAGGTCTAACCTTGTCTGTGGTATTCTGAGTAGGATTCAATGATTGAATGACTGTGACGTGCTTCAAACTCCTAGCAGGCTAGGGCGTTAGTGACAGACGCAAAAGAATCAACGGATTCTATTCCGGCCTGAACGAGAACCGACAGATGATTAGCCTATGCTGTGACAGAGCATCAGGGACGTATTTTCACTGAGAGGATGGGAGGTAGCCATTGACAACGGTGAAACCCTACACGAGCTTGCCATGGAAAGGAGTAAGAAGGATTGGATGAAGACAGTAGGAAAGCAGAGAGACGGAAGGGAAGGCATCTTCATGCGCTTATCTGAAGTTCCTACCAATGAATTACATAAGTACCTCTATCTTTATCTTTATGCTTTATGCGTTTATTACCTACACCCATTTGAGTCTGCCTGACTGAGATTTACAAGGTGACCATAGCTTGCTTCATACCAACAATCTCCGTGGGATCGACCCTTACTCGCGTAAGGTTTATTACTTGGACGACCCAGTGCACTTGCTGGTTAGTTGTGCGAAGTTGTGTTTATGCCATGGTATTGAGCACCAAGTCCTTGGAGCCATTACTAGGGATTGTTTATGTTTTGAAAAGTATTGATCACAATTTCGTGCACCAAGTTTTTGGCGCCGTTGCCGGGGATTGTTCTTGTGTATGGACAACTGACGGTTCATCTTGTTGCTTAGATTAGGCATTTTTTTTTTCAAGATTCTTGAAGGTGAATTCTAGAGTTTCATGATGATTTGTTGAAATCTGGCTGGCTGAGAAGCCATGTCTAATTCCATTGGACCGAGGTTTCAACTTATCATCACAAGAGCTTGATGATCTTTATCAATCTTGCTTTTGGAGCAGTGATTTGCTAAGGCTTGGCTGGCCTTTGGCCATGTCTAGTGTTTTGGACCGAAGCTTTCTTTGAAAGCTTGGCTGGCTGTGAAGCCATGTCTAATTCCGTGACCGGAGTCTTAGACTAGCATTGCACTGATTCCTGGAATTCTCATTAAGAATTTTGATATCTTTTTCCACTTAATTTTCGAAAAAAAAAACACAAAAAAATTTATAAAATCATAAAATCCAAAAATATTTCTTGTTTAAGTCTAGAGTCTCATCTTAAGTTTGGTGTCAAATGCATGTTTTTGTTATATTTTTCGAATCCATGCATGTATTTCTTTGTTTTGATCTTTGAATTCTATTGACTTGAGTATCTTTGTGTTTCATATAGTGTCAGTAGTATACAAACTGCTAAGTTTGGTGTCTTGCATGCATTGCTATTTGATTCTTGTTGCATTTTAATTATTAAAAATCCAAAAATATTTTTAATTTGTGTCTTTTCAAGTCAATAATACAAAGAATTGAAGATTCAGAACATACTGCAGAGGAATTATACAGAAAAAGCTGGGCATTCAAAATGCCCAGTGAAGAAGACAGACTGGCGTTTAAACGCCAGCCAGGGTACCTGGTTGGGCGTTTAACGCCCAAAAAGGGTGCATTTTGGGCGTTAAACGCCAGAATGTATACCATTCTGGGCGTTTAACGCCAGGATGGTGCTAGGAGGAAGATTTGTTTTCAAAATCAATTTTTTTCAAGTTTTCAAAGTTTTTCAAAATCAAATCTTTTCAAATCATATCCTTTCAATCAAATGTTTTCAAAATCAATTTCTTTCCTTTTTTAAAGATACTTACTAACAATTAATGATTTGATGAACATCTCAAATTTGTTGCCTTTTCTGTTGAGAAAGGTTTAATGTTTGAATCATATCTTTTCTTGTTAGGCAAGTCATTAATTTCAAAATCAAATTTTTTTTTTTTAAAATTGTTTTCAAATCATATCTTTTCAAATTGTTTTCAAATCATATCTTCTCAATCACATCTTTTTAATCACATCTTTTTCAAATTAAGTTTTCAATCAAATCCCTTTGACTTCTAATTTCAAATCTTTTTCAAAAATCACTTGATTTCTTTTCCACTCTTATTTTCGAAAATCAATTAAGTGTTTTTCAAAAATGTTTTCAAAATCTTCTAATTAATTTTCGAAAATTACTCCCCTCCTTCTCACATCCTTCTATTTATGGAGTACCACTCCTTCTCAATGCACAATTCGAACCTTATCTAATTAAAGTTCGAATTCTTCTTCTCCTTCTTCTTTCTATTTTTATTTTTCCTCTGACACCTCAAGGAATCTCTATACTGTGACATAGAGGATTCCACGGTTTCTTGTTCTCTTCTCTTTCATATGAGCAGGAACAAAGACAAAGGCATTCTTGTTGAAGCTGACCCTGAACCCGAAAGGACCTTGAAGAGAAAGCTAAGAGAAGCCAAAGCACAACTCTCTGTAGAGGACCTGACCGAATTCTTCAAAGAAGAAGAAGACATGGCAGCCAAAAACAACAACAATGCAAACAATGCAAGGAAGGTGCTGGGTGACTTTACTGCACCTACTCCCGACTTCTATGGGAGAAGCATCTCTATCCCTGCCATTGGAGCAAACAACTTTGAGCTTAAGCCTCAATTAATTTCTCTAATGCAACAGAATTGCAAATTCCATGGACTTCCAATGGAAGATCCTCATCAGTTCTTAGCTGAGTTCTTGCAAATCTGTGACACAGTCAAGACCAATGGGGTAGACCCTGAGGACTATAGACTGATGCTATTCCCTTTTGCTGTAAGAGACAGAGCTAGAATATGGTTGGACTCTCAACCTAAAGAAAGCCTGGACTCTTGGGAAAAGCTAGTCAATGCCTTCTTGGCAAAGTTCTTTCCACCACAAAGATGGAGTAAGCTTAGAGTGGAGGTCCAAACCTTCAGACAGAAGGATGGAGAATCCCTCTATGAAGCTTGGGAAAGATACAAACAATTAATCAGAAAATGTCCCTCTGACATGCTTTCTAAATGGAGCATCATAGGTATTTTCTATGATGGTCTCTCTGAACTATCTAAGATGTCCTTGGATAGCTCTGCTGGAGGATCTCTTCATCTGAAGAAGACACCTACAGAGGCTCAAGAGCTAATTGAAATGGTTGCAAATAACCAATTCATGTACACTTCTGAAAGGAATCCTGTGAACAATGGGACTAGTCAGAAGAGAGGAGTTCTTGAGATTGACACTCTGAATTCCATACTGGCTCAGAACAAGATATTGACTCAGCAAGTCAATTTGATTTCTCAAAGTCTGTCTGGAATGCAAAATGCACCTGGCAGTACTAAGGAAGCTTCATCTGAGGAAGAAGCTTATGATCCTGAAAACCCTTCAATGGAAGAGGTGGATTACCTAGGAGAACCCTATGGAAACACCTATAATTCTTCATGGAGAAATCACCCAAATTTCTCATGGAAGAATCAAGAGAGACCTCAACAAAGTTTCAATAACAATAATGGTGGAAGAAACAGGTTTAGCAATGGCAAGCCTTTTCCATCATCTTCTCAGCAACAGACAGAGAGTTCTAAGCAGAACACCTCTGACTTAGCAACAATGGTCTCTGATCTAATCAAAACCACTCAAAGTTTCATGAATGAAACAAGGTCCTCCATCAGAAATTTGGAAGGACAAGTGGGACAGCTGAGCAAGAAAATTACTGAACTCCCTCCTAGTACTCTCCCAAGTAATACAGAAGAAAATCCAAAAGGAGAGTGCAAAGCCATAACCATGGCCAAATATGGAGAGGAAAGAGAGGAGGTGGACGCCACTGAGGAAGACTTCAATGGGCGTGCACCAATCTCCTCTGAGTTCCCCAATAAGGAACCATGGGAATCTGAGGCTCAAAATGAGACCATAGAGATTCCATTGGACTTACTTCTGCCTTTCATGAGCTCTGACGAGTATTCTTCCTCTGAAGAGGATGAGTATGTCACTGAAGAGCAAGTTGCTAAATACCTTAGAGCAATCATGAAGCTAAATGACAAGTTATTTGGAAATGAGACTTGGGAGGATGAACCCCCTTTACTCACCAAAGAACTGGATGACTTGTCTAGGAAGAAATTACCTCAAAAGAGACAAGATCCTGGGAAGTTTTCAATACCTTGTACCATAGACACCATGACCTTCAAAAAGGCTCTGTGTGACTTAGGGTCAAGTGTAAACCTCATGCCTCTCTCTGTAATAGAGAAGCTAGGGATCTTTGAGGTACAAGCTGCAAAAATCTCACTAGAGATGGCAGACAACTCAAGAAAACAAGCTTATGGACTTGTAGAGAATGTTTTGGTTAAGATTGAGGACCATTACATCCCTACTGATTTCATAGTCCTAAAGACTGGGAAGTGCCTGGATGAAACCATCATCCTTGGCAGACCTTTCCTAGCCACAGCAAAAGCTGTGATTGATGTTGATAGAGGTGAAATGATCATTCAAGTGAATGAAGAATCCTTTGTGTTTAAGGCTCAAGGATATCCCTCTGTCACCATGGAGAGGAAGCATGAAGAGCTTCTCTCAAATCAGAGACAAACAGAGCCCCCACAGTCAAACTCTAAGTTTGGTGTTGGGAGGCCACAACCAAACTCTAAGTTTGGTGTTGAACCCCCACATTCAAACTCTAAGTTTGGTGTTGGGAGGTTCCAACATTGCTCTGAGTATCTGTGAGGCTCATTGAGAGCCCTCTGTCAAGCTACTGACATTAAAGAAGCGCTTGTTGGGAGGCAACCCAATGATTATATTTTATATATTTCTCTTTGTTATTTTATGTTTTTTGTAGGTTGATGATCATAAGAAGTCACAAAATCCATTGAAAAAGCAAAAACAAGATGAAAAACAGGAAGAAAAACAGCACACCCTGGAGGAAGAACTCACTGGCGTTTAAACGCCAGTGAGGCTAGCAGTTGGGCGTTTAACGCCCAGTCTGGCACCATTCTGGGCGTTTAACGCCAGAAAGGGGCACCAGACTGGCGTTAAACGCCAGAAAAGGGCTAGAACCTGGCGTTAAATGCCAGGAATGGGCACCAGCCCGGCGTTTAACGCCAGAAATGGCTCAAAATGTGATTTTGAGCAACATTTGGTGCAGGGATGACTTTTCCTTGACACCACAGGATCTGTGGACCCCACAGGATCCCCACCAACCCCACCACTCTCTCTTCTTCTTCACCCATTCACCAATCACCTCAATACCTCTTCACCACTCACATCCATTCTTCATAAAACCCCACATACATGGCCGAACACAAAGCCATTCCCTTCTTCTACTCTCTTCTTTCTTCTTTTGCTCGAGGACGAGCAAACCTTTTAAGTTTGGTGTGGTAAAAGCATTGCTTTTTGTTTTTCCATAACCATATATGGCATCCAAAGCCGGTTCAACTGAGAAGGCATGGCCTCAAGCCCATCACTAAGAAAAGAATGGAGCAAACAAGAGATCCTCCTCCTCAAAGAATCATGAGAGAGGAGCAACAAAGACAAGGAAGAGACATTGAGGAGCTCAAGCACTCCATAGGATCTTCAAGAGGAAGAACAAGCCGCCATCACTAAGGTGGACCCGTTCTTTAATCTCCTTGTTCTTTATTTTTCTGTTTTTCGAATTTTAGTGCTTTATGTTTATCCATGTTTGTGTCTTATGAACATTAGTGTCTTAGTGTCTATGCCTTAAAGCTATGAATATGAATCCATCACCTTTCTTAATGAAAATGTTTTTATCACAAAAGAACAAGAAGTACAGGATTTCAAATTCATCTTTAAAACTAGCTTAATTAGATTAATGTGGTGACAATACTTTTTGTTTTCTGAATGTATGCTTAAACAGTGCATATGTCTTTTGAATTTGTTGTTCATGAATGTTAAAATTGTTGGCTCTTGAAAGAATGATGAAAAAGGAGACATGTTACTGAGGATCTGAAAAATCATAAAAAATGATTCTTAAAGCAAGAAAAAGCAGTGAATACAAAAAAAAAGAAAAAAAAAAGAGAAAAAGAAGGAGAAAAACGAAAAAAAAAAGAGGAGAAAGAGAAAAAGAAAGAAAAAGAAAGAAATAAAGTTGTGATCCAAGGCAAAAAGAGTGTGCTTAAGAACCCTGGACACCTCTAATTGGGGACTTTAGCAAAGCTGAGTCACAATCTGAAAAGGTTCACCCAATTATGTGTCTGTGGCATGTATGTATCCGGTGGTAATACTGGAAGACAGAGTGCTTTGGGCCACGGCCAAGACTCAATAAGTAGCTGTGTTCAAGAATCATCATACTTAACTAGGAGAATCAATAACACTATCTGGATTCGGAGTTCCTAAAGAAGCCAATCATTCTAAATTTCAAAGGATAAAGTGAGATGCCAAAACTGTTCGGAGGCAAAAAGCTACTAGTCCCGCTCATCTAATTTGGAGCTTAGTTTCATTGATAATTTGGAGTCTATAGTATATTCTCTTCTTTTTATCTTATTTGATTTTCATTGCTTGAGGACAAGCAACAATTTAAGTTTGGTGTTGTGATGAGCGGATAATTTGTACGCTTTTTGGCATTGTTTTTAGTATGTTTTTGGTAGTTTTAGTTGAGTTTTTATTATTTTTATTAGTTTTAGTTAAAATTCACTTTTCTGGACTTTACTATGAGTTTGTGTGTTTTTCTGTGATTTCAGGTATTTTTCTGGCTGAAATTGAGGGATCTGAGCAAAAATCTGATCCAGAGACTCAAAAGGACTGCAGATGTTGGATTCTGACCTCCCTGCACTCGAAGTGGATTTTTGGAGCTACAGAAGCCCAATTGGCGCGCTCTCAACGGCGTTGGAAAGTAGACATTCTGGGCTTTCCAGCAATATATGATAGTCCATACTTTGCCCAAGATTTGATGGCCCAAACCGGCGTTCAAAGTCACCTCAAGAAATTCCAGCGTTAAACGCCGGAACTGGCACCCAAATGGGAGTTAAACGCCCAAACTGGCATAAAAGCTGGCGTTTAACTCCAAGAAGAGTCTCTACACGAAAATGCTTCATTGCTCAGCCCAAGCACACACCAAGTGGGCCCGGAAGTGGATTTTATGTCATTTACTCATCTCTGTAACCCTAGGCTACTAGTTTTCTATAAGTAGGACCTTTTACTATGTATTGAGATATCTGGGTAGCTATCTTCATTTTTATGCTATCTTAGATCATTGGGAGGCTGGCCATTCGGCCATGCCTAGACCTTATGCTTATGTATTTTCAACGGTGGAGTTTCTACACACCATAGATTAAGGTGTGGAGCTCTGCTGTACCTCGAGTATTAATGCAATTACTATTGTTCTTCTATTCAATTCCGTGAGATCAGAGTCTTCGTGGTATAGGCAAGAACTGATGGCGGCATTCAAGAGAATCCGGAAGGTCTAACCTTGTCTGTGGTATTCTGAGTAGGATTCAATGATTGAATGACTGTGACGTGCTTCAAAACTCCTAGCAGGCTAGGGCGTTAGTGACAGACGCAAAAGATCAACGGATTCTATTCCGGCCTGAACGAGAACCGACAGATGATTAGCCTATGCTGTGACAGAGCATCAGGACTATTTTCACTGAGAGGATGGGAGGTAGCCATTGACAACGGTGAAACCCTACACGAGTGCCATGGAAAGGAGTAAGAAGGATTGGATGAAGACAGTAGGAAAGCAGAGAGACGGAAGGGAAGGCATCTTCATGCGCTATTGAAGTTCCTACCAATGAATACATAAGTACCTCTATCTTTATCTTTATGCTTTATGCGTTTATTACCTACACCCATTTGAGTCTGCCTGACTGAGATTTACAAGGTGACCATAGCTTGCTTCATACCAACAATCTCCGTGGGATCGACCCTTACTCGCGTAAGGTTTATTACTTGGACGACCCAGTGCACTTGCTGGTTAGTTGTGCGAAGTTGTGTTTATGCCATGGTATTGAGCACCAAGTCCTTGGAGCCATTACTAGGGATTGTTTATGTTTTGAAAAGTATTGATCACAATTTCGTGCACCAATAAGCCTCCCAAACCTGAGTTTAAACCACTACCACCATCCCTGAAGTATGCATTTCTGGGAGAGGGTGACACTTTTCCAGTGATTATAAGCTCTGCTTTAAATCCACAGGAAGAGGAAGCACTGATTCAAGTGCTAAGGACACACAAGACAGCTCTTGGGTGGTCCATAAGTGATCTTAAGGGCATTAGCCCAGCAAGATGCATGCACAAGATCCTATTGGAGGATAATGCCAAACCAGTGGTTCAACCACAAAGGCGGCTAAATCCAGCCATGAAGGAGGTGGTGTAGAAAGAGGTCACTAAATTACTAGAGGCTGGGATTATTTATCCTATTTCTGATAGCCCTTGGGTGAGCCCTGTCCAAGTTGTCCCTAAGAAGGGAGGCATGACAATAGTTCATAATGAAAAAAATGAACTGGTTCCTACAAGAATAGTCACAGGGTGGCGTATGTGTATTGACTACAGAAGGCTCAATACAGCTACCAGAAAGGATCATTTTCCTCTACCATTCATAGACCAAATGCTAGAAAGACTAGCTGGTCATGATTATTACTGCTTTTTGGATGGTTATTCAGGTTACAACCAAATTGCAGTAGATCCTCAAGACCAAGAGAAAACAGCATTTACTTGCCCTTCTGGCGTGTTTGCCTATAGGAGGATGCCTTTTGGTCTGTGTAATGCTCCTGCAACCTTTTAGAGATGCATGCTATCCATCTTCTCTGATATGGTGGAGAAATTCCTGGAAGTCTTCATGGATGACTTCTCAGTATATGGAGACTCATTCAGCTCCTGTCTTAACCACCTAGTACTTGTCCTGAAAAGGTGCCAAGAGACTAACCTGGTTTTAAACTGGGAGAAATGTCATTTTATGGTGACTGAAGGAATTGTCCTTGGGCACAAAATTTCAAGCAAGGGAATAGAGGTAGATAAGGCAAAGGTAGAGGTAATTGAAAAATTACCACCACCTGCCAATGTTAAGGCAATCAGAAGCTTTTTGGGGCATGCAGGATTCTACAGAAGGTTTATAAAGGATTTTTCGAAAATTGCTAAACCTCTGAGCAACCTGCTAGCTGCCGACACACCATTTGTGTTTGACACACAGTGTTTGCAGGCATTTGAGAACCTGAAAGCCAAGCTGGTCACAGCACCAGTCATCTCTGCACCAGACTGGACATTGCCATTCGAACTAATGTGTGATGCCAGTGACCATGCCATTGGTGCAGTGTTGGGACAGAGGCATAACAAGCTTCTGCACGTCATTTATTATGCCAGCCGTGTTCTAAATGATGCACAGAAGAATTACACAACCACAGAAAAAGAGTTACTTGCAGTGGTCTATGCCATTGACAAGTTTAGATCCTATCTAGTGGGATCAAAGGTGATTTGTGTACACTGACCATGCTGCTCTTAAGTACTTACTCACAAAGCAGGATTCAAAACCCAGGCTCATAAGATGGGTGTTGCTTCTGCAAGAGTTTGATATAGAAATAAGAGACAGAAAAGGGACAGAGAACTGGTGCGCGAAATCGTGATCACTACAACTTCGCACAACTAACCAGCAAGTGCACTGGGTCGTCCAAGTAATAAACCTTACGCGAGTAAGGGTCGATCCCACAGAGATTGTTGGTATGAAGCAAGCTATGGTCACCTTGTAAATCTTAGTCAGACAGACTCAAATGGGTATAGATGATGAATAAAACATAAAGATAAAGATAGAGATACTTATGTATATCATTGGTGAGAGCTTCAGATAAGCGTATGAAGATGCTGTCCCTTCCGTCTCTCTGCTTTCCTACTGTCTTCATCCAATCATTCTTACTCCTTTCCATGGCAAGCTTATGCAAGGGTTTCACCGTTGTCAGTGGCTACCTCCCATCCTCTCATTGGAAATGTTCAACGCACCCTGTCACGGCACGGCTATCCAGCTGTCGGTTCTCGATCGGGCCGGAATAGAATCCAGTGATTCTTTTGCGTCTGTCACTAACGCCCCGCCCTCAGGAGTTTGAAGCACGTCACAGTCATTCAATCATTGAATCCTACTCAGAATACCACAGACAAGGTTAGACCTTCCGAATTCTCTTGAATGCCGCCATCAGTTCTTGCCTATACCACGAAGATTCCGGTTAAAGAATCCAAGAGATAAACATTAGAGCCTTGTTGCTTGTAGAACAGAAGTGGTTGTCAGTCACTTGTTCATGAGTGAGAATGATGATGAGCGTCACATAATCATCACATTCATCATGTTCTTGAGTACGAATGAATATCTTGGAATAAGAACAAGCAGAATTGAATAGAAGAACAATAGTAATTGCATTAATACTCGAGGTACAGCAGATCTCCACACCTTAATCTATGGTGTGTAGAAACTCCACCGTTAAAAATACATAAGAACAAGGTCTAGGCATGGCCGTGAGGCCAGCCCCCAGATGATCTAAGAACTAGATGTCCAAAGATGCTCTAGAGATCTAAAGTGATCAAAAGATAAAAATACAATAGTAAAAGGTCCTATTTATAGGAAACTAGTAGCTTAAGAATTACAAAGATGAGTAAATGACATAAAAATCCACTTCCGGGCCCACTTGGTGTGTGCTTGGGCTGAGCATTGAAGCATTTTCGTGTAGAGACTTCTCTTGGAGTTAAACGCCAGCTTTTATGCCAGTTTGGGTGTTTAACTCCCATTTTGGTGCCAGTTCCGGTGTTTAACGCTGGGAATTCTGAGGGTGACTTTGAACGCCGGTTTGGGCCATCAAATCTTGGGCAAAGTATGGACTATCATATATTGCTGGAAATCCACTTGGGCTTCTGTAGCTCCAGAAAATCCACTTCGAGTGCAGGGAGGTCAGAATCCAACAGCATCTGCAGTCCTTTTCAGTCTCTGGATCAGATTTTTGCTCAGGTCCCTCAATTTCAGCCAGAAAATACCTGAAATCACAGAAAAACACACAAACTCATAGTAAAGTCCAGAAAAGTGAATTTTAACTAAAAACTAATAAAAATATACTAAAAACTAACTAGATCATACTGAAAACATACTAAAAACAATGCCAAAAAGCGTATAAATTATCCGCTCATCACAACACCAAACTTAAATTGTTGCTTGTCCTCAAGCAACTGAAAATCAAATAAGATAAAAAGAAGAGAATATGCAATGAATTCCAAAAACATCTATGAAGATCAGTATCAATTAGATGAGCGGGACTTTTAGCTTTTTGCCTCTGAATAGTTTTGGCATCTCACTCTATCCTTTGAAATTCAGAATGATTGGCTTCTTTAGGAACTCAGAATCCAGATAGTGTTATTGATTCTCCTAGTTAAGTATGATGATCTTTGAACACAGCTACTTATTGAGTCTTGGCCGTGGCCCAAAGCACTCTGTCTTCCAGTATTACCACCGGATACATACATGCCACAGACACATAATTGGGTGAACCTTTTCAGATTGTGACTCAGCTTTGCTAGAGTCCCCAATTAGAGGTGTCCAGGGTTCTTAGGCACACTCTTTTTGCCTTGGATCACAACTTTATTTCTTTCTTTTTCTTTCTTTTTCTTTTTCCCCTCTTTTTTTTTCGTTCTTTTTTTCTTTTTTTTTGTATTCACTGCTTTTTCTTGCTTCAAGAATCATTTTTATGATTTTTTAGATCCTCAGTAACATGTCTCCTTCTTCATCATTCTTTCAAGAGCCAACATTCATGAACCACAAATTCAAAAGACATATGCACTGTTCAAGCATACATTCAGAAGACAAAAGTATTGCCACCACATCAAAATAATTAATCTGTTATAAAATTTAAAATTCATGCAATTCTTCTCTTTTTCAATTAAGAACATTTTTCATTTAAGAGATGTGATGGATTCATAGGACATTCATAACTTTAAGGCATAGACACTGAGACACTAATGATCATAAGACACAAACATGGACAAATATAAGCATAAATTTTCGAAAAACAGAAAAATAAAGAACAAGGAGATTAAAGAACGGGTCCACCTCAGTGATGGCGGCTTGTTCTTCCTCTTGAAGGTCTTATGGAGTGCTTGAGCTCCTCAATATCTCTTCCTTGCCTTTGTTGCTCCTCTCTCATGATTCTTTGATCTTCTCTAATTTCATGGAGGAGAATGGAGTGTTCTTGGTGCTCCACCCTTAGTTGTCCCATGTTGGAACTCAATTCTCCTAGGGAGGTGTTGATTTGCTCCCAATAGTTTTGTGGAGGAAAGTGCATCCCTTGAGGCATCTTAGGGACTTCATGAGGAGGAGGATCTCTTGTTTGCTCCATCCTTTTCTTAGTGATGGGCTTGAGGTCATGCCTTCTCAGTTGAACCGGCTTCCCTCTTGAATTTCTCTTCCATTGGGCGTCCTCTTCACAGATATCTATGAGGACTTGGTCCAACCTTTTGATCAAAGTTGACCCTTCTTCATGGCCACAACTTCATAGAAGTGGTCTTGATGCACCCTTGAGATGAATCTCTCCATCTCTCATGACTCGGAGGTAGAAGCTTTTGCCTTCCCTTTCCTCTTTCTAGAGGTTTCTCCGGCCTTAGATGCCATAAATGGTTATGGAAAAACAAAAAGCAATGCTTTTACCACACCAAACTTAAAAGGTTTGCTCGTCCTCGAGCAAAAGAAGAAAGAAGAGAGTAGAAGAAGAAGAAAATGGAGGATCTGAAGGAGGCTTATGTTGTGGCCAAAGGGGGAAGAAGTAGTGTTTATGGTGTGTGAAAATGAAGGAGGGATGTGTGTGGTGTGGAGGATAGTAGGATTTGATAGGTGAGGGGTTTTTGGGGAAAAGTGGTAGAGGTGATTGGTGAATGGGTAGAGAAGAAGAGAGAGGGTGGTGGGGTAGGTGGGGATCCTGTGGGGTCCACAGATCCTAAGGTGTCAAGGAAAAGTCATCCCTGCACCAAATGGCATGCAAAATTGCGTTTTTAGCCAATTCTGGCGTTAAACGCCGGGTTGGTGCCCATTTCTGGCGTTTAACGCCAGGTTCATGCCCTTTCCTGGCGTTTAACGCCAGTCTGGTGCCCCTTTCTGGCGTTAAACGCCCAGAATGGTGCCAGACTGGGCGTTAAACGCCCATCTGCTAGCCTTACTGGCGTTTAAACGCCAGTAGGTTCTTCCTCTAGGGTGTGCTGTTTTTCTTCCTGTTTTTCATTTTGTTTTTGCTTTTTCAATTATTTTTGTGACTTCTCATGATCATCAACCTACAAAAAATATAAAATAACAAAGAAAAATAGATAAAATATAACATTGGGTTGCCTCCCAACAAGCGCTTCTTTAATGTCAGTAGCTTGACAGATGGCTCTCACGGAGCCTCACTTTTTCTCAGAGCAATGTTGGAACCTCCCAACACCAAACTTAGAGTTTGAATGTGGGGGTTCAACACCAAACTTAGAGTTTGGTTGTGGCCTCCCAACACCAAACTTAGAGTTTGACTGTGGGGGCTCTGTTTGACTCTGAGTTGAGAGAAGCTCTTCATGCTTCCTCTCCATGGTGACAGAGGGATATCCTTGAGCCTTAAACACAAAGGATTCTTCATTCACTTGAATGATCAGTTCACCTCCATCAACATCAATCACATCCTTTGTTGTGGCTAGGAAGGGTCTGCCAAGGATGATGGATTCATCCATGCACTTCCCAGTCTCTAGGACTATGAAATCAGCAGGGATGTAATGGTCTTCAATCTTCACCAGAACATCCTCTACAAGTCCATAAGCTTGTTTTCTTGAATTGTCTGCCATCTCCAGTGAGATTCTTGCAGCTTGTGCCTCAAAGATCCCTAGCTTCTCCATTACAAAGAGAGGCATGAGGTTTACACTTGACCCTAAGTCACACAGAGCCTTCTTGAAGGTCATGGTGCCTATGGTACTAGGTATTGAAAACTTCCCAGGATCTTGTCTCTTTTGAGGTAATTTCTGCCTAGACAAGTCTTCCAGTTCTTTGGTGAGCAAAGGAGGTTCGTTCTCCCAAGTCTCATTTCCAAATAACTTGTCATTTAGTTTCATGATTGCTCCAAGGTATTTAGCAACTTGCCCTTCAGTGACATATTCATCCTCTTCAGAGGAGGAATACTCATTAGAGCTCATGAATGGCAGAAGTAAGTCCAATGGAATCTCTATGGTCTCATTTTGAGCCTCAGATTCCCATGGTTCCTCATTGGGGAACTCAGTGGAGGCTAGTGCACGCCCATTGAGGTCTTCCTCAGTGGCGTTCACTTCCTCTCCTTCCTCTCCAAATTCGGCCATGTTGATGGCCTTGCACTCTCCTTTTGGATTTTCTTCTGTATTGCTTGGAAGAGTACTTGGAGGGAGTTCAGTAACTTTCTTGCTCAGCTGTCCCACTTGTGCCTCCAAATTCCTAATGGAGGACCTTGTTTCAGTCATGAAACTTTGAGTGGTTTTGATTTGATCAGAGACCATGGTTGCTAAGTCAGAGTGGTTCTGCTTAGAGTTCTCTGTCTGTTGCTGAGAAGATGATGGAAAAGGCTTGCCATTGCTAAACCTATTTCTTCCACCATTATTGTTGTTGAAACCTTGTTAAGGTCTCTGTTGATCTTTTCATGAGAAATTTGGATGATTTCTCCATGAAGAATTATAGGTGTTTCCACAGGGTTCTCCCAGGTAATTCACCTCTTCCATTGAAGGGTTCTCCGGATCATAAGCTTCTTCCTCAGATGAAGCATCCTTAGTACTGCTTGGTGCATTTTGCATTCCAGACAGACTTTGAGAAATCAAATTGACTTGTTGAGTCAATATCTTGTTCTGAGCCAGAATGGCATTCAGAGTATCAATCTCAAGAACTCCTTTCTTCTGATTTGTCCCATTGTTCACAGGATTCCTTTCAGAAGTGTACATGAATTGGTTATTTGCAACCATTTCAATTAGTTCTTGAGCTTCTGTAGGCGTCTTCTTCAAATGAAGAGATCCTCTAGCAGAGCTATCCGAAGACATCTTGGATAGTTCAGAGAGACCATCATAGAAAATACCTATGATGCTCCTTTCAGAAAGCATGTCAGAAGGACATTTTCTGATTAATTGTTTGTATCTTTCCCAAGCTTCATAGAGAGATTCTCCATCCTTCTGTCTGAAGGTTTGGACTTCCACTCTAAGCTTACTCAATTTTTGAGGTGGAAAGAACTTTGCCAAGAAGGCATTGACTAGCTTTTCCCATGAGTCCAGGCTTTCTTTAGGTTGGGAGTCCAACCATGTCCTAGCTCTGTCTCTTACAGCAAAAGGGAATAGCATAAGTCTGTAGACCTCAGGGTCAACCCATTAGTCTTGACAGTGTCACAGATTTGCAAGAATTCAGCTAAGAACTGATGAGGATCTTCCAATGGAAGTCCATGGAACTTGTAATTCTGTTGCATTAGAGAAACTAATTGAGGCTTAAGCTCAAAGTTGTTTGCTCTAATGGCAGGGATAGAGATGCTTCTCCCATAGAAGTCGGGAGTAGGTGCAGTAAAGTCACCCAGTACCTTCCTTGCATTGTTGTTGTTTTCGGCTGCCATGTGTTCTTCTTCTTTGAAGAATTCGGTTAGGTCCTCTACAGAGAATTGTGCCATAGCTTCTCTTAGCTTTCGCTTCAAGGTCCTTTCAGGTTCAGGGTCAGCTTCAACAAGAATGCCTTTGTCTTTGTTCCTGCTCATATGAAAGAGAAGAGAACAAGAAAATATGGAATCCTCTATGTCACAGTATAGAGATTCCTTGAGGTGTCAGAGGAAAAGAAAAATAGAAGGAAGAAGTAGAGAATTCGAACTTAGTGAGATAGAGTTCGAATTGTGCAATGAGGAGGAGTGGTACTCCATAAATAGAAGGATGTGAGAAGAGGGGAAGAAATTTTCGAAAATTAAGTGAAAGATTTTGAAAATATTTTTGAAAACTTTAATTAATTTTCGAAAATCAAGAGTGGGAAGGAAATCAAATAATTTTTTGAAAAAGATTTTGAAATTAGAAATCAAAAAGATATGATTTGAAAACTATTTTGAAAAAGATGTGATTAAAAAGATTTGATTTAGAAGATATGGTTTTAAAAAGATATGATTGAAAAGATATGATTTGAAAACAATTTTTTTTTTAAAAAAAGATTTGATTTTAAAAATTAATGACTTGGCTAACAAGAAAAGATATGATCCAGACATTAAACCTTTCTCAACAGAAAAGGCAACATACTCGAAATGTTGAATCAAATCATTAATTGATAGCAAGTATCTTTGAAAAAGGAAAGAAATTGATTTTGAAAACATTTGATTGAAAAGATATGATTTGATTTTGAAAAACTTTGAAAACTTGAAAAAAATTGATTTTGAAAACAAAATCCTTCCCCTTGTGCCATCCTGGCGTTAAACGCCCAGAATGGTGCACATTCTGGCGTTTAACGCCCAATGCACTACCTTTTTGGGCGTTAAACGCCCAACCAGGCACCCTGGTTGGTGTTTAAACGCCAGTCTGTCCTTCTTCACTGGGCGTTTTGAACGCCCAGCTTTTTCTGTGTAATTCCTCTGCTGCATGTTCTGAATCTTCAGTTCCCTGTACTATTGACTTGAAAATAAAACCAAGATCAAATAAACAATGCATGCAAGACACCAAACTTAAAATTAGACACTAGACTCAAACAAGAAACATAAAATATTTTTGGTTTTTATGATTTTGTAATTTTTTTGTGCTTTTTCGAAAATTAAGTGGAAAAGAAAATAAAGGTATCAAGATTCTTAATGAGAATTCCAGGAATCATGCAATGTTAGTCTAAAGCTTTAGTCTAAAGAAATTAGACATGGCTAGCCAAGCTTCAGCAGGACATTACATTCAAGAGCTAAATTGATGAGAATCAATCAGCTTTGGTGATGATAAGAACATCACCTTGAAACACTAGAATTCATTCTCAAGAACTCTGAAGATAAATACCTAATCTAAGCAACAAGATGAACCGTCAGTTGTCCATACTCGAACAATCCCCGGCAACGGCGCCAAAAACTTGGTGCGCGAAATCGTGATCACTACAACTTCGCACAACTAACCAGCAAGTGCACTGGGTCGTCCAAGTAATAAACCTTACACGAGTAAGGGTCGATCCCACAGAGATTGTTGGTATGAAGCAAGCTATGGTCACCTTGTAAATCTTAGTCAGGCAGACTCAAATGGGTATAGATGATGAATAAAACATAAAGATAAAGATAGAGATACTTATGTATATCATTGGTGAGAGCTTCAGATAAGCGTATGAAGATGCTGTCCCTTCCATCTCTCTGCTTTCCTACTGTCTTCATCCAATCCTTCTTACTCCTTTCCATGGCAAGCTTATGCAAGGGTTTCACCGTTGTCAGTGGCTACCTCCCATCCTCTCATTGGAAATGTTCAACGCACCCTGTCACAGCACGGCTATCCAGCTGTCGGTTCTCGATCGGGCCGGAATAGAATCTAGTAATTCTTTTGCGTCTGTCACTAACGCCCCGCCCTCAGGAGTTTGAAGCACGTCACAGTCATTCAATCATTGAATCCTACTCAGAATACCACAGACAAGGTTAGACCTTCCAGATTCTCTTGAATGCCGCCATCAGTTCTTGCCTATACCACGAAGATTCCGGTTAAAGAATCCAAGAGATAAACATTAGAGCCTTGTTGCTTGTAGAACAGAAGTGGTTGTCAGTCACTTGTTCATGAGTGAGAATGATGATGAGCGTCACATAATCATCACATTCATCATGTTCTTGAGTACGAATGAATATCTTGGAATAAGAACAAGCAGAATTGAATAGAAGAACAATAGTAATTGCATTAATACTCGAGGTACAGCAGAGCTCCACACCTTAATCTATGGTGTGTAGAAACTCCACCGTTGAAAATACATAAGAACAAGGTCTAGGCATGGCCGTGAGGCCAGCCCCCAGATGATCTAAGAACTAGATGTCCAAAGATGCTCTAGAGATCTAAAGTGATCAAAAGATAAAAATACAATAGTAAAAGGTCCTATTTATAGGAAACTAGTAGCTTAAGAATTACAAAGATGAGTAAATGACATAAAAATCCACTTCCGGGCCCACTTGGTGTGTGCTTGGGCTGAGCATTGAAGCATTTTCGTGTAGAGACTTCTCTTGGAGTTAAACGCCAGCTTTTATGCCAGTTTGGGTGTTTAACTCCCATTTTGGTGCCAGTTCCGGCGTTTAACGCTGGGAATTCTGAGGGTGACTTTGAACGCCGGTTTGGGCCATCAAATCTTGGGCAAAGTATGGACTATCATATATTGCTGGAAAGCCCAGGATGTCTACTTTCCAACGCCGTTTAGAGCGCGCCAATTGGGCTTCTGTAGCTCCGGCAAATCCACTTCGAATGCTGGGAGGTCAGAATCCAACAGCATCTGCAGTCCTTTTCAGTCTCTGGATCAGATTTTTGCTCAGGTCCCTCAATTTCAGCCAGAAAATACCTGAAATCACAGAAAAACACACAAACTCATAGTAAAGTCCAGAAAAGTGAATTTTAACTAAAAACTAATAAAAATATACTAAAAACTAACTAGATCATACTGAAAACATACTAAAAACAATGCCAAAAAGCATACAAATTATCTGCTCATCAAGATCCAAGTAGCTGATCATCTGTCCCGAATAGAACCAGTAGCTGGGGCGTCCCTCCCTTCTACTGAGATCTCTAAGACTTTACCAGATGAGCAACTCTTTGCCATTCAGGAAGCTCCATGGTTTACAGATATTGCAAATTACAAAGTTGTGAGGTTCACACCCCAGGAGTACAGTAGGGTGCAAAGAAAGAAATTAATTTCAGATACCAAGTACTACCTATGGGATGAGCCATATCTCTTTAAGCGATGTGCAGACGGAATGATCCGCAGATGTATACCCAGAGAGGAAGCACAAAGGATCCTATGGCACTGCTATGGATCACAGTATGGGGGGACATTTTGGAAGTGAGCGAATAGCCACTAAGGTCCTCCAATGTGGCTTCTACTGGCCTACTCTCTATAGAGATGCCCGAGAGTTTGTGCGTAACTGTGACAGCTGCCAAAGAGCTGGTAATTTACCTCACGGATACGCCATGCCTCAACAAGGGATCTTAGAGATTGAATTGTTTGATGTATGGGGATTGACTTCATGGGTCCGTTCCCACCATCATACTCAAACACTTACATTCTGGTGGCAGTGGACTATGTATCTAAGTGGGTAGAAGCAATTGCTACACCCACTAATGATACTAAGACCGTGCTGAAATTCCTCCAGAAACACATCTTCAGCGGATTTGGTGTTCTCAGAGTCATAATCAGTGATGGGGGTACTCATTTCTGCAATAAACAGCTCTACTCTGCTATAGTCCGATATGAAATTAGCCACAAAGTGGCAACCCCGTATCATCCACAGACAAATGGGCAAGCTGAAGTCTCTAACAAAGAGCTAAAAAGAATCCTAGAACGAACTGTAATTGCCCGTAGAAAGGATTGGGCAAAGAGCTTGGATGATGCTCTGTGGGCATACAGAACAGCATTCAAGACTCCAATAGGAACCTCTCCATACCAGCTTGTGTATGGCAAGGCCTGTCATCTGCCCGTGGAACTGGAACATAAAGCCTACTGGGCAACCAGATTCCTAAACCTGGATGCTAAGTTAGCTGGTGAAAAAAGATTGCTCCAGCTAAATGAGCTAGATGAATTTAGACTCAGTGCCTTTGAAAATGCAAAGATTTATAAGGAAAAGGCAAAGAAGTGGCATGACAAGAAGTTGTCATCCAGAGTCTTTGAGCCAGGACAAAAAGTTCTGCTCTTCAACTCTAGGCTCAGATTGTTCCCAGGAAAACTTAAATCCCGGTGGAGGGGTCCGTATGTGATTACAGGAGTGTCACCATATGGATATGTTGAGCTTCAGGATACTGATTCTGACAAAAAGTTCATTGTTAATGGACAGAGGATCAAGCATTATCTTGAAAGCAATTTTGAGCAAGAATGCTCAAAACTGAGGCTTGAATGATCCTCAGTGAAGGTCCAGCTAAAGACAATAAAGAAGCGCTTGCTGGGAGGCAACCCAGTCATTAGCAGGTTATCTGTTTTGTTTAATCAAAGTTTGATACATATTCTCAAAGGGCAAATATCAAAATTGAAGGAATTCACAGAGTTACAGAAGGATTCAGTGCAAAAAGTAGAGAAAAAGAGCTTGCTGGCGAAAAAACGCCAATAAAGGGTACTTTGGGCGTTAAACGCCAGAATGGGCACCATTCTGGGCGTTTAACGCCAGGTGTGCAGCATCCTGGGCGTTTAGCAAAATGCCCAGTGATGAAGGGAATTCTGGCGTTTAACGCCAGCCAGGGAATTCTGCTAACTGTTTTGTCATCAGGTGTAATTGCTGATTAAGCTCAATCATCTGTTCTTGAGGATTAGGATCAGTGGCTACTGCCATAACTTCTTCTTTTGTGGAGAACTCATTGCTAGAGTACAAATGTTGATTTCTAGCAACAGTATCTATAAGCTCTTGAGCCTCCTCAATCGTCTTCCTCATATGTATAGATCCACCTGCTGAGTGGTCTAGAGACATCTGAGCTTTTTCTGTAAGCCCATAGTAGAAGATGTCTAACTGTACCCACTCTGAAAACATTTCAGAGGGGCATTTTCTTAGCATACCTCTATACCTCTCCCAGGCATTATAAAGGGATTCATTATCCTCTTGTTTAAAGCCTTGGATGTCCAGCCTTAGCTGTGTCATCCTTTTTGGAGGGTAAAATTGATTCAGGAATTTGTCTGATAACTGTTTCCATGTCTTTATGCTTGCTGTAGGTTGGTTATTCAACCACCTCTTAGATTGATCTTTTACAGCAAATGGAAACAGTAATAATCTGTAGACATCCTGATCCACCTCTTTATCACGTACTGTGTCAGCAAGTTGTAAGAATTGTGCCAGAAACTCAATAGGTTCTTCCTGTGGAAGACCGGAATACTGGCAATTTTGCTGCACCATGATAATGAGTTGAGGATTTAGCTCAAAGCTGCTTGCTTTAATGGGAGGTATACAGATGCTACTCCCATATGCAGCTGTAATGGGGTTAGCATATGACCCCAGAGTCCTTCTGGACTGTTCAATTCCACTTAGGTCCATGATGGAGAAAGGGAATATGATATGAATTCACAAGTAAAGTAAATTTTTTTTTATTTATTTTTTTGATTTGACCGAAAATACTAAAATAAAACAAATGGAAAATAAAATCAACTTTCGAAAACTAAAAGAAAATAAGATCAAAGAAAATTGAAAACTAAATCAATTAGTTAATTAAAAAGATTTTGGAATTAGCAATTGAAAATATATGATTGAAAATTATTTTGAAAAGGATTTGATTTTTGAAATGAGGAAAGAGAAAAACAACAAAATGACACCAAACTTAAAATTTTTAGAAAATCAAACACTAATTTTTGAAAATTTTAAAGGAAAAACACAAAGAAGACACCAAACTTAGAATTTTTTAAAGAACAAGAAAGGACTAAGAACATGCAAATTCGAAGAATTAAAAGGAAAACAAAAGCATGCAATTGACACCAAACTTAAAATATGAAACTAAACTCAAATAAAAGACTCTAAACCAACAACAATAAAACAGTCATAATCTAAGCAACAAGATAGACCGTCAGTTGTCCAAACTCAAACAATCCCCGGCAACGGCGCCAAAAACTTGGTGCACGAAATTGCAATCACACTTTTGCAATCCCGCACAACTAACCAGCAAGTGCACTGGGTCGTCCAAGTAATACCTTACGTGAGTAAGGGTCGATCCCACGGAGATTGTCGGCTTGAAGCAAGCTATGGTTATCTTGTGACTCTTAGTCAAGATATCAATAATTATCAGGGTTGATTGTAAAAAGCAAAAGAACATGAAATAAGTACTTGTTTTGCAGTAATGGGGAACAGGTTGAGGTTTTGGAGATGCTCTATCTTCTGAACCTCTGCTTTCCTACTGTCTTCTTCTTCAAACACGCAAGGCTCCTTCCATGGCAAGCTGTATGTAGGGTTTCACCGTTGTCAATGGCTACCTCCCATCCTCTCAGTGAAAATGTTCAACACACTCTGTCACAGCACGGCTAATCATCTGTCGGTTCTCAATCGGGTTGGAATAGAATCCAGTGATTCTTTTGCGTCTGTCACTAACGCCCAGCCTTCAGGAGTTTGAAGCTCGTCACAGTCATTCAATCATTGAATCCTACTTAGAATACCACAGACAAGGTTTAGACCTTCCTGATTCTCTTGAATGCCGCCATCAATTCTAGCTTATACCACGAAGATTCTGATTAAGGAATCCAAGAGATATCTACTCAATCTAAGGTAGAACGGAGGTGGTTGTCAGGCACACGTTCATAGGTGAGAATGATGATGAGTGTCACGGATCATCACATTCATCAGGTTTAGGAACAAGTGATATCTTAGAATAGAAGCAAGCATGATTGAATGAAAAACAGTAGTAATTGCATTAATCCATCAAGACATAGCAGAGCTCCTCACCCCCAACCATGGGGTTTAGAGACTCATGCTGTAGAAAATACAATGAGAAACGTGTAATGTGTCATGAGGTACAGATACAATGTCAAAAGATCCTATTAATAGTGAATTAGTAACCTAGGGTATACAGAAATGAGTAAATGACGTAAAAATCCACTTCCGGGGTCCACTTGGTGTGTGCTTGGGCTGAGCATTGAAGCTTTTATGTGTAGAGAATTTTTCTGGAGTTAAACGCCAGCTTTTATGCCAGTTTGGGCGTTTAACTCCAATTTTTATGCCAGTTCCAGCGTTAAACGCTCGGAATTCTGAAGCTGATTTGCAACGCCGGTTTGGGCCATCAAATCTCGGGCAAAGTATAAACTATTATATATTGCTGGAAAGCCCAGGATTTCTACTTTCCAACGCCGTTGAGAGCGCACCAATTGGGCCTCTATAGCTCCGGAAAATCCACTTCGAGTGCAGGGAGGTCAGAATCCAACAGCATATGCAGTCCTTTTCAGCCTCTGGATCAGATTTTTGCTCAGGACCCTCAATTTCAGCTAGAAAATACCTGAAATCATAGAAAAACACACAAACTCATAGTAAAGTCCAGAAAAGTAAATTTTAACTAAAAACTAATAAAAATATAATAAAAACTAATTAAAACATACTAAAAACAATACCAAAAAGCGTATAAATTATCCGCTCATCAAAGCTCATGAGGGGATCTGTGGTACACACATCGGAGGCCAAAGTCTCGCAGCAAAAATACTGAGAGCTGGATACTACTGGCCGTCGTTAAAGAAAGATTTCCTAGAGAAAGTACTCAAATACGACAGCTGCCAAAAGTTTGCCCCGATCATACACAACCCGGTCGAGATATTACACACAACAGAGGTCGGTTGGCCGTTCAACAGATGGGGGGTGGACCTACTCAGGCCTTTCCCAATTTCGAAGGGTCGGGTAAAATTTCTTTTAGTAGCAATAGACTACTTTACAAAATGGATAGAGGCCCAACAACTGCCCAAGATAACAACAAACAAGGTAAAACATTTTATTTGGAAGTTTATCATATGTCAGTATGGATTAACTATGGATAGTGTTACTGACAATGGTAGGCAGTTCACAGATAGAAAAATAGCCTCCTTCTTATCCAATCTGAATATAAAACACCACTTTTCCTCGGTCGAGCACCCACAAACTAATGGGCTCACCGAAACAGCTAACAAGGTCATTTTGCAGGCACTTAAGAAAAAGGTAATGTTAGCAAAGGGAGAATGGGCCGAGCTAGTACCTGAGATACTTTGGGGATACAATACTACCCCGCAAAGATCGACGAACGAAACACCTTTCAAATTGATTTTCGGATCCGACGCCATGATCCCAGTGGAAATATCCCAAGGATCTATAAGGACAAACTACTTCGAGGATGCCGCGAACAACCAAATAAGACAGGTTGAGTTGGACACGTTAGAAGAAGTAAGGGACGAGGCAAGGATCAGAAGCGAAACAATGCAACAAATAATACGGAACAAATACAACAAAAAGTTCAGACCACGGACATTACAACAAAGAGACCTAGTCCTAAGATGTCTAGAAGATGTTCAGAAACCACCAGGACAGGGAAAGCTCGCTATTAACTGGGAAGGCCCCTTCCGAATTGCCAAAGTACATGGCCGAGGATTGTACTCGCTCCAAACGCTAGAAGGAGCCAACCTGCCAAACACAAGGAACATTTTTTCATTACGACTTTATTGTACCTAGTCGCTTATTAACACTTGAAGCTTGGACAGTACTCTTTTTCCTACCACCGAAGTTTTTATCCCTAAGGAGGGTTTTACTCGGGATGGTTTTAACGAGGCCGACCACTTCAATGTATGACAGATGTAATGCAGCCTTATGAATCACAATTTCAAGTTACCAAAATCATATATTCCATCACATACATTCTAAACGACTACAACAAACTCTAATACTTTTTATCCGTAAAAGTCGGCACAAAAGCTACATATAATGTCAATAGAAACAAACTTTCATTCACGAATTGTTTCTGAAATCATGGAATAAAAGTCAACATTCAATTACAAATCAACAAACAATCACCTCTAACAACCCCATCAGCGGTCTCAAACTTGGACTTCCCTTCCAGGCTCATTGGTGCGTGAAATTGTGATCACTACACAACTTTGCACAACTAACCAGCAAGTGCACTGGGTCGTCCAAGTAATAAACCTTACGCGAGTAAGGGTCGATCCCACGGAGATTGTTGGTATGAAGCAAGCTATGGTCACCTTGTAAATCTTAGTCAGGCAGACTTAAATGGGTATAGATGATGAATAAAACACAAAGATAAAGATAGAGATACTTATGTATATCATTGGTGAGAGCTTCGGATAAGTGTATGAAGATGCTTTCCCTTCCGTCTCTCTGCTTTCCTACTGTCTTCATCCAATCCTTCTTACTCCTTTCCATGGCAAGCTTATGCAAGGGTTTCACCGTTGTCAGTGGCTACCTCCCATCCTCTCATTGGAAATGTTCAACGCACCCTGTCACGGCACGGCTATCCATCTGTCGGTTCTCAATCAGGCCAGAATAGAATCCAGTGATTCTTTTGCGTCTGTCACTAACGCCCCGCCTTCAGGAGTTTGAAGCACGTCACAGTCATTCAATCATTGAATCCTACTCAGAATACCACAGACAAGGTTAGACCTTCCGGATTCTCTTGAATGCCGCCATCAGTTCTTGCCTATACCACGAAGACTCTGATCTCATGGAATGGCTGGCTCGTTTGTCAGGCGAGCACTCGGTTGTCAGGCGATCAACCATGCATCGTGTATCAGGAATCCAAGAGATATTCACCCAATCTAAGGTAGAACGGAGGTGGTTGTCAGTCACACGTTCATAGGTGAGAATGATGATGAGTGTCACGGATCATCACATTCATCAAGTTGAAGAACAAGTGATATCTTGGACAAAGAACAAGCGGAATTGAATAGAAGAACAATAGTAATTGCATTAATACTCGAGGTACAGCAGAGCTCCACACCTTAATATATGGTGTGTAGAAACTCCACCGTTGAAAATACATAAGAACAAGAGTGATCATTGGCTTCGGTCCCAGAGAGGGAACCAGAAGAACCAAGATCTGATCTAGGAACTAGATTTCCAAAGATGATCTAGAGATCTAAAGTGATCAAAAGATGTAAAATACAATAGTAAAAGGTCCTACTTATAGGGAACTAGTAGCTTAAGAATTACAAAGATGAGTAAATGACATAAAAATCCACTTCCGAGCCCATTTGGTGTGTGCTTGGGCTGAGCAATGAAGCATTTTTCGTGTAGAGACTCTTCTTGGAGTTAAACGCCAGCTTTTATGCCAGTTTGGGCGTTTAACTCCCATTTTGGTGCCAGTTCCGGCGTTTAACGCTGGGAATTCTGAAGGTGACTTTGAACGCCGGTTTGGGCCATCAAATCTTGGGCAAAGTATGGACTATCATATATTGCTGGAAAGCCCAGGATGTCTACTTTCCAACACCGTTAAGAGCACGCCAATTGGGTTTCTGTAGCTCCAGAAAATCCACTTCGAGTGCAGGGAGGTCAGAATCCAACAGCATCTGCAGTCCTTTTCAGTCTCTGAATCAGATTTTTGCTCAGGTCCCTCAATTTCAGCCAGAAAATACCTGAAATCACAGAAAAACACACAAACTCATAGTAAAGTCCAGAAAAGTGAATTTTAATTAAAAACTAATAAAAATATACTAAAAACGCAACTCAAACTACTAAAAACATACTAAAAATAATGCCAAAAAGCGTACAAATTATCCGCTCATCACAACACCAAACTTAAATTGTTGCTTGTCCCCAAGCAAATGAAAATCAAATAAGATAAAAAGAAGAGAATATGCAATGAATTCCAAAAACATCTATGAAGATCAGTATTAATTAGATGAGCGGGGCTTTTAGCTTTTTGCCTCTGAATAGTTTTGGCATCTCACTTCATCCTTTGAAATTCAGAATGATTGGCTTCTTTAGGAACTCAGAATCCAGATGGTGTTATTGATTCTCCTAGTTAAGTATGATGATTCTTGAACACAGCTACTTATTGAGTCTTGGCTGTGGCCCAAAGCACTCTGTCTTCCAGTATTACCACCGGATACATACATGCCACAGACACATAATTGGGTGAACCTTTTCAGATTGTGACTCAGCTTTGCTAAAGTCCCCAATTAGAGGTGTCCAGGGTTCTTAAGCACACTCTTTTTGCCTTGGATCACAACTTTGTTTCTTTCTTTTTCTTTCTTTTTCTTTTTCTCCCTTTTTTTTCGTTTTTTTTTTTTTTTGTATTCACTGCTTTTTCTTGCTTCAAGAATCATTTTTATGATTTTTCAGATCCTCAGTAACATGTCTCCTTTTTCATCATTCTTTCAAGAGCCAACATTCTTGAACCACAAATTCAAAAGACATATGCACTGTTTAAGCATACATTCAGAAAACAAAAGTGTTGCCACCACATCAAAATAATTAAACTGTTATAAAATTCAAAATTCATGCAATTCTTTTCTTTTTCAATTAAGAACATTTGTTTATTTAAGAAAGGTGATGGATTCATAGGACATTCATAACTTTAAGGCATAGACACTAATGATCATAAGACACAAACATGGACAAACATAAAGCATAAATTTTCGAAAAACCAAGAAAATAAAGAACAAGGAGATTAAAGAACGGGTCCACCTTAGTGATGGCGGCTTGTTCTTCCTCTTGAAGGTCTTATGGAGTGCTTGAGCTCCTCAATGTCTCTTCCTTGTCTTTGTTGCTCCTCTCTCATGATTCTTTGATCTTCTCTAATTTCATGGAGGAGGATGGAATGTTCTTGGTGCTCCACCCTTAGTTGTCCCATGTTGGAACTTAATTCTCCTAGGGAGGTGTTAATTTGCTTCCAATAGTCTTGTGGAGGAAAGTGCATCCCTTGAGGCATCTCAGGGATCTCATGATGAGAGGGGTCTCTTGTTTGCTCCATCCTTTTCTTAGTGATGGGCTTGTCCTCATCAATGAGGATGTCTCCCTCTATGTCAACTCCAACTGAATAACAGAGGTGACAAATGAGATGAGGAAAGGCTAACCTTGCTAAGGTAGAGGACTTGTCTGCCACCTTATAGAGTTCTTGGGCTATAACCTTATGAACTTCTACTTCTTCTCCAATCATGATGCTATGGATCATGATGGCCCGGTCTAGAGTAACTTCGGACCGGTTGCTAGTGGGAATGATTGAGCGTTGGATAAACTCCAACTATCCTCTAGCTATGGGCTTGAGGTCATGCCTTCTTAATTGAACCGGCTTCCCTCTTGAATCTCTCTTCCATTGGGCGCCCTCTTCACAAATGTCAGTGAGGACTTGGTCCAACCTTTGATCAAAGTTGACCCTTCTAGTGTAAGGATGTTCATCTCCTTGCTTCATGGGCAAGTTGAATGCCAACCTTACATTTTCCGAACTAAAATCCAAGTATTTCCCCCGAACCATAGTAAGCCAATTCTTTGGATTCGGGTTCACACTTTGATCATGGCTCTTGGTGATCCATGCATTGGCATAGAACTCTTGAACCATTAAGATTCCGACTTGTTGAATGGGGTTGGTGAGAACTTCCCAACCTCTTCTTCGAATCTCATGTCGGATCTCCGGATATTCACTCTTTTTGAGTGAAAAAGGGACCTCGGGGATCACCTTCTTCAAGGCCACAACTTCATAGAAGTGGTCTTGATGCACCCTTGAGATGAATCTCTCCATCTCCCATGACTCGGAGGTGGAAGCTTTTGCCTTTCCTTTCCTCTTTCTAGAGGTTTCTCCGGCCTTGGATGCCATAAATGGTTATGGAAAAACAAAAAGCAATGCTTTTACCACACCAAACTTAAAAGGTTTGCTCGTCCTCGAGCAATAGAAGAAAGAAGAGAGTAGAAGAAGAAGAAACGAGGAAGAAGGGAATGGCTTTGTGTTCGGCCAAAGAGGGGGAGAAGTGGTGTTTAGGTTGTGTGAAAATGAAGGGGTGAAGAAGGGTTTATATAGGAGAGGGGGGGCTCATGGTTCGGTCATGTATGGGTGGGTTTGGGAGGGAAAGTGGTTTGAATTTGAAAGGTGAGGTAGGTGGGGTTTTATGAAGGATGGATGTGAGTGGTGAAGAGAAAGATGGGATTTGATAGGTGAAGGGTTTTTGGGAAAGAGGTATTGAGGTGATTGGTGAATGGGTGAAGAAGAAGAGAGAGAGAGTGGTGGGTTGGTGGGGATCCTGTGGGGTCCACAGATCCTGAGGTGTCAAGGAAAAGTCATCCCTGCACCAAATGGCATGCAAAAACACGTTTTGTGCCAAATCTGGCGTTAAACGCTGGGCTGGTGCCCATTTCTGGCGTTTAACGCCAGTTTTTTGCCCTTTCCTGGCGTTTAACGCCAGTCTGGTGCCTTTTTCTGGCGTTAAACGCCCAGAATGGTGCCAGACTGGGCGTTAAACGCCCAACTGCTAACCTTACTGGCGTTTAAACGCCAGTAGGTTCTTCCTCCAGGGTGTGCTGTTTTTCTTCCTATTTTTCATTCTGTTTTTGCTTTTTCAATTGATTTTGTGACTTCTCATGATCATCAACCTACAAAAAAAATAAAATAACAAAAGAAAATAGATAAAATATAACATTGGGTTGCCTCCCAACAAGCGCTTCTTTAATGTCAGTAGCTTGACAGTGGGCTCTCATGGAGCCTCACATTTTCCCAGAGCAATGTTGGAACCTCCCAACACCAAACTTAGAGTTTGAATGTGGGGGTTCAACACCAAACTTAGAGTTTGGTTGTGGCCTTCCAACACCAAACTTAGAGTTTGACTGTGGGGGCTCTGTTTGACTCTGATTTGAGAGAAGCTCTTCATGCTTCCTCTCTATGGTGACAGAGGGATATCCTTGAGCCTTAAACACAAAGGATTCTTCATTCACTTGAATGATCAGTTCACCTCTATCAACATCAAACACAGCCTTTGCTGTGGCTAGGAAGGGTCTGCCAAGGATGATGGTTTCATCCATGCACTTCCCAGTCTCTAGGACTATGAAATCAGCAGAGATGTAATGGTCTTCAATCTTCACCAAAACATCCTCTACAAGTCCATAAGCTTGTTTTCTTGAGTTGTCTGCCATCTCTAGTGAGATTCTTGCAGCTTGTACCTCAAAGATCCCTAGCTTCTCCATTACAGAGAGGCATGAGGTTTACACTTGACCCTAAGTCACACAGAGCCTTCTTGAAGGTCATGGTGCCTATGGTGCAAGGTATGGAAAACTTCCCAGGATCTTGTCTCCTTTGAGGTAGTTTCTGCCTAGACAAGTCATCTAGTTCTTTGGTGAGCAAAGGAGGTTCATCCTTCCAAGTCTCATTTCCAAATAACTTGTCATTTAGCTTCATGATTGCTCCAAGGTATTTAGCAACTTGCTCTTCAGTGACATACTCATCCTCTTCAGAGGAAGAATACTCATCAGAGCTCATGAAAGGCAGAAGTAAGTCCAATGGAATCTCTATGGTCTCATTTTGAGCCTCAGATTCCCATGGTTCCTCATTAGGGAACTTATTGGAGGTCAGTGCACGCCCATTGAGGTCTTCCTCAGTGGCATTTACTGCCTTTTTCTCCTCTCCATATTCGGCCATGTTGATGGCCTTGCACTCTCCTTTTGGATTTTCTTCTGTATTGCTTGGAAGAGTACTAGGAGGGAGTTCAGTAACTTTCTTGCTCAGTTGTCCCACTTGTGCCTCCAAGTTTCTAATGGAGGACCTTGTTTCAGTCATGAAACTTTGAGTGGTTTTGATTAGATCAGAGACCATGGTTGCTAAGTCAGAGGTGTTCTGCTTAGAACTCTCTGTCTGTTGCTGAGAAGATGATGGAAAAGGCTTGCCATTGCTAAACCTGTTTCTTCCACCATTATTGTTATTGAAACCTTGTTGAGGTCTCTCTTGATTCTTCCATGAGAAATTTGGATGATTTCTCCATGAAGAATTATAGGTGTTTCCATAGGGTTCTCCTAGGTAATTCACCTCTTCCATTGAAGGGTTCTCAGGATCATAAGCTTCTTCTTCAGATGAAGCATCCTTGGTACTGCTTGGTGCATTTTGCATTCTGGACAGACTTTGAGAAATCAAATTGACTTGTTGAGTCAATATCTTGTTCTGAGCCAGAATGGCATTCAGAGTATCAATCTCAAGAACTCCTTTCTTCTGATTAGTCCCATTGTTCACAGGATTCCTTTCAGAAGTGTACATGAATTGGTTATTTGCAACCATTTCAATTAGCTCTTGAGCTTCTGTAGGCGTCTTCTTCAGATGAAGAGATCCTCCAGCAGAGCTATCCAAAGACATCTTGGATAGTTCAGACAGACCATCATAGAAAATACCTATGATGCTCCATTCAGAAAGCATGTCAGATGGACATTTTCTGATCAATTGTTTGTATCTTTCCCAAGCTTCATAGAGGGATTCTCCATCCTTCTGTCTGAAGGTTTGGACTTCCACTCTAAGCTTACTCAATTTTTGAGGTGGAAAGAACTTTGCCAAGAAGGCATTGACTAGCTTTTCCCATGAGTCCAGGCTTTCTTTAGGTTGGGAGTCCAACCATGTCCTAGCTCTGTCTCTTACAGCAAAAGGGAATAGCATAAGTCTGTAGACCTCAGGGTCAACCCCATTAGTCTTGACAGTGTCACAGATTTGCAAGAATTCAGCTAAGAACTGATGAGGATCTTCCAATGGAAGTCCATGGAACTTGCAATTCTGTTGCATTAGAGAAACTAATTGAGGCTTAAGCTCAAAGTTGTTTGCTCCAATGGCAGGGATAGAGATGCTTCTCCCATAGAAGTCGGGAGTAGGTGCAGTAAAGTCACCCAGCACCTTCCTTGCATTGTTGTTGTTGTTGTTGTTTTCGGCTGCCATGGTTTCTTCTTCTTTGAAGATTTCTGTCAGGTCCTCTACAGAGAGTTGTGCCTTAGCTTCTCTTAGCTTTCGCTTTAAGGTCCTTTCAGGTTCAGGGTCAGCTTCAACAAGAATGCTTTTATCTTTGCTCCTGCTCATATGAAAGAGAAGAGAACAAGAAAGTGTGGAATCCTCTATGTCACAGTATAGAGATTCCTTGAGGTGTCAGAGGAACAGAAAAATAGAAAGAAGAGGTAGAAGAATTCGAACTTAATTAGATAGAGTTCGAATTGTGCATTGAGAAGGAGTGGTACTTGGTGCACGAATTTGTGATTCGCACAACTAACCAGCAAGTGCACTGGGTCGTCCAAGTAATACCTTACGTGAGTAAGGGTCGATCCCACGGAGATTATTGGCTTGAAGCAATCAATGTTTATTTTATTAATCTTAGTCAGGAGGCCAATAGGATTAAAAGTGAAATTACTAGATTTGATTATAAAAATAAAAGAGAATAACAGTGTTACTTGTTGTGCAGTAATGAGAAATATGTTGGAGTTTTGGAGATGCTTTGTCCTTTGAACTTCAACTCTTCCTTGAAATCCTTCAACACACGCAAGGCTCCTTCCATGGCAAGCTCTATGTAGGGTGTCACCGTTGTCAATGGCTACTTCCCATCCTCTCAGTGAAAACGTTCCTATGCTCTGTCACAGCACGGCTAATCATCTGTCGGTTCTCAATCAGGTTGGAATAGAATCCATTGATTCTTTTGCGTCTGTCACTAACGCCCAGCCCTCAGGAGTTTGAAGCACGTCACAGTCATTCAATCCCGGAATCCTACTCGGAATACCACAGACAAGGTTTAGACTTTCCGGATTCTCATGAATGCCGCCATCAATCCGGCTTATACCACGAAGATTCTGATTAAGGAATCTAAGAGATATTCATTCAATCTGATGTAGAACGGAGGTGGTTGTCAGGCACACGTTCATGGATTGAGGAAGGTGATGAGTGTCACGGATCATCACCTTCTTCACAATTAAGCGCGAATAAACATCTTAGATAAGAACAAGCGTGTTTGAATGGAAAACAAAGGAATTGTATTAAATCATCGAGACGCTGCAGAGCTCCTCACCCCCAACAATGGAGTTTAGAGACTCATGCCATCAAAAAGTATGTAATTCAGATCTGAAAATGTCATGAGGTACAAGAAATGTCTCTAAAAGTTGTTTAAATAGAAAACTAGTAACCTAGGTTTACAGAATATGAGTAAACTAAGATAATTGGTACAGAAATCCACTTCAGGGGCCCACTTGGTGTGTGCTGGGGCTGAGATTAAAGCTATCCACGAGTAGAGGCCTTTCTTGGCGTTAAACTCCAGGTTATGACGTGTTTTGGGCGTTCAACTCCGGATCATGACATTTTTCTGGCGTTTAACTCCAGACAGCAGCATGAACTTGGCGTTCAACGCCAAGTTACGTCGTCTATCCTTGCACAAAGTATAGACTATTATATATTGTTGGAAAGCCCTAGATGTCTACTTTCCAACGCCGTTGAGAGCGCGCCAATTGGACTCCTGTAGCTCCAGAAAATCCATTTCGAGTGCAGGGAGGTCAGGATCCAACAGCATCAGCAGTCCTTTTTCAGCCTAAGTCAGATTTTTGCTCAGCTCCCTCAATTTCAGCCAGAAAATACCTGAAATCACAGAAAAATACACAAACCCATAGTAAAGTCCAGAAATATGATTTTTGCCTACAAACTAATAATATTCTCCTAAAAACTAACTAAAACATGCTAAAATCTACATGAAATTACCCCCAAAAAGCGTATAAAATATCCGCTCATCACAACACCAAACTTAAACTGTTGCTTGTCCTCAAGCAACTAGATGAATAAAATAGGTTCTAACAGAAATTAAGAAGTAATAATATTTTAGAGTTTTAAATGAAGCTCATATTCTTATTAGATGAGCGGGGCTTGTAGCTTTTGTTTCTGAACAGTTTTGGCATCCCCTGTATCTTTAAATTTTCAGAATGATTGGCATCCTTAGGAACTCAGAATTCAGATAGTATTATTGACTCTCCTAGTGTAGTATGTTGATTCTTGAACACAGTTATTTTATGAGTCTTGGCCGTGGCCCTAAGCACTTTGTTTTCCAGTATTACCACCAGATACATAAATGCCACAGACACATGACTAGGTGAACCTTTTCAGATTGTGACTTAGCTTTGCTAAAGTCCCCAGTCAGAGGTATCCAGAGCTCTTAAGCACACTCTGTTTGAATTGGATCACGACTTTAACCACTTAGTCTCAAGTTTGTAACTTGGACCTGCATGCCACAAGCATATGGTTAGGGACAGCTTGGTTTAGCCGCTTAGGCCTGGATTTTATTTCCTTGGGCCCTCCTCTCCATTGATGCTCAAAGCCTTGGATCCCTTTTTTTACTCTTGGCTAGTGCTCATGGCTTTTTTTTTTTTGACTGCTTTTTCTTGCTTCAAGAATCAATTTCATGATCTTTCAGATCATCAATAATATTTTTCGTGTTCCTCATCCCTTCAGGAGCCAATATTCATCAAATTCAAAGTACATATTATGCACTGTTCAAGCATTCATTCAGAGAACAAAAAGTATTGCCACCACATATAATTAATTATAAATTTTATTATCAAGAACTCGAAAAATATAGATTACTTCTTTATTCTAAAAAAAATCTACTACTTTATTCATGCCTGATGATGATGAGAAAAATAAATTATAGCTGAATTGGATATAAAATCAAAATAGACATACTAATTACTACTACTATATATCTCCTAAGGTGAACTTTCTAAAATAAAAACATTATCACTAAGTTAAAGCAGAAAAATTGGAACTCAGCAACCTGTTGTTTTGAGGAGTAGATGTTCCTCTAATCTGTGGGGTGTTGTTCAAGGATTAATTTTTGGCGCTTCAGCTCCCTTAGATCATGCCCTTGCTCCTCCTGTTCCTTGAGCAGTTTGCAAATCATGCTACTTTGATTATTCTGTTCTTCCTTTATTTGATCCATAGCTTCTTGCAATCTGAAAATAGAAGCCTCAAGATGTTCCCAGTATTCGAATTGGGGCAGTTCTGGAAGGGCTTCTGGTGCTCTTCTCTTGGTTGAATCATCTTGTTGTTGTTGTCTGACCATTGATATTCCAGTAATGGGCTTTTCAATTAGGATATATTCAGTTATTCCCATCTTTACTCCAGCATCTTTGCAAAGCATAGAAATTAAGCTTGGATAAGCCAATCTGGCGTCCTTAGAATTCCTGTTTGCTATTTTATATAGCTCACATGAGATCAGCTGATGGACTTCTACTTCCTTTCCCAGCATGATGCAGTGAATCATGACAGCTCTTTTGATGGTAACTTCAGAACGGTTGCTGGTGGGCAATATGGAACGCCCAATGAAATCCAGCCAGCCTCTGGCTACTGGTTTCAGATCTTCCCTTTTGAGTTGAACTGGGATGCCAGTCGTGCTGGTAGTCCACTTGACTCCAGGGATGCATATATCCTCCAGGATCTTGTCCAACCCTTTATTGACCCTCATCATTCTCCTATTAAAGGAGTCTGGGTCATCTTTCAGTTGAGGAATCTTGAATATCTCCCTGATCTTGTCAGAATTGGTATGAATGATCTTTCCTCTGACTAAGGTCTTGTGGTCGAAGAGAGCAGCTCCAATGATTCTTTGCCTTTCTGTCTGCCATAGATTAGCATAAAATTCTTGAACCATGTTCTTCCCCACTTTCGTTTCAGGATTGGCCAGAATTTCCCAATTCCTGTTTCGAATTTGCTCTTGGATCTCCGGATATTCATCTTCTTTCAGATCAAATCTGACTTCCGGGATCACTGATCTGTGACTCATTATCTTGTAGTAATGGTCTGAATGTTCTTTAGTTAAGAACTTCCCTTGATTCCAAAGAGGCTTTGGAGCATTCTCTTTCTTGCCCTTTGGGGTGGGTTGCTTTCCTCTAGGGGCCATGAATTTAATGATCACGGATAACCACACCAAACTTAGAGCTTTCCTTGTCCTCAAGCAATAGAGAAGAAAGAAGAGGGATAGGAGGAGAGCAATTGTGGAATGGTGAGGATGAGGAAGACGCCGAATACAAGATATAGGGAGGGGGTGGGAAATTTTCGACAAATAAGAAAGAGATAAGATAGAAGATATGATTTTAAAAGATATGATAAGAAAAAGATATAATTTTAAAAGAGAAAGATATGAATAATAATTTTTAAAAGATAAATCTGAAATTTTAAATTTTGAAAAAGATTTTAAAAAGAAAGTTGAGTTTTGAAAACAAATTTTAAAAGAGTTGGATTGGATTGGAAAACCATTTGTTTTTATAAATTAAGATACATTTGATATTTTTGAAAAAGGGATTTTAGAAATTAGGATTTTTAGAACACTAATTTGGATTGAGGGATGATAATTTAAAATATGTTTATGCAAGAAATCATGAATTGAAACATAAAAAATTAGAAAAATTGTGAAGAAAAACGAATTTTACCTCCTCCCCACCATCCTGGCGTTAAACGCCCAACTGTTGCATGGTTTGGGCGTTAAACGCCCAAATGTTGCTTCTCCTGGGCGTTCAACGCCCAGTTGATGCATCTTTCTGGCGTTGAACGCCAGGAAGTCCTTTGTTACTGGGCGTTTTTCTAAACGCCCAGGATGCTGCCAAACTGGCGTTAAACGCCCAGAAGGTGCTTCTTTCTGGCGTTTAACGCCCAGAAGATGCTCCTTTCTGGCGTTTAATGCCCAGAAGGCTACCCTTACTGGCGTTGAACGCCCAGTGGGTGCTTCTTTTGGGCGTTCAACGCCCAAAATGTTTCTTACTGGCTTTTTCACGCCAGTGATCTTCCAATTTTCCTTATAACTCTGTGAATCCATCCAATTGCTATTTTACCTTGACATATACCTGTAAAAATCAATTAACTAATTAATACGAATAAAATTAAATTTTGTGATTGGCTGGGTTGCCTCCCAGCAAGCGCTTCTTTAATGTCATTAGCTGGACTATTACTGATCTTCAATTAAGTTTCAGTCTTGAGCATTCTTGCTCGAAATCACCTTCAAGATAATGTTTAACTCTTTGTCCATTAACAATGAACTTTTTGTTAGAGTCATTATCCTGAAGCTCTATGTATCCATATGGGGATACACTTGTAATGACATATGGACCTCTCCACCGGGATTTTAATTTTCCGGGGAATAATTTGAGCCTTGAATTAAATAGCAGAACTTTCTGTCACGGCTCAAAGACTCTGGATGACAATTTCTTATCATGCCATCTTTTTGCTTTCTCTTTGTAAATTTTTGCATTCTCGAAAGCATTGAGTCTAAACTCCTCTAGCTCATTTAACTGGAGCAATCGTTTTTCTCCAGCTAATTTGGCATCGAGGTTTAGGAATCTGGTTGCCCAGTAGGCCTTATGTTCCAGTTCCACTAGCAAATGACATGCCTTTCCATACACAAGCTGGTATGGAGAGGTCCCTATAGGGGTCTTGAATGCTGTTCTGTATGCCCACAGAGCATCATCCAAGCTCCTTGCCAAATCCTTTCTACGGTTAATTACAGTCCGTTCCAGGATTCTTTTGAGTTCTCTATTTGAGACTTCAGCTTGCCCATTAGTCTGTGGGTGATATGGAGTAGCTACCCGGTGACTAACTCCATAACGAACCAGAGCAGCATAAAGTTGTTTATTGCAGAAATGAGTGCCCCCATCACTAATTAACACTCTAGGGATACCAAATCTGCTAAAGATGTGTTTCTGGAGGAATTTTAACACTGTTTTAGTGTCATTTGTGGGTGTTGCAATAGCCTCCACCCATTTGGATACATAATCCACTGCCACCAGAATATAAGTGTTTGAGTATGATGGTGGGAAAGGTCCCATGAAGTCAATGCCCCATACATCAAACAACTCAATCTCCAAGATTCCTTGCTGAGGCATAGCATAACTGTGGGGTAGGTTGCCTGATCTTTGGCAACTGTCACAATTGAGCACAAAAGCTCGGGAATCTTTGTAGAGAGTGGGCCAGTAGAAGCCACTTTGGAGGACTCTTGTGGCTGTTCGCTCACTTCCAAAATGTCCTCCGTACTGTGATCCATGACAGTGCTAAAGGATCTTCTATGCTTCTTCTTTAGGCACACATCTACGGATTACTCCGTCTGTACATCTCTTGAAGAGATATGGTTCATCCCAAAGATAGTACTTTGCATCTGTGATTAATTTCTTTGATTGCACCCTACTGTACTCTTTGGGTATGAATCTCACTGCCTTGTAGTTTGCAATGTCTGCAAACCATGGCACTTCCTGGATGGCAAATAACTGCTCATCCGGAAAGGTTTCAGAGATCTCAGTGAGAGGGAGGGACGCCCCTTCCACTGGTCCTATTCGGGACAGGTGATCTGCCACTTGATTCTCTGTCCCTTTTCTGTCTCTTATTTCTATATCAAACTCTTGCAGAAGCAACACCCATCTGATGAGTCTGGGTTTTGAATCCTGCTTTGTGAGTAGATATTTAAGAGCAGCATGATCAGTGTACACAATCACTTTTGATCCTACTAAATAGGATCTGAATTTGTCAATGGCGTAAACCACTGCAAGTAGCTCTTTTTCTGTGGTTGTGTAGTTCTTCTGTGCGTCATTTAGAACACGGCTAGCATAATAAATGACGTGCAGAAGTTTGTCATGCCTTTGTCCCAACACTGCACCAATGGCATGGTCACTGGCATCACACATCAACTCAAATGGTAAAGTCCAGTCTGGTGCAGAGATGATTGGTGCTGTAACCAATTTAGCTTTCAGAGTCTCAAATGCCTGCAGACACTCTTCATCAAAGATAAATGGCGTGTCAGCAGCTAGCAGGTTGCTCAGAGGTTTGGCGATTTTTGAAAAATCCTTTATAAACCTCCTATAGAATCCTGCATGCCCCAGAAAGCTTCTGATTGCCTTAACATTGGCAGGTGGTGGTAATTTTCAATTACTTCTACCTTAGCTTGATCCACCTCTATTCCCTTGTTCGAAATTTTGTGCCCAAGGACAATTCCTTCAGTCACCATAAAGTGACATTTTTCCCAGTTTAAAACCAGGTTAGTCTCTTGGCATCTTTTCAGAACAAGTGCTAAATGGTTAAGGCAGGAGCTGAATGAGTCTCCAAATACTGAAAAGTCATCAATGAAGACTTCCAGAAATTTTTCCACCATATCAGAAAAAATGGAGAGCATGCACCTCTGAAAGGTTGCAGGTGCATTGCACAGGCCAAATGGCATCCTTCTGTATGCAAATACTCCAGATGGGCATGTGAACGCCGTTTTCTCCTGATCCTGGGGATCTACTGCAATTTGATTATAACCTGAATATCCATCCAAGAAGCAGTAGTATTCATGACCTGCTAGTCTTTCTAGCATTTGGTCTATGAATGGTAAAGGAAAATGATCCTTTCTGGTGGCTGTATTGAGTCTTCTATAATCAATACACATACGCCACCCTGTAACTGTTCTTGTAGGAACCAGTTCATTTTTTTCATTATGAACCACTGTCATGCCTCCCTTCTTAGGGACAACTTGGACAGGGCTCACCCAGGGGCTGTCAGAAATAGGATAAATAATCCCAGCCTCTAGTAATTTAGTGACCTCTTTCTGCACTACTTCCTTCATGGCTGGGTTCAGCCGCCTTTGTGGTTGAACCACTGGTTTGGCGTCACCCTCCAGTAAGATCTTGTGCATGCATCTAGCTGGGCTAATGCCCTTAAGATCACTGATGGACCACCCAAGAGCTGTCTTGTGTGTCCTTAGCACTTGAATTAGTGCTTTCTCTTCCTGTGGCTCTAAGGTAGAGCTTATGATTACAGGAAAGGTATCACCTTCTCCCAAAAATGCATATTTTAGGGAAGGTGGTAATGGTTTGAGCTCGGGTTTAGGAGGTTTCTCCTCTTCCTGGGGGATTTTCAGAGGTTCCACTATTTTCTCTGACTCCTCCAGATCAGGCTGGACGTCTTTAAAGATGTCCTCTAGCTCTGATTCGGGACTCTCAGCCATATTGACCTCTCTTACCAGAGAGTCAATAATATCAACACTCATGCAGTCATTTGGGGTGTCTGGATGTTGCATGGCTTTGACAACATTCAACTTGAACTCCTCCTTATTGACTCTCAAGGTTACTTCCCCTTTTTGGACGTCAATGAGGGTTCGGCCAGTTGCTAGGAAAGGTCTTCCTAGAATGAGAGTTGCACTCTTGTGCTCCTCCATTTCCAGCACCACAAAGTCAGTAGGAAAGGCAAATGGCCCAACCTTGACAATCATGTCTTCAATCACGCCTGATGGGTGTTTAATGGAGCCATCAGCAAGTTGCAGACATATCCTGGTTGGTTTAATTTCTTCAGTTAAACCAAGCTTTCTGATAGTAGATGCAGGTATTAAGTTGATACTTGCCCCAAGATCACATAAAGCTTGCTTGGTACAAGTACCCTCTAATGTGCATGGTATCATAAAGCTCCCAGGATCTTTAAGCTTCTCAGGTAAGCTTTTCAGAATGACTGCACTGCATTCTTCAGTGAGGTAAACTTTTTCAGTTTCCCTCCAATCCTTCTTATGACTTAAGATTTCTTTCATGAACTTAGCATAAGAGGGTATTTGCTCAAGTGCTTCTGCAAAAGGAATCTTTATTTCAAGAGTCCTGAGATAGTCTGCAAAGCGAGCAAATTGCTTATCCTGCTCTGCTTGGCGGAGTTTCTGAGGATAAGGCATTTTGGCTTTGTATTCCTCAACCTTAGTTGCTGCAGGTTTATTACCTACAGAAGTGGGTAGGGAAGCCTTTTTAGAAGGGTTGTTATCAGCACTTGTATGTGACTGATCACCCACTGGCATTTGAATGCTAGGAGTGGAAGCTGGAGTGGCATTAGACGCCATCTCCTTGTTGGTTACTGGCGTTTGAACGCCAGAACCATGCCCCCTTTGGGCGTTCAACGCCGGATTCATGCTTGTTTCTGGCGTTGAACGCCAGGAATGAGCATGGTCTGGGCGTTCAGCGCCAGCTTTGTTCCTCTCTGGGCTCTGATTGTCCTCAGAGGGATTTTGAGTATCCTCTTGTTCATTTCTTGGTTTCCTGCTGCTTTGAAGTGAGGGATTTAATGTTTTCCCACTTCTTAATTGAACTGCTTGGCATTCTTCTGTTATTTGTTTTGACAGTTGCTTTTCTGTCTGCTTTAATTGTACTTCCATGTTCCTGTTAGCCATTCTTGTTTCCTGTAATATTTCCTTGAATTCGGCTAGCTGCTGAGTTAGAAAATCTAATTGCTGATTGAATTCATTAGCCTGATCCACCGGACTGAGTTCAGCAGTTACTGTTTTAGCTTCTTCTTTCACAGAAGATTCACTGCTTAGGTACAGATGCTGATTTCTGGCAACTGTATCAATAAGCTCTTGAGCTTCTTCAATTGTTTTTCTCATATGTATAGATCCACCAGCTGAGTGGTCTAGAGAAATCTGAGCTTTTTCTGTAAGCCCATAGTAGAAGATGTCTAATTGCACCCATTCCGAAAACATTTCAGAGGGGCATTTTCTTAGCATCTCTCTGTATCTCTCCCAGGCATCATAAAGAGATTCATTATCTCCTTGTTTGAAGCCTTGGATGCTTAGCCTTAGCTGTGTCATCCGTTTTGGAGGGAAATAGTGATTCAGGAATTTTTCTGACAGCTGCTTCCATGTTTTTATGCTGTTCTTAGGCTGGTTATTTAACCACCTCTTAGCTTGATCTTTTACAGCAAATGGAAACAGTAATAATCTGTAGACATCCTGGTCCACTTCCTTATCATGTACTGTGTCAGCAATTTGTAAAAATTGTGCCAGAAACTCTGTAGGTTCTTCATGTGGAAAACCAGAATACTAGCAGTTTTGCTGCACCATGATAATGAGCTGAGGATTCAGCTCAAAGCTACTAACTCCAATGGAGGGTATACATATACTACTCCCATATGAAGCAGTAGTGGGGTTAGCATATGACCCCAGAGTCCTGTTGTCTTGTCCATTCATACTTATTGTTGTAATGGGATACAAGAGTGATGATATGTATGTTGATATTATTTATTTTATAGTAGTGGAATAAATAAAATGGAATATATATAAAAAAATATTTTGAAAATACTTTGTGAAAATTTTCCGAAAAATTTGAACTTGAAATTTGGATTTTATATTAAAAATTTCGAAAAAGTAGTTTTAAAATTGGTTAGAAAATAAATTTTTTTTTGAATTTTGAATTTTATGATGAAAGAGAAAAACACACAAAAGACACAAGATTTAAAATTTTTAGATCTAATGTTCCTTATTTTCGAAAATTTTTGGAGGGAAAACACCAAGGAACACCAAACTTAAAAATTTTAAGATCAAGACACAAGAAAAACTCAAGAACACTTTGAAGATTCACAAGAACACCAAGAACACAAGAAAGAACACCAAACTTAAAATTTTTAGAAAACTTTAATAAAATTTTCGAAAATTATGAAAGATTAACAAGAAAACACCAAACTTAAAGTTTGGCACAAGATTAAATCAAGAAAACTTAGAGTTTGAATGTGGGGGTTCAACACCAAACTTTGAGTTTGAATGTGGGGGTTCAACACCAAACTTAGAGTTTGGTTGTGGCCTCCCAACACCAAACTTAGAGTTTGACTGTGGGGGCTCTGTTTGACTCTGATTTGAGAGAAGCTCTTCATGCTTCCTCTCCATGGTGACAGAGGGATATCCTTGAGCCTTAAACACAAAGGATTCTTCATTCACTTGAATGATCAGTTCACCTCTATCAACATCAAACACAGCCTTTGCTGTGGCTAGGAAGGGTCTGCCAAGGATGATGGTTTCATCCATGCACTTCCCAGTCTCTAGGACTATAAAATCAGCAGAGATGTAATGGTCTTCAATCTTCACCAAAACATCCTCTACAAGTCCATAAGCTTGTTTTCTTGAGTTGTCTGCCATCTCTAGTGAGATTCTTGCAGCTTGTACCTCAAAGATCCCTAGCTTCTCCATTACAGAGAGAGGCATGAGGTTTACACTTGACCCTAAGTCACACAGAGCCTTCTTGAAGGTCATGGTGCCTATGGTGCAAGGTATGGAAAACTTCCCAGGATCTTGTCTCCTTTGAGGTAGTTTCTGCCTAGACAAGTCATCTAGTTCTTTGGTGAGCAAAGGAGGTTCATCCTTCCAAGTCTCATTTCCAAATAACTTGTCATTTAGCTTCATGATTGCTCCAAGGTATTTAGCAACTTGCTCTTCAGTGACATACTCATCCTCTTCAGAGGAAGAATACTCATCAGAGCTCATGAAAGGCAGAAGTAAGTCCAATGGAATCTCTATGGTCTCATTTTGAGCCTCAGATTCCCATGGTTCCTCATTAGGGAACTTATTGGAGGTCAGTGCACGCCCATTGAGGTCTTCCTCAGTGGCATTTACTGCCTTTTTCTCCTCTCCATATTCGGCCATGTTGATGGCCTTGCACTCTCCTTTTGGATTTTCTTCTGTATTGCTTGGAAGAGTACTAGGAGGGAGTTCAGTAACTTTCTTGCTCAGCTGTCCCACTTGTGCCTCCAAGTTTCTAATGGAGGACCTTGTTTCAGTCATGAAACTTTGAGTGGTTTTGATTAGATCAGAGACCATGGTTGCTAAGTCAGAGGTGTTCTGCTTAGAACTCTCTGTCTGTTGCTGAGAAGATGATGGAAAAGGCTTGCCATTGCTAAACCTGTTTCTTCCACCATTATTGTTATTGAAACCTTGTTGAGGTCTCTCTTGATTCTTCCATGAGAAATTTGGATGATTTCTCCATGAAGAATTATAGGTGTTTCCATAGGATTCTCCTAGGTAATTCACCTCTTCCATTGAAGGGTTCTCAGGATCATAAGCTTCTTCTTCAGATGAAGCATCCTTGGTACTGCTTGGTGCATTTTGCATTCCGGACAGACTTTGAGAAATCAAATTGACTTGTTGAGTCAATATCTTGTTCTGAGCCAGAATGGCATTCAGAGTATCAATCTCAAGAACTCCTTTCTTCTGATTAGTCCCATTGTTCACAGGATTCCTTTCAGAAGTGTACATAAATTGGTTATTTGCAACCATTTCAATGAGTTCTTGAGCTTCTGCAGGCGTCTTCTTTAGATAAAGAGATCCTCCAGCAGAGCTATCCAATGATATCTTGGACAGTTCATACAGACCATCATAGAAGATACATATGATGCTCCATTCAGAAAGCATGTCAGATGGACATTTTCTAATCAATTGTTTGTATCTTTCCCAAGCTTCATAGAGGGATTCTCCATCCTTCTGTCTGAAGGTTTGGACTTCCACTCTAAGCTTACTCAATTTTTGAGGTGGAAAGAACTTTGCCAAGAAGGCATTGACTAGCTTTTCCCATGAGTCCAGGCTTTCTTTAGGTTGGGAGTCCAACCATGTCCTAGCTCTGTCTCTTACAGCAAAAGGGAATAGCATAAGTCTGTAGACCTCAGGGTCAACCCCATTAGTCTTGACAGTGTCACATATTTGCAAGAATTCAGCTAAGAACTGATGAGGATCTTCCAATGGAAGTCCATGGAACTTGCAATTCTGTTGCATTAGAGAAACTAATTGAGACTTAAGCTCAAAGTTGTTTGCTCCAATGGCAGGGATAGAGATGCTTCTCCCATAGAAGTCGGGAGTAGGTGCAGTAAAGTCACCCAGCACCTTCCTTGCATTGTTGTTGTTGTTGTTGTTTTCGGCTGCCATGGTTTCTTCTTCTTTGAAGATTTCTGTCAGGTCCTCTACAGAGAGTTGTGCCTTAGCTTCTCTTAGCTTTCGCTTTAAGGTCCTTTCAGGTTCAGGGTCAGCTTCAACAAGAATGCTTTTATCTTTGCTCCTGCTCATATGAAAGAGAAGAGAACAAGAAAGTGTGGAATCCTCTATGTCACAGTATAGAGATTCCTTGAGGTGTCAGAGGAACAGAAAAAATAGAAAGAAGAGGTAGAAGAATTCGAACTTAATTAGATATAGTTCGAATTGTGCATTGAGAAGGAGTGGTACTTGGTGCACGAATTTGTGATTCGCACAACTAACCAGCAAGTGCACTGGGTCGTCCAAGTAATACCTTACGTGAGTAAGGGTCGATCCCACGGAGATTATTGGCTTGAAGCAATCAATGTTTATTTTATTAATCTTAGTCAGGAGGCCAATAGGATTAAAAGTGAAATTACTAGATTTGATTATAAAAATAAAAGAGAATAACAGTGTTACTTGTTGTGCAGTAATGAGAAATATGTTGGAGTTTTGGAGATGCTTTGTCCTTTGAACTTCAACTCTTCCTTGAAATCCTTCAACACACGCAAGGCTCCTTCCATGGCAAGCTCTATGTAGGGTGTCACCGTTGTCAATGGCTACTTCCCATCCTCTCAGTGACAACGTTCCTATGCTCTGTCACAGCACGGCTAATCATCTGTCGGTTCTCAATCAGGTTGGAATAGAATCCATTGATTCTTTTGCGTCTGTCACTAACGCCCAGCCCTCAGGAGTTTGAAGCACGTCACAGTCATTCAATCCCGAAATCCTACTCGGAATACCACAGACAAGGTTTAGACTTTCCGGATTCTCATGAATGCCGCCATCAATCCGGCTTATACCACGAAGATTCTGATTAAGGAATCTAAGAGATATTCATTCAATCTGATGTAGAACAGAGGTGGTTGTCAGGCACACGTTCATGGATTGAGGAAGGTGATGAGTGTCACGGATCATCACCTTCTTCACAATTAAGCACGAATAAACATCTTAGATAAGAACAAGCGTGTTTGAATGGAAAACAAAGGAATTGTATTAAATCATCGAGACGCTGCAGAGCTCCTCACCCCCAACAATGGAGTTTAGAGACTCATGCCGTCAAAAAGTATGTAATTCAGATCTGAAAATGTCATGAGGTATAAGAAATGTCTGTAAAAGTTGTTTAAATAGAAAACTAGTAACCTAGGTTTACAGAATATGAGTAAACTAAGATAATTGGTGCAGAAATCCACTTCTGGGGCCCACTTGGTGTGTGCTGGGGCTGAGATTAAAGCTATCCACGAGTAGAGGCCTTTCTTGGCGTTAAACTCCAGGTTATGACGTGTTTTGGGCGTTCAACTCCGGATCATGACGTTTTTCTGGCGTTTAACTCCAGACAGCAGCATGAACTTGGCGTTCAACGCCAAGTTACGTCGTCTATCCTTGCGCAAAGTATGGACTATTATATATTGCTGGAAAGCCCTGGATGTCTACTTTCCAACGCCATTGAGAGCGCGCCAATTGGACTCCTGTAGCTCCAGAAAATCCATTTCGAGTGCAGGGAGGTCAGGATCCAACAGCATCAGCAGTCCTTTTTCAGCCTAAGTCAGATTTTTGCTCAGCTCCCTCAATTTCAGCCAGAAAATACCTGAAATCACAGAAAAATACACAAACCCATAGTAAAGTCCAGAAATATGATTTTTGCCTACAAACTAATAATATTCTCCTAAAAACTAACTAAAACATGCTAAAATCTACATGAAATTACCCCCAAAAAGCGTATAAAATATCCGCTCATCAGTACTCCATAAATAGAAGGATGTGGGAAGAGAGGAAGAAATTTTCGAAAATCAAGTGAAATATTTTGAAAAACATTTTTGAAAAACTTTAATTGATTTTCGAAAATCAAGAGTGGGAAAGAAATCAAGTAATTTTTGAAAAAGATTTTGAAATTAGAAATCAAAAAGATATGATTAAAAACTGTTTTGAAAAAGATGTGATTAAAAAGATATGATAAGAAATTATGCTTTTAAAAAGATATGATTGAAAAGATATGATTTGAAAACAATTTTAAAAAGATTTGATTTTAAAAATTAATTACTTGCCTAACAAGAAAAGATATGATTCAAACATTAAACCTCTCTCAGCAGAAAAGGCAACATACTTGAAATGTTCAATCAAATCATTAATTGTTAGTAAGTATCTTTGAAAGAGGAAAGAAATTGATTTTGAAAACATTTGATTGAAAAGATATGATTTGAAAAAGATTTGATTTTGAAAAACTTTGAAAACTAAAAAAAAATTGATTTTGAAAACAAAATCCTCCCCCTTGTGCCATCCTGGCGTTAAACGCCCAGAATGGTGCACATTCTGGCGTTTAACGCCCAATGCACTACTTTTTTGGGCGTTAAACGCCCAACCAGGCACCCTGGCTAGCGTTTAAACGCCAGTCTGTCCTTCTTCACTGGGCATTTTGAACGCCCAGCTTTTTCTGTGTAATTCCTCTGCTGCATGTTTTGAATCTTCAGTTCCCTGTAATATTGACTTGAGAAATAGAACCAAGATCAAATAAACAATGCATGCAAGACACCAAACTTAAAATTAAACACTAGACTCAAACAAGAAACATAAAAATATTTTTGGTTTTTATGATTTTTATAATTTTTTTTTGTGCTTTTTCGAAAATTAAGTGGAAAGAGAAAATAAAGGTATCAAAATTCTTAATGAGAATTCCAGGAATCATGCAATGTTAGTCTAAAGCTTTAGTCTAAAGAAATTAGACATGGATAGGCAAGCTTCAGCAGGACATTGCATTCAAGAGCTAAATTGATGATAATCAATCAGCTTTGGTGATGATAAGAACATCACCTTGAAACACTAGAATTCATTCTTAAGAACTCTGAAAAATACCTAATCTAAGCAACAAGATGAACCGTCAGTTGTCCATACACAAAACAATCCCCGACAACGGCGCCAAAAACTTGGTGCGCAAAATTGTGATCACTACACAACTTTGCACAACTAACCAGCAAGTGCACTGGGTCGTCCAAGTAATAAACCTTACGCGAGTAAGGGTCGATCCCACGGAGATTGTTGGTATGAAGCAAGCTATGGTCACCTTGTAAATCTTAGTCAGGCAGACTTAAATGGGTATAGATGATGAATAAAACACAAAGATAAAGATAGAGATACTTATGTATATCATTGGTGAGAGCTTCGGATAAGTGTATGAAGATGCTTTCCCTTCCGTCTCTCTGCTTTCCTACTGTCTTCATCCAATCCTTCTTACTCCTTTCCATGGCAAGCTTATGCAAGGGTTTCACCATTGTCAGTGGCTACCTCCCATCCTCTCATTGGAAATGTTCAACGCACCCTGTCACGGCACGGCTATCCATCTGTCGGTTCTCAATCAGGCCGGAATAGAATCCAGTGATTCTTTTGCGTCTGTCACTAACGCCCCGCCTTCAGGAGTTTGAAGCACGTCACAGTCATTCAATCATTGAATCCTACTCAGAATACCACAGACAAGGTTAGACCTTCCGGATTCTCTTGAATGCCGCCATCAGTTCTTGCCTATACCACGAAGACTCTGATCTCACGGAATGGCTGGCTCGTTTGTCAGGCGAGCACTCGGTTGTCAGGCGATCAACCATGCATCGTGTATCAGGAATCCAAGAGATATTCACCCAATCTAAGGTAGAACGGAGGTGGTTGTCAGTCACACGTTCATAGGTGAGAATGATGATGAGTGTCACGGATCATCACATTCATCAAGTTGAAGAACAAGTGATATCTTGGACAAAGAACAAGCGGAATTGAATAGAAGAACAATAGTAATTGCATTAATACTCGAGGTACAGCAGAGCTCCACACCTTAATCTATGGTGTGTAGAAACTCCACCGTTGAAAATACATAAGAACAAGAGTGATCATTGGCTTCGGTCCCAGAGAGGGAACCAGAAGAACTAAGATCTGATCTAAGAACTAGATGTCCAAAGATGATCCAGAGATCTAAAGTGATCAAAAGATGTAAAATACAATAGTAAAAGGTCCTACTTATAGGGAACTAGTAGCTTAAGAATTACAAAGATGAGTAAATGACATAAAAATCCACTTCCGGGCCCATTTGGTGTGTGCTTGGGCTGAGCAATGAAGCATTTTTCGTGTAGAGACTCTTCTTGGAGTTAAACGCAGCTTTTATGCCAGTTTGGGCGTTTAACTCCCATTTTGGTGCCAGTTCCGGCGTTTAACGCTGGGAATTCTGAAGGTGACTTTGAACGCCGGTTTGGGCCATCAAATCTTAGGCAAAGTATGGACTATTATATATTTCTGGAAAGCCCAGGATGTCTTCTTTCCAACGCCGTTGAGAGCGTGCCAATTGGGCTTCTGTAGCTCCAGAAAATCCACTTCGAGTGCAGGGAGGACAGTCCTTTTCAGTCTCTGAATCAGATTTTTGCTCAGGTCCCTCAATTTCAGCCAGAAAATACCTGAAATCACAGAAAAACACACAAACTCATAGTAAAGTCCAGAAAAGTGAATTTTAATTAAAAACTAATAAAAATATACTAAAAACTCAACTCAAACTACTAAAAACATACTAAAAACAATGCCAAAAAGCGTACAAATTATCCGCTCATCACTCATCATCCACTTAGTTTACCATTTCCAACTCTCCCAAAAAAAACAGAACTATCCATCACTAAACACTCAAAGCGAGAAAATAGCAATGACAAATACCCACGACAAATCATACTTTTTTAAATTTGCTTGTCAAAATTCAAATTAACACAAACTGTCAAATAAGTTTTTCAAAACACTATCAAAACAAACAGATTAAGTAAAGGATTAAAGCTACAAACTCTCGAGCTCACTACAGTAAGTACATAACTAAATATGCCATTCAGATAAAATACTACTTGCTAGCTTCGGCCGCGTTCTCCCCCTCAGCTTCATCAGGGTCATCATCAACAAGCTTCCCTCCGACCACTATCTTGGTCACATCTAACTTTGAAACGTCAAAATTCAGAGAAAAAACAGAGACTTGACTAATACACCGGTCAAAGCCCACAGCAAACATCTCTATAACTTCGACCTCAACCTCAGGAACTCGAGCCACCATCTTATCCTTCTCCACTTCGACCTGTGACACCTGACTCTGCAAAATATGACTCTGCTCACAAAAGGTCTCTGTTTCCTCCTCCTGGTCCTTCATTTTCTTCGTTTTCTTGACAATAATATTGTCTCTCCCAGTAAGCTCTTTTTCTCTCTCAGCAACAGTTTTATCCAACAAAGCAATCTTATCCATATACTCATTCTCACCAGCACCCAATAGCTCAGTGGTACGACCTATACACAACATCCTAGCAACCATGACCTATAAAAACATCAATGAAAATATGATAAACCAATATGAAATACAAAAGAAAAGCAAAAATACCAAAAGTATACCTGCATATATTGACCAACATCCTCCATACCAGCACCATTAAGCAAATCCACATCACTAGGGAACTGACCAACCCTGTTAGCCAGCTCGGAAACAAGAAACTGGTCACTCCATACAGACCTCGAGTCTAAACCACGAGCAAAGCCATGCGGCCGCATCTGTTTAGGCCTTTCATGCGGAACAATAGCTCCATGAACAGCCTCAACAGATACCACCTCCAAGAACTTATCAGAACTAGCCCTTTTTGTTTCACAGCATGAGAACTAGATTGAGCAACTTTAGGTATAACAGTCTTACTGGAACCACCTTTGGCCCCCCATTTTTGTTCCAAAAATGTTCTCATGCGGAAAGAGGAAAGATTCGGAACTCCGCCACCTGAAAAAATAAAAACAAGCAGCATAAGACCAACATAAATCAATCAAAAATATAGGAAGCAAACAAACAGGGGCTACCTATATATCTCGACAAAGAATCTTTGTCATCCTCAAATTTCAAGAGATCATGAATAGATAACAACTTCCCTGACGCAAAGCACTCAACAAGGTAATCTAATACTAAGTCCTCCCGACAGCCTTAAGAACTTGCATAGACTCAGGACACCAATACAAAGGAAACCTCTCAGCCAGTTCATCATCTACGTAGAATGGGTACTCAGTCTCTTTTGAGCAAATTTTTACAAATAACTCTTTAAAATTTTTAAAAGAGGATTTATACAGAACAAACACAGAACGCCTAGGATAACTACTAAGGTTCACCCACAGGCCCTTTCTCACACCCTTCAATTGAAACAGGGAATAGAACAGGTTTAACAAAGGTTCAACTTCTAGAAAGCTAAACAAACACTCAAATGCATAAAGAAACGCACACGAATTAGAGTGTAACTGCGACGGAGCACAATTAAGCTGTGTCAACACATTGCATTCGAAATCTGTGAAAGGAAACTTCACCTGAAGCTCATTCAGAACGGAACTATAGTAGTAAAAATACGACCAGTCACCTCTCCTCTCATAAACTATCTCCTTGCCATTGCAAGGGAGAAACTCAACACCCACAAGAGCACCCCTCCTAACACAGTTAACAGTGTCCAAAACAGACAAAGATTCTACACTATGAAACAGGGAGGCATGACATTTTACATATGCATGTACCCAATGGTACCAGTCATCTTTCACTTCCACAATCTTATCTTTTTTCATAATGAACAGGAAAACAGTAAAAGCAATGGGAGGGGAAGAGAATGTACCTCTGGAAGACATCTTCAGCAGTAAATAGGGAAAAAGACAAGTTTTTTTTTTCAAGTAAGAGAAGGTAATAACTACACACCCCCACTACCATACGATCAAATATGACAAACCACAGGATCAAAAAGACTTTTCATCTATATCAATGGACCAGATGCATCATGGAGAACTAACAGACAAAAATTATTGCAAACATCAATTTGCGAGACAAGCAATTATCAAACAGTGCCATGTAAGCAAGCTAAGCATGGGGTTTAAGAGGTGCAAACCGAGCTATAACACTCATGTAGCTACTTTCCAACAAGCTTAACTCACTTCCGTGACACCCGAAGTAAGTCAAATTTGGGGGCTGTGATCCATCCCTATAAGCTCGGACTCTAACGTCATTAGCTCGGTTTGACCAACTGCACGAAGTGAAGCGAGAAATCAGCAAATCATATCTCGGAACTAACAAACCACTATGCCCTGATCCTCGGGATACAGACTCATAGAATGGTTACACTACTTCCTTAAATAAGGGATCAAATCCGAGTAATAAAACACATTAAAAACTCACTACTCATAATAATTGCTCTTAAATTTTCTTTCATGCGCAAAAACTAATTTAAGCATCGGAATCCCTTTTACAGGTACTCTCCACTCCTCGGACGAGACTCACACTGGTGGTATAACCCTCAGCAGAAACAACTGCGTAAAAATCTTTGTAGCTGCCACGGACCAATACCTCAGCATGAGCATGAGACAGGAACAAATCATATTTTAATAAAATTAACAATTCTTTTTAAATATACATTTTTAAATTACGGCTTAGTATTACAATTTTCGGTTTCAATCTTTTAGGATATTTTTCTTAGGCCTATAATTATTATTATTATTGACAATAAGGACAATAATAATAACATTAATAATTATAATAATAAGAATAATAGTAATAATAATTTTAATAATCAAAATAATACTAATAATAATTATAACAATAATAATGATAATAAAGATATTATAATAATAACAGAATCGATAATAATGACACTAATGAGATTGAGAACAATAAAAGCTATAATATAAGTGAAATAATAATTATAATAATAAGAAGAACAATATAATAAAGGAAAAAAATAAGAACAGCATAAAAGTTGAGGTTGCAAAACGGATATATTCAAATTTGTCCCATTTATTAAATTTCACTATTTATGAATCGATCTCTATATTTTTGGTTATCTTCATTTATTCTCTAATGTTTTAAGGTCAAATTATACTTTCTTCACCTTAAAAATAAAGTACCTTTTAGTTAATAGTTATTAAAGATTTTCAAATGAATTGAGAAGGAGTTGAATCAAGAAATCACTTTTAATGCATAATAAAATAGATTGTGCAGTACATTAAAATTAGGAGATTATTTTTGTTTTTGTCTCGTCTCACAGAACCAACACAAAATGAAAATGGAAGTTGTAGGGTTTAGAGTGTTAAAAATTCTTGATTTTCTTAATCCCAAAATTATTCATGTTAAATTATTAAGAAAGAGAACTAAGAGCGTAAAAGTGTATCTGAATTCATGAGCATGTTTAAAAGAGTTTGGTTTCTTAATCTTCTTCAACCAAAGGTTGTATCTCTAATAGGGTTGAATCACAACTCCTCTGATGGAAAAAGAATTACAAAGACAGCTTTCATATATTGGGGACCGAAATCCTCATCACTATTTATGTTTGAGTATGGTATCCATTAAATCCTAAAATCCAAATAAAATAGTCTCTCTAATTTTATTGTCATTTAATTATAAGTAAAAAATAATAATAACTTATTCTATTAGTATTTATAATAATAAATAAGATCACCTATATAAGTTATATAATATGAAGAGACTTGCTGCACATACAAGTCTTTTTGGCATACAAGTCTATACAAGTCAGCCCAAGCCCAACAAAAACAACTCTCAATTTAAAGAGCGTGTAAACACGCGTTTCCTCAACTTTGAATAGCGCAAAATGAAGAGCGTGTATTCGACGTTCTTCGTCTTGCTCTTTCTCCTTCTTCTTTTTCTCCTTTTTCTTTGTATTTCTCCTCATTTTTCTTCGCATTGCTTCTTCTTCTTCTTCTTCATGTTTTCATCCTCATCGTGGTTTTTTTATTGTTGTTATTGTTGCTGCATTTTTTTCTCCTCATCTTTCTATTGATTTTGCAACATTATGTATTTTTTTCTTCTTTGTTTGATTTTTTCTTCTTCGCGTGTAACACGTTATTCTTTGTTTGATTTTTTCTCCCGAGAAGAATTATAAAAAACGAAATAAGAAGATGAGGAAGAAGAAGCAGTAGAAGATGAGAAGGAGGAAGAGGAAGAGTTTTGAATTATGCAGAATTTATCAGAATAAAAATACACCCAAATATCTTCGTGTTACATCCAAATTTGCTACGAATACAGAAAAATATTTTCTCTAATGCTGCATTTTTTCTTCTTTTTTTCCTTTAGTTAAATGAATGTAAGTTCATTCTCTTCTAAGTAATTTTACAACATTATGTGTTTCTTCTTCTTCTTTGTTTGATTTTTTTTTTGTTTTTATTCTTGTTAAGAGAGTAAAATAAGAAAAAAACTTGAGAAGGTAAAGCAAAAAGAAAAAGATGAATAAGAAAAAAAGAAAAAAATGGTGATGATGATAAAAAAAGAAGAAGAAACAGTAGAAGATAAGGAGGAGGAAGAGGAAGAAGAAGAGGAGGAATAGTTTTGAATTATGCAGAACTTATCAGAATAAAAATACACCCAAATATCTTCGTGTTACACCCAAATTTGCTGCAAATACAGAAAAATATTTTCTCTAATGCTAAATATTTTCTTTTGAATTGAACCATACCTCAGTCACTTGATTGGATTCAAAACAATAAAAGGGGAGAAGAAATTCCAATGAAAAAAGGAGGAAGAAGAGGAGGAGGAAGAGGTGGTGTTGATGACGACAATAACGAAAAAGAAAAATAACAAAGAAGAAGAAGAAACGTGCAGTAACGGCACGAAGCGCGTGAATACGAATGAGTTGTAAAGACTTGTATGAAAAAAACTTGTATGTGGAGAATAATTCTAATATGAAATAGCTAATTTGATTATGATCAATTATATGTATTCTCTATAAATAGATTAGAAAATTATAATTTCCTAACATAGGGAAGAAGAATATTAACACCATGATATATTTTGATTCGGCCATAAAGTGCAAAGTGACCTACATCTAATCTCCACCACAACAATGGTAGAATTTTTACTATAATGAATAAAGATTACAAATACCAATTCCAAGAAACTTACACTCTTGTAAACCACTTAAGCTATCCTAAGCTTAATAAATCACTTAGGTGCTTACCCAACCTAGTTAATGGGAACTAAGTGCACTCTAACCCAACATACTTAAAATCAAAACACTAAAATAAAGATTAAATAGTTTTTGTATACACTACTCTCTTTGCCTTCTGTATCTCTCAAAGTAAGCTTGAATCTAGACAAAAAAAGAAATAAGAGCACACTCAAAATAAAAAGGAAATAAAAGGTTGTTTGTATGATCTAAAATATGCACGAATTGGTTGCCTTCTTTCTTGGGTAAAATCTTTTATAGAGCTTGAAATCTCTTCTTCAATGTTAAAATAATTTTCTTTTTCATCACCTAGCCGTTGTACACATCAATGCTCTTAGCCGTTGGCTTTGAATGAGAATCTTTTTTTTTGTTTAACTTGATTATAATGTGTAGCATGCAACTATCCAATCACTCATGAATTTAATTCTTGAAGTGTATCACTTACTGTCTTGATAGTACAGCATCTTTTTAAAATAGGCTTTATATCATCTTAATGATATTCTCATTAATATTGCTATTTTACACAATCATATATCTTACTTGATTGGTCATCCTTAATTGATTCCTACGTTACTCATCATAATAGTTAGTTATAATAAAAAATAATAAATTATATTTGTCATCAAAAGGTGCTAAATCAAATCTTGGCTCAACTGCTATATATTGCTTAATAGGTATTTTTATTTTTTTATTATAGATGAATTCATCTTATTAATTTTGGATTTTGTTTCAATATGCTTGCCTTTCTTGTTCCATTTTGTAAACAAAAATATCATTTACAAAACTTTTGTGAAAGAGGACAATCACTAAGTAAAATTGAATTGTTTAGTTATCAACACTTCTCACTAGAAAATGTTATTCAAAGGCATTTTGGTGTTTTAGAGGGTTAAGTACGATTTTAGTCCCTTAAGTATAGGCTAAAAAATATTTTCGTCTTCAAGCTTTTTTTTGAATACAAAATCATCCCTAAAGTTTAACTTAGTTTTAAAATGGTCTTTTTTACTTAAATTTTAAATTTTATTATCAAATTACCCTTAACCAAAAAATTATAAGATAAAAAAAAAAGAAAAGAAAAAAAAAGAAAACGGATTAGAGGGAGAAAGGGGAATCATGCGAGGGGGGAGAAAAGAAGAAGGGGGAAGGGAATAAGAAGGGAAAGAAAGGAAAAGGGGAAGGGGAAGGGGGGACGACGCCGACGAGGTTTGGAGCTGCCGTCGCTGTCGAAAATCAGAACCAGAGGGAGAGAGAGCTCGCAAGGGAGAGAGGAGACGCGACTGCACTGAACTCGCCAAGAAGTTCCAGCTCCTCTGTGACAACCTCCACTGTGTCATCTGTGTCACCACTGCCCAGCCTCTCAACGAGCGTCCCATCCGCCGCATCGTCGACCACACTCTGGCCCTCCTATGCCACTGCCACTGCAATGGCGGCGTCCTCCCCCAAGTTTTCTCCATCATCATTGCATTGCTGTCGATGTTCACAAGGTCTGAAACCTTTTAAAGTTGTCTTCTATTGGGGACTTGCTCTGGCTCCTTAGATTGTTAATCACATTGTTTCTGATTCTAATTTTGTTAATCCACCAATTTTTTATTCTGGTTTTGTTAATCCATTGTTAATCACATTGTTTCCAATTCTGATTCTATTTCTTATTTTGTTAATCCGTTGTTCTTCTGTTTCTGATTCTTCTGCTTCTATTTTTCATGCTTCTAATTCTGCTTCTATTTTTATTTTCAATTATACTTTTGTTTCCAAATGCTTTTGTTTCTTCTACTTTTGATTCTGTTTTTATTTTTGGTTTTATTTTTTATGTTTATTATATTATTTTTGCTTTATCGTTGTTGTTGTTGTTGAAGAAGAAGAAAAAGAAGAGATGCTGCTGTGATAGAGAAAAAGAATAGAAACTAAATATTTTGGTGAAGAAGGAGAATAGCATTTTGGTGAAGAAGGACGATTTTAAAATCAAGTTAAATTTTAGAGACGATTTCGTATGTAAAAAGATTGAAAACGAAAAAATTTTTTAGCCTATATCTTAAAAATCAAAATCGTACTTAATCCTATTTTAAAAGTAATTAAGGTTCCCAATTTTAAAACAAATGCCAAACTATTCTATTAGACAGCAAAAACAAATTCCTATTATATGTTGTGCTATACATAATTTTATTAGAATACAACACAGGAATGATTAACTCCTTGCAAATATTCTAATAAAAGTTTAATTGTAGATGGACATCATTTACGTATAATTGATGACAATGCTATTGAAGCTACTAAAATGGTCTAAATAAGAGAGGCAATTACAAATCACATGTAGAACAATTATTATAGATTATTTAATCATTACTTTTTTTTAATGTGAATAGTGGTAGATGTTTCTTTTTTTTTTTAGTTTTAATAGTGATTTCTACCTTGGGTATATATTGAAAAATAATGTCACATATACTTATCGTTGTTCTTTGTTAAATAATCTCTTTTGATTATAAATGTAATTAGTTTTTTTAAGATAATAATTTATTTTATATTTGATATTGTATAAAAATTAATTGTCAACTTAATAAAAAAAATTAAATAAATAAAATTCTTATACAATAAAAATATAATTTTAAATTTTAAAATATTAAAAATATATTTTAAAAATAATTCAACCAAATATATTTTTATTATTTTTAATGTTTAAAAATAATTTTTTTTACAAATTAATTATGTTTTTTAAAATATAAAAAGTTAAAAATAAAAATTATTTTTTAAAAATAAAAATAAAAAATTAAAAATATTTTCGCAAATTAATCAATTTCTAAGATTATTATCGGTTTGTTGCACTGTTGCTGTTGCTGTGGTTATTGGTGTTGATGTCGTCCTCATTCCTTCAATTGTTGTTATTGCTGTTGCTTTTATTGTTACTGTGGCTGCTAGAGCTCTTGTGTTGCCGTTCTTATTGTCGGCGTTGTTGTTTGATGTTGGGTTGTCCTCATCTCATTGTCCTTAACATGATACACACTAGACAATAAGATAAATAAATTTTAAAGTTTGGTAGGTAGATAATAATTTTTGTGAATAATATAAACAATAAATTTAAAATTGATCCAATAAAATAAAAATACATTACACTTTTAAATTATCTATCTAAATCTTAATATTTAAATAATTATTTCCTAACAAATTAAATATTTAATATATTTATTATTCATATTATTTAATATTTTTATTATCTACCTCTACTTTTCCATAAATTTCATCCTGAAAAATGATGATGGATTCTAACATTTAAGAATTTTATTGTAATTAAAAAGTTAAAAATGGGGCCACGTTGTATAGTTAATCTAAAACATATACTGTCTTGCCATCTATTTGTTAAGAATTTAGTCTTCTAAAATTTAACTAAAAGGGTATTTAAGTCTTTTAAAATAAAATTAATGTATCTAAATTTTAATATAGTTAAACAACTTTAATTTTAAAAAAGTATCATAATCTTTTTATTCGTGTTCCTCAAATGATACTTTAGTCTTTTTTCAAATTGACTACATTTAAATTTTAATTTATAATACAATCAAATAATATTAATTTACCTTATAAAAATATTTTTATCTTTCTGAAACTAATCTTAAAAAGTTATTTATTTTAGTAGTTTAAAAAATAAACAATAGGGTGTATTATGGCCTTTCTAAAATCTTATTTGAATTTTTAATTTCTACTACATTCAAACAATCTTAACTTAATCCTATGAGGATGATTTAGACTTTTAAAATCAATTTTAAATTTTAAATTTTAAACCCAGTGAAAAAATGTTATTAATCCTAAATTGGTGTTCTACTCATTTAGAATGAATTTTAAAAGGTGTTTTATTCTTTTAATACTAAGTAATATGGTATTTATTTTGTCTTTTGAAATGAAATTCAAATATCTAATTTCTCAAACAATCAAAAATCTTAATTATCTTATAAGGATATTTTAGTCTTTTAAAATTAACACTAAAGAAATATTTTAATCTCTTAAAATGAATGATATTGATATTTTAGTCATTTTAAAGTTCAAATTTATCATTTCTAATTAATAAAATAAAACAATTTTAATTTTAAAGGAGTATTTTAGTATTTTTAATCTTAATTCTAAAAGATTATTCTAGTCTTTTAAAAATTATCTATAAAAGTATTATTTTAGACTTTTTTATATTTGATTCAAATTTTGAATTCCTAATTTCTAATATAATCAAACAATCTTAATTAATCTTATCGTATAATGAAAAATGAACTATAAGAGAATTTTGGTATTTTTGAAATTAATACTAAAAGGATATTTTAGTTTCTTAAAATAAATTCTATAAGTTATTTTAGTCTTTTTGAAATCAAATTCAAATTTATTCTTAATATAATCAAACATCTTTAAACCTAAAAAGATATTTAATTTTAATCTTTTTAGATTGAATCTAAAAAGTTATTTTTGTAACATATTTTTAAAAAAATAATTATTGTGAAAAATCATATTATTTGCTTGTGAATTTCTCATTTAGTCAGGTAGCAATGTACTATTTATTATCCAATATAGAAAAAAATATCTTTATCTAAACAAATTTTTATATTCAGTATATTTGTATATCAAAATAATAATCAAACACCAAGGCCAGCTCATATAAAGATCGAAGAAACAATAATGGTGAAGTGAACCTAGCTAGAAAGGGCAATGCCACTGTTGCAGTCATAATGGAATTCTTATGATATTTTGCAATTTCAATCTGTGATTGAACTTGCTAGCTAGGGGACGGTTTAATTTGTAGGATATATCATTACCCTATTATATATTTTTCAAAATAAGGAACCCTAGCTTGTTCTATTTGGGTAATTTGCTTGCTCAATAATATAAGATGGAAATTCCATTGCCTTGTAAGTAGAACAGTATATATCATTGTCATAAATTCGTATTCTCTGCCACTAATTGTATAGATATTGCAACATGTAATTCATTAAATTTGGGTATGAAATCCGTCCTTCCATTTTATCATAAATAAATATTCTTCTATTTTATCGTCGGCAAAGTGCATGAAATTAAATTTGTTGAATATATATATATATATATCCATTTTAGTTGACACCACTAAAAGTTAACACATTAATTTACTGTCCTGTATATAATTTAAAGTTAACCAAACATATGGAGTTAATATTTAAAATGGTTGTTGAAATTTTGATTTTCGATTTAATTTGGTCTTTTAATTTTCAATTAACTCAATTTATATCCTAAAATTTAAAGCGTGACTCAAATTGACTCTTCTATCTATTTTCATCACATGACGTTACACGTTTCATTGACACTTGACTTAGTCTCTCACTAGTTCTTAAACACACCTCCCACACCTCAATCTCTCTCACTCTCAGTCTCTCAAAAATGGTTGGGGGCTCACTACTCATCTTCAGACACCACCATATCATCAGAGTTCATCTCAGCGGCTCATCCCACCTCCGTTCATTGCCAACGCACACTTGCCGTTGTCGCCGTGCCTCTTGTCAAATCTTCTGCGTCATGTGTTCGCGTGTCGCTGCTCTCCTCTAGCATTGCTCAATTGCTCGCGTCTCGCCACACCTCCGCTGGTAAGTGCTCGAGACCTCAAGTTGTGCTTCCTAGTTCTTGCAGCATGTCGTCGTCGTCCATTGATTGCTTGCGCAAATCTCCTCTGTCCTCCATCTCTGCTCTTTTCAACTGCTCGTGTTTCGCCGTACCTCCCTTCGCCAGTGAGTGCTTGAGCTGTGCGTGGTTGTTGCTGCTTGTCGTTCGTGGGTATTGCTGCCTACAATGCACTGCTCGTTTGCCTGCACTATTCGATTCACTGCAACAACAGTCAACAGGTAAGCTTTTTTTCAGTTATTCTAATATTCTGTATTAATTTTAATAGTTGATTCATTGATGTTATTTTGTTAATTTTATTGCTAATTAATTTATGAATCTGATTAGAATACAACAAAAGAAAAGAGTATTCAAGTGAAGACCTTTGGAGGTTCATATTGAATATCAATAAAGAGCAATACAATTTCATTGTCTTGATTTAATGTATTCAACAAGTTCAAGTAGATGAATCAAGTAAATCATGTCTTACATAGCTATTACTCTAATATGCTCAAAAATTGGGGATTCTGTGTGAATGAGTTGGAGGAGGTGAGAGAGATGGTGCTGAAGCTGAGGCATGTTTTCACTGTAGATCACCATTACTACAAGTCTCAATCTTGTAGAGTGTCATCATATTTGCACATAAATTGAATTTACAAATTGGGATTATAATAAATTAATCGAAAAAGAAGAGAAGAGACTAGCCTAATTGAAGATGATGCTTTAAAGATGGTTTGAGGCATGCCACGTTCCTTCTCCAGTGACGGAATTGGATAGGAAGGTCAACTTGAGTCATGTAAGACTCCAGATTTTTAGAAAATTAAATAATAAATTATTTATAATTTATTTTATTTATTCGAGAATATATTTTTAGAGATTTTTATATTAATTGAGTACTTTATTATTATTAATTTAAAGCTTTAGTAATTTCAAAATAACGAGGATTTTATATACTTTAATTTGAATAATTAGATTTTTAATTTTGTTTTATAATTTAAAAAATTAATTTGATTATTTTTAATTTTTGGATTAGAGTATTTATTAAAAATAATTTATAAATTGATGAACAAATAGCTTTTATACATAATTATTGTTGGATTAAAATTGGTTTTCAATTACTATATTATTCTATTTTTATTTGAAATGACCAAAAATTATCCTTGCCCTTTTTAATTCAAAAACCCTAATTTTAACATAACAAAATCCTAACCCAAACACTGTAGCCGCCACCTCAACCCCCCTTTCATCACTCTCTCAACAGAAACACAACGCAACCTAGACACATACCGTGAAACAGAGAAGAGGGGGAGATGCGCTACGAGGGAGAAGAAGGAAGGAGGAAGGAGGGAGCCGACCCGCCACCGCGCTAACGTCGTGCCCAGCTCGCCACTAGTCGCCACTGACGTCGCCGAAAGGAGGAGCGCGACTACCACGAGGAATCGTCGCTGTCATTGCTGAGCTGGGAGAGAGGAAGCGTCGCCGCTCGCCATCGCACGTTGCTGATGTGAGAGAGACGCGAGGCAGGAGCCCGACGAGAGAGGAAGAGGGCGCGCGCGGGGGAAGGACGACATTGCTATCACTGCCGTAAGAGCCACTGCAAAGAAGAGAAGGATGGGACACTGCTTCATGCGTCGCCGTCGAGCTTGAAGAGGAGGAGTTGTGTCCCGCGCCACTGCCGTTTAAGGAGCTGTGCTCTGTCGCCATTTTGCCGCTGTTGAGCCGCTCTGCTGCTACTTTGTTCTGTTTCTTCTTAGTTGCGTTAAGCTTTTCGTTCCAAAAAGTCCTTTTGTCGCTGTTCTATTATCTTAGCTGAGGTTTTAGCGGCGTTAATTACTATAAGATTGAGTTTCAGTTATTATATATTACGATTAGAGTTGCTGTCGTTGCTGTGAAAGTGGTTTGGAGCTGAGGTTGTGGTTGACGCCGTTGCGGGCCGAGAGAAAAACTGAGTTCGCGTAGTTAAGTCGCGAAAGAGCTAAAGGCGCTTTCCTTAAATTTATTTTTATTCTCAAGAATTGTTATAAATCATTATTAATGCAAATAATATATTTTTGGTGATTATGTGAGTCTTATGGATTGAACTGAGTTGTTTTGGATAAATGATTGATTTATTGATTGATTAAATTGGTTTCTGATTTGTGACATAATGATTATTGAGCGTTTGAATGCATATTGATAATTGAGGTTGATTTATTGTGATTTAATGGATTAATGTGAATTACTGGATTGGTTGTTCGAAATTCTGTGTCTTTATTGATTTTCTTGAGTTGAGTAAGAAATGATGTTGAGAATTGGAGTTAATATGAGATATCAAAATTGGTTTTGAATTTAGAAATGAGTTGAAAAGAGTTTGAGAAATGGTTTGGTTGGTACCCTTGAAGGGTGGCAAAGTCCGTATTTTAGAGAAAAAGTTGCCAAAATTTTTAGAACTCTGATACTTTGTTTGAAGCATTATTTAAAAGAAAATTTGATCCAAGGATTATATCATTTGGTTTTGATTTATTAAGAAAGGAATTATGATTTGAGTTCGATGTATTCAAAAAAGGAATTTGTTTTTAGTTTGATTCATTTAGAAAATGATTATGTTTTGAGCTCGGCTTCCTATGAAAAGAACTATGTTTTGAGTTTTATTAAAAAATTTCATTTACAGAGGTTTTGTTCAATTTATAGAATTTGAATCCGATTAGTGAAGAAAGATGATTTTGGGTCTTTGGAAAATTGTGGAAGTCGAGAATGAAGTGAAAGTGTGCTAGACACTATATCCTCGGAAAGATATTGTGCCAAGTAGTATATCATCAAAACATGTGAGGGATGTGGTAGTATCTCGCTCACATAACCTTCTCTGCCGTAAGAGTGTGCCAGGCACTATATCCTTAGAATGAGCATGCAAGTGTGCCAAGCATTATATTCTCGGAACGATAGTGTGCCCAGCACTATATCCTCGGAATGATAGTGTTCAGGGCACACTATCCCTGATGTGGTAGAGAGGTTACATTTGAAAGGATGTGTCGGGTTAGCAAATTGTAACTGACAGTGTGATATCACAGCCAGCAAGATAGGTATGCATCATACTGCATTTGTTTGTCATTGTTTGGGTGTACTTAAATGTCTTGGTTTGCCTATGTGAATAATTCTATTTAACTGCTAATTGCTATATTTGATGTAATTGCTCTTGATTGTGTTTAAACTGTATTACTTGTGATTGTGACTGTTGGTTCAGATTATGGTGGTTGGAGTGTGATTTGATATTGTGTTGGGCCAGAGGCCATCCTGTGGTTCTGTTTGGGTCGGAGGCCATGATTGGATGAATCAGTGGTAGTTTGATGAAATTACTTCTTTGGTGCATGTAGTGAAAAGGTTACAAGATATTGTGTTTAATTGGAGTTTTTATAAATTCAAATATGAATTCGAATTTTGGGTAATTAAATAATAATTTTTGAAAAGGTTTGGATTTTTAGATGATAATAGTTGGTTTTCAAAAAGATTCATAAAACGAGCGATGATCACTGCAATAAAAAATAGCTTCTTTTTTTAAATATCTTCTTATGACAATTCTTAAAAATCCCTTATTAAGAACTCTTTTGAGGATGATGTTCTCAACCCCGTACAAATTTTTCTTTTCAGAAAATGGATGGAGAAGCTTGTGAAGCGATATTTACGTTTTTGCTTATACAATATTGTTGTACGAGCTTAGTTATTACTTTTCCCTCTTACAATAAATAAATAAATAAATAAATATATATATATATATATATATATATATATATATATTGTGATTGATTTTAGTTACATATGCATGTTTGCTTGAAATAAAAGTAATTTCGGTTTTTAAAAGAAAGCAGCAATACGGTTTCGAGTTAAAGACTTATATTTTATTATTAAATATATATGAAAGTCGTCGTAATACTTCTCGCTATCAGCGTTGCACAGTCGGAAGTGTGACATTCTGGTAGTAAGAGTGTTACATTATGGTATCAGAGCAGTTCATTTCTGTTAGAGCCTTGGGAATGGAATGACTATGCTTCACTGTATATTCTGAATGTCTATCATATTGTAGGTCTTGTCCCGATGACAAGAGTTAGAGCTTTATGTACATGATGATCTACTAATTAATTCCGTTAGGCTATCATTACATACTTCATGTTATTAAGTTTGGCCAGCTTGATACTGATGGTTTATGAACATGAGAGCACTAACGGGTTATCATAGATGAGATAGAACTCATAGGTAATTCATATCGCAGGGTTTGGGAAAATGTTAGGAGTTGAAGGTTGGGAAGTTGAAGCTTTGGAGTTGGTACGAATTCGGTGTGCAGATGATATACCTGTCGTTCTAATACCAGCCTGCCTTGTAACCTTTTTGCATCGAGCCTATCTTGTATCTTCTGCTTTGTACCACAATTTTTCTCCATACATGTTTTATGCTATATGAACATCTTGGTATTTGAAACTGTATATATATCTATTGCTAATTTTACTGAGAATGGTGGTTGAAACACTCTGAATTGTGGTTGCTGTTTCTTTGAATTTTTGTTACTAAACTTGTTTACAATTGTCTGAATTCTCTATTTGTTCATTGTGCTATATCTGAATTTTCTGAATTTTAATTGTCGGGACAATTGGATTTTACTCTCTTGTGGATGGATTATGGTAAATTGCTGAATTGCTATGAAATTGATGTTGAGATTATTTCGAAACTGTTTGATTATGTGGCAATTTCCTGTTTTATTGTTGCTTTGCGTTTTGTGCTGCTAGTGATAATTCATCATGTTATCGGGCTTTCCTGAGTTTGCATTTCATTTGTTTAGATTAATTGGACTGTTGTTTTGATGAATTTCTAATAAACACTGCTGAATTTCGGCGTCATTGTTGTTGAATTTGGGAATTAGAGTTACAAGGTCCTTATTGACGATATTCTATGTCAATGTAATTTTGCACACCAAATGTTTGCAATCTTGCTTCAAAAATTTTTGTATTGAACATTTTTGGTCAATTTCTTGCTTCAATTTTTGTTTTCTTTTAATTTTACTTAAATACATTGAAATGACTACTTTCAATCTCTAAGTGACCAAAACTTGTGCATTTTACATATTTGAGGTTTCTTTTCCCTATTATTGTAAGTTTGACACATTTTGACCTATGTAACTCATATGCTTCACTTTCTTTATGCTTGATTGGTTTGAGTTATATTAGGCGTGAGATTTTTCATTTTTCCATATCAATCTTGCAATATTAGTGTTTGAAAGCATTGATAATTGAATATACTTTATTTTAAAGTTTTTCTTGTTTATTCATTATCAATTGCTTATGCTTATGCCTTGATGACATGTTGACTCGTATTTTCTTGACTATGTGCACTACACATACTTTAAATCATTCGTTTTAGCATAATGCATGATTTGCGAAGTTAGATTGTGAGCTTGCCTATTCTTATCTTTTTGAAAAATTTTCTAAGTTCTAAGAGTCGTGTTTGTTATGTTACATGACAACTAACTCTTTTTAACTAACTTCTTTTCTTTTATTTAGTACATAGCAACCATGTTTCTATAATTTTTGGTTAAATAGGTAATGTGACTAACTTTGATTGGTGTTATTGATTGGAGTGTGATTTTTAGTTGGCTTTATTTCGTAATTTCACTCATACATCCAATCAGTTCTCTTTTCTCCTCCCACTTCACAATTACTTGGTTATTCGCCTAAGTTTTATACTACGTGATGCTTGCTTGATTGTATCTTATTTATTTGACTTTTTATTTAGTACGTATACTTGATATTTAATAAAATTTTTATTTGGTTTTCATTATTTAAAATTTGACTACTAATTGAGTTAAAAAAATAAAAAAAATTGAATTTATTGTCAGATTTACTGGAAAAAACATCCGATGGTAAGTCAACGCGAAATAATATAGTGTAACAACAAAATTACCACCCAAATTTTTTTGTCAAAGAATTCGCCGCAAAATCTTTCAGTAAGTAATGTCGGATTGAAAAATTCAACGATAATTAATTATTGGCGAGAGTTATACTGTAAGAATTTGTTCAACAATAATCTAATGGTTATATATTTATTGTCAGATTATTTTTGTTATTTCACTAATAAATTTAATGGTATTCAATATTTTTTATAATAAAGGAAAAAATGGAACTCCTTCTTCATTTTGTGGGCAATAAAGTAGAAATGCTATCCTCCCATTTCAGATATTACATATCAAAAATAATTCTGACATGTCTGATTTTATTTTCGCACGTTGCATTTGAAATGGTGGTAAAATTTATTTTGAATTGCCCATATATACTTCGGCAACACTTTTACATGTATTTAGGAAATTAAAATATTTTTATATTTATATTAATAAAAAAGGTCGTTGAATTAAAGGGAATACGCACGTATATATTGAAATTGAGTTTCACTAGGGAGCTAATAGGGTATTTGTATAATGTGTATAATGGGCTATTTATTTAGCTCAATATAAGTTAAAAATAAAAATTACCCACAAAATAATAAATTTAAAAACTCTTAGTTAGTTATTTCACATCAAATTTCAAATTCTCTAATTTCAAATTTTAAATTTAAAAAAAATTTCCTTTAGTTATTTCAAAAAAATAACCATCTGAAATCATCCAATACTCTCTTCTTTTTCAACCGGCGGCTACCCCACCTTCATCAATAATCATCCCATTTCACCGTCGCTACTTGACTTGCCACACACCACTCACCCTTAATAAAAATAACCATCAACTTAAGGATAAAAATAATCATCCGCATACCTAATGAATTGAACATCTAACATATTTTAATTTTAGATAACTAAACTCAATCTAATCAAAATAATCATTTACATAAAAATAAAATAACCATCTGCATACTTACTAAAATGACCACACTACAAGAAAAAAGGCCTATGGCCACGCTTTTTTTTTGCTACGCTTTAAAAGCGTGGCGAAATGTGGTCTATGGCCACGCTTATGTGAGGGTGGCGTTTGAATAGAGATGTGGCTACGCTTTTTTTTGCTACGCTTTAAAAGCGTGGCAAAAAAGGTCAATGGCCACGCTTTTTTGAGGGTGGCAGTTGATGCGAGATTTAGCCACGTTTTTTTCTGCCACGCTTAAAAAGCGTAGCCATAGAGAGATTTCGGCACGCTTTTAAAGCGTGGCAACAGAAATTTATTATTGTGACGTTTCAGAAGCGTGGCCGTTTCCTACAAGCCTTTTGGCACGCTTGAAAAGCGTGGCCAAAAAGTTCACTCAGAAAAAAAAAATAAAGAAGCTCGATTAAAACAAAAACGCCTGCCCTAGCCCCTTCGTGGTTCAAAGACTTAGAAAAAAAAACCCTAGCTAATGTCCGTTGTGCCCTGCATGCCTTGACTCCTCCTTCGAAAGCCCCAATGGCGACCAGCAATGTCCGTTGTGCCTCACCGCTGCCCCCTTTGAAAGCCCTAGCTAACCCTTCTTCATTGTGCTCGCCTTAACCCTTCTTCAAAAGCCGTAACCCCTGCCCTCACCGCGACGACAACATTCCAACGAGGAACGACGAAGCCCTCCCTTTCGCGCTGCCGCTCGCTTCCTGCTTCCTCGCTTCCGTGAAGAACGACGACGAAGCCCTCCCTTCCGCGCTGCCGTTTGCTTCCTGCTTCTTCGATTCCGTGAAGAACGACAAACCTGTAACATCTGACGAGGTGGAAAAGCGCCAGTTCCAGCTTCAAAGAAGGCTGTAGGTTTCTCCTCTTTTTGTTTTTCTGCAGTCAGATTCATGAGGATGACTCTAAGTTTTCATTCTGTTTTTTTTTTAATTATTCATTGTTTTTATTATAATTTCTGACCTTGGACCTGGGGCTTGCAGCGAGAATTGTATACATCAGATCCAATTGTTGCGTCTGGAAGTAAAACACGTCGAATAACTGCAGATTCTTCACCCGATTCTGAAGTCATAGTGGCTATTCTTATGGGGTTTGGTTTACACTGCAGGCTTTGGGGATTCTTAGTTTGTGTGTAGCTGATGATTGGTGTTCTGGTTTCTGTACTTTTTCAATTGGTAAGTTTTTCTTTTTGGTGCTGCTTTTGCAATTTTGGTTGCATTTATTTATCTTTTTTGAAAATTTGAATCTTTGAATTGAAAGCTTCGGGTTCTGCTGTGTGTGTGTGTGTGTTTTTTTTTTTGTTGGGGGGGGGGGCTGCTCAACCCTGCTAATGTTTGTAATCTCCCCGACGCGCTTTTTCTGTGCAAAAGCATGTCTAGTCCAAATGTTAGTAAGAATTAGGGCTTTTTGTGTGTAGTTATTAGATTGTGATTCCCCTTGCTTGAAAGGACATTTTTGTACCGTCCATAGGAAAAGAAAAGAAACCATAATTGAATTTTAATGGTTTTGTTTGTTTTTATTTTTGCAGACTCCAGAAGGAATTAATGGCTCTCATGGTATATTTCATTTTGCTTCATTTATTTATTGTGGATTGGTTTTTTCTTTCTTTCTTTTCCCACCTTAAATATTAATCAGAAGAAGGAATCAGTTTTAGAATAATTAACATGTTGTATAGAAATTCTTGCTTTGATTAGTGTAATCTTTCTGTGTTCCCTAGTAATGCTTTATAAGACTGAATGCCAAGACAGCCTTCTGTATAGGGAATGTTTCGTATAGAACAAAGAATTTATAGCAGTTCTGAATGTATTAGTGGAATCTGAGGTTCTGGGGTGGAATTCAACCTCAGAAACCGGAAATTGGTGTGCATTACAATATGAAATAGCAGACAATAGAAGAAACGATATGTAAATTGTCTTGGGTAGTACAGAGACCCTTCATCCTCACATTCCTTTCTGAACAAAATGACCTAACTAACTCTCCTCGCTCCCTCGCATATGTAAAGCCTTGTTCTTCATCCTCAAATCTTCACATGATCTCAGTCTCCCTCCTCATCATGACTAAATTAATAGAGAAGTTTTGTACAGTATAGGGCCTTCATCACAAAATATATAAATTAGAGAGATTTGGCTGAAAAACGTGCCTATAGGGTCTTTTGTCATGCATTTCATGCTCGTCATCATCTATCCAAACAAGATACAAATATATAACTTGTGTTTCTGTCTCTGTCTGTTGTTAATTCCAAACAGAATACTAATACTATTCTTTTAAGTCTTTGTCTCTTATTTTCCTTTCTCTTTCTCTGTTTTGGTGTATCTGTCTCTGGATAGAATCTGAACGGAGCCTATATCAGTAACAAAAGGGGGGGAGGGGGCTGTTTGATTGTTAGCTTCCTATATCAGTACCCTTTCTCTTTTTTGAAAACTTTAAGAACAAAAAAAGTATAGTGGCTTTCAATGAAAGAAAAGCCTTTGCTGGTTATAATTATTGTACGATTATAACATAGTTTGTTTGATAATATGTCTTTTAATTTTTTGGTTTGGTATAAGATGCACTAACACACAACAATATTTAAAATTTTGCAGGGCAGTGCTGAAAACAATTTCTCTCACAATGATGATCAGTAATCATGAACTTTTGTATTTTGTAACGAAGTGTAAATGAAGTAGATAATGTAACCCATGTTTGAATTGTAACTCATGTATTAAGAAATTGCTAGTGGATGAGACTTTGATTTTTGGTATTTTGTTTAGAGTATATCATGTGATCAAACACTTTTTTTCTATGACAAGTTTATGAAGAAGGATTAGTTGATTTAAAGTTTGTAGTCATCTTTTAAATTTTAAAATTATCCATGATTAAGGTTTATAAAAAAAAGAGTGCAAAGATAGGTACTGAACTTACAGCCACGCTTTAAAAGAGTTGCCATATTGTACAGCAGCAATCAACAGCCACGCTTTATAAGCGTAGCTGTATCTCACAGCTATTGGCACGCTTTAAAAGCGTAGCCATATGTCTTGCTATTGGCACGTTTGAAAAGCGTAGCCATATCTCCATTTGTTGCCACGCTTTGAACGTGTGGCCATAACGTTACAGTAGGCAACAACAGGCACGCTTTAAAAGCGTAGCTGTATCTCAAGTCTATTGTGACGCTTTTAAAGCGTAGCGATGTGTCTTATTATTGGCACACTTTAAAAGCGTAGCGATATGGTACGCTATTGGCACGCTTTTAAAGCGTAGCCATATCAACCTATTGGGACGCTTTCAAAGCGTGGCCATATGTGTGACATATGGCCACGCTTTTAAAGCGTGGCCATATGTAAAAGCGTGGCAAAAACAAAAGCGTGGCGATAGGTCATTCAAAGCGTGGCGATATAGCAACCGGCACCCTTGCAGATGTGACCCTTTGAAAAGCGTGCCGGTATCTCAAAAAGCGTGGCGAAAAGCTATCGCTACGCTTTTTTGGACTTTTCGCCACGCTTTAAAAGCGTAGCAAAAAGCTTGTTTTCTTGTAGTGCCATCCTAAATTGACCATTAAAATAGAAGAAGATGAATAAACAGAAGAAACTATTATTGTGGTGAAACATAATTTTGAAGGACTAGTCATGACAAAAGCGGGACTGTTGTGAAACATAGGGGTCAAATCATGAAAGAAGCTAACCATGCTTGGATCTGAAGAAAAAGAGCATGGTGGTATCATCGGTGAGAAGAGACTTGAAGGAATGGGAGAAAGCGAAGGTGCATCGGAAGAGGTGAGGACGGTGTCGGAAAGAAGGCACACACCAGCTGCGACGGAGGCACTGGACGTCTGGGTTGCTGCGGTGCCATTAGTTTGACCCACACAATATGTGCGTCCTTCTTTAGCGGTGGCATGTGCGGTAACGGCGCCAGTCGGAACAGTGTCGACGCAATTTCTGATGGCGGTTGGTGACCGTAACGTTAGTGTACCGACGATAATCTTATATTTGATTTAAATTTCAAATTGGAAACTATTTAAAATTAATTAGTTGCCTATAATTTAAAATTAATTAATTACCTATCAAATATTTTAAATTTTAAATTATTCCATTGTATACATTGTGCAATATCTCTATTGTCTTTTCATACTTTGCCATTGAAATTGTATATAGGATACAGAGAACATTCATTATGAAAATAAAAAAGAAAAAGGAAAAAAGGGATTTCCAAACTTTTTTTATTATCTAGTTATTATTTTTTTTAATTTGACAGAAACATCCTTTGCAATAACAATAAGAAGTGATAATGAAAGTTGAAAAACCAAGATACTTTTGCATTGTTATATGCAGAGTGTATATGAAAATTTATAACTATAATAAATAATTAAAATTTAAAAAATATATAGCATATACGCTGTTTAATGTTTATATTTAATATATAAATTAATTAAAAGAATTTGTATTGTGCATCAAGTAAAATTTTTGTTATACTATTTCGTTAGTTGAATGAATTCATATTTTAGTATATAATAATATTTTAAAATTTTTTTTGTTATACATATTTTATTAGTTAAATAAGTTAATACTCTAAATATATAATCTTTTAAAAATTTATGTATTATATACACTAAAATTTTTGTAATGTACATTAACTGTACTCAATAATTTTGCTAAACATAAAAAAGAGAAGATGATAAAGGAGGATAAGAAGAAGAATAAAAAAAAAAAACATTGACGATAATATTGAAAAAGCGCACGCACATACGGTAAATATAACTTGGTTGGATTTGCTTTAAAAATCATTTGGCAGCCTAACATTTCTGTTTCACTAAATTATATGAGTAACGCTACGATAAAAGGTGAAATTTTGATAAATAATAAATTTTTTATTTTAATAAAAAATTTTACCTTTCAACCAATTTTATTTTTCGCCTCAGAAATTCCCCAATAGATTATATATCTTAGCTTGTTGCTATAAATGTCCTCAAACATGAAAAGATTAGAGACTTTAATTGCATAAATAAAAGATTTGAAAGAGTGGAGAGAAAGTGCAAGTGATTCGAAACATGGGAGACAATGCTGTCCCTACTGTCTGCAATGGAATATGAACGCAAAAGGAGAATATCACATTTAACATATTCTTCCGTGTTGGTGGTTTCTTTGGTCTCCTTTACATGCTTATGACACTGTATATCATGATTCATGCAGCTATATATAAATAATAAAAAATACTATTTATATACTAAAATTATCCACTATATATTTGTATATAAATATATATATAATTTAATTTATTTTTAATATATTTTATATTTTTATGTATATTTTACATATTAATAACTAATTTTAATATATATTTAATATAATTTATAAATAATAATCAGACTAATAGATACGGTTCTTTTTCGAATAAATCAATTACTACTATTAATAAAATTTTAGTGTATTCTTAATTTTTTAATATTATACTATATGTATTTAAACTTTCAAAATAATCTGTCCTAGCCTTCTTTCTTTTTAGATATAATAAATAATACTTGTTATTTAATAAGTATATTTAATTATCTGAATAGTAAAAGATAGAAAATAAATAAATAATATTACATTAAAAATGTAAGAACGTCTCATATTTTTTAAAATTATTATTTTTTTTTACAACTAAGAACGACCCATATTTGATTGGTTGTATATTTGTAATTGTAAGAAATGTAAGTTGGCACAGATAGATGAATAAGGGTCTGTGTCTCTTAATTATCTTTTTCAGATTTGATATTTATTAGAAGATAAGAATAGAACTTATTTATTTGAAAGGATCGTTTATTTTGTGTGTCTCTACAGTACTTAAGAGATTAATCATTGGACTTTCGGCCTGAGGTGCAAACCAAAAAAAGAAAAGCGACGGAAGCATGAAGATGCATGGATTTATACGCACGTACTTTTAATCTCTCTTTATGTTAGGTCGTTAATATTTGGATAATATTTCAATTACTCTGCAATCTGCATCTATACCTTTCCAAAACCGAATTTGAGGTCAATTTAATTAGACTCTATTGCATGTATATATTGATATTGCGGCCGCATATTGGGGCTATGGTACCTCTGATCCTAAGACAGAGACCTCCCATAACACAGCATACATGCCAGTGTACCGCAAAGAAAAATAAAATAAAATAAATCTTATTAACATGTATCCCAAAAAATTAAGAATAATATTAAATAAAATAGTTGACTAAAAATTATTAAAATATAAGTCTTTTATTTTAAAAAATTCATAAAAGAAGGAAAATAAAAAGAAAAAGAAAGACGATGTTGAGAGAGATATGGAGAGTACCAATGCAAATGGGTCAAATATAGTGTGGTAGGGTTGGTCTCAGCAAACGGGAAGAATATTGATTGTTAATAAATGCTTTATTTACTAGTATAGTGCTCTTTACTGTTTCTAGAAAAAATGTTAAATGGACGTAAAAAGAATAAATTGATAAAGAAGAAAATTTATTAAAAGAAGAATCTAAATATCTTATGTTTTAAGGCTGTGTTTTAATAGTATAGTAATATAAAATTTTTAAATTTTTAACTTATACAATATATTAAAAATATAAAATATTTTTTATATTATTATTCTTAAAATAGTAGCATATTTATTAACTATACTTTTAAGAGAAAAACATTCAGAGTGTTTGAGTTAGGCGGCAAAGTGATATTTGAGATTAATTGCTTGCATCGAAAAAGTCTCTGAAATTTTAATTATACCATTACCATAAACGTTTTTGAGAATAAAAAATATTGTACCGCATTAATCCTCTATTCATTTTGTAGAGAATGATTTTTTACACTATGCTTGACATGGTACATTCCTTTTTTATCGGACTAATAAATAAAATGACAATGTCGTTTCATTAAATATTTTGTGCCAAACTAAAACTACATTGTTTCCTCTAGTCTAATGTAAAATAGCTAAATTAAGGGTGGAGATTAACGTAGTGTAATTTTTTAATTTAAAACTTGTAGTGTAATTAAAATCTTAAAACTTTTTTAGTATACACAGTTAATCTCAAAGGCCATTTGAGATTAAACTCCCAATTTTACTGAGCATCTCTCTTTTAATGTATACTGACATTATTGCTCTTTTCCAGTTTTTAAGAGGAGTTTTAACTTTTAACAACGAACACCTTGCGCAAAAGAAATTTTAAGATAATAATTTACAATTTTCAAAAATTAAATATTTTAATTTAGATTATTTTTCAATTTTTTTACGTGTTGTATAAAATTTAAATAACCTATTTATTGAGATGGGCCTAAATCTGGCAAATGCTTCAGGTACAAAATACCATACTTCTTTATTGAGTTCGTTCTTCTTTTATGACAACGGAATTAGTAACCCATCAAATGGACGTCTACTGACATTCAATCGCTTGACCACTTCGAAAATTATGCCTCGCAGCGTCAAACAAATTGGTTGTTGATCTTTTATAAATTTAGAAAAATTAAAATTAACCTGGGTTGGTCGAGTGGTCAACTCACTCGTCTGCTTAAATAAGTATTGAAAATTTGAATTTCGTTTTGTATATACAGCAACCTATTAGCTAACGACAGATCCTTAAATAAAACTCAGAAAAAATTAATCTCTCATAAAATAAACAAACAAATTAATTTCTTATCTTATGAAATTTTAGACAATTTAATTCCCAAATCATATGTATTATACTTTTACAAATAAAGAATAATTTTTCACTTTTAAAAAAATAATCGAGACTAATTTGTTTTTTTTTTTCTTTTTATCATAAGTTAATTTGTATAATATTCTAATAATATTATTAGAAATTAATTTGTCAAATACAAAAGATATTAGGACTGCAAGAGAGAGAGTAGTGAAAATATTGTAACAGAAAACATAATTTCTAATTCTGGAAAATCAAGGTGGTTATAGTTAGTTCTCCATATAAAAAGAGCTTGTCTAAATCAGAAACCGACTCTTTGTATTATTGATAAGCGAATATTAAAGTTTACGGATATCGACAAGTGCACCGGATCGTTCAAGTAATACCATAATGAGTGGATATCGTTTTCATGAGGATTAAAGGATTGAGCAAGCAAATATCAGATTAAGTTCCTAATTAGATTAATAAAACCTAATTTGAAGGGGGCGAGATTTTGTCTTGCTGAGGGCTTGAGATCCCTGAGTGCTTGAATGCTTACGGACAGAGAGCTTGAATGTTGATTTGAGAGAAGATAATGATGGTGAGAGTCAAGGAATTCGGAGATGCTTATATTCTTAGAGAAATCAAACATTTTTTTACTTATTTTGAAGTTGCAAAGATCTTTCACGATAAATCATTAGTAACTGATTTCCAATTCCTTGGCTCATTAGTTTCTCAAACATTAATTAGTCGTCAATTAATTAATCAAGAGATTAAGCACAAAAAACTGATTTAGTTTTCTAATAAGATTTAAAAATAGTCCTTAGGTTGAATTACATGTCACATATTCAACCTAGTCCTGTCCAATGAAAACTTCAGAAGAAAAACACAATTTTCGAAAGTTCTAATCCAAATTATATATCACTTATTCAAAATTAGAGTAATTGAAAATCATGCATGTGTCGCACACTAATTGAACCACTATTCCTAGCCGAATTCAAAGAGTCATGTGAAAGAGTTTTCAAACTTTAATTCAAATATCAAAATTTTCAATTATAATACAATATTCAAAAGAGATTAGCATACCTTTTGATACCACTAATACGAATGAAGAACGAATAACTCAATCATGAAATAGATCAATGCAAAATTTTAAAATAAAATAAATGTAGATTAATAACCCATAGAAAATATAAAAGAGCTCCTAACTCTTTGACAAAGGGTTAGGTACCCATGGAAAAGAAAAGAAAACAATGAAAAGAGATTGGTTGTCCTCTCTGTGAACTAGATTCACTTATTTATATCATAATTTTAGAATTCAAATTCAAACTAATCTTATCTTTCATGTAGGACGATAAGATAACTATCATAATCTTATCTTTTGGATAAAAAGATAAGTTAACTAATTACTAACTTGTTAATTCAAAATTCAAAACAACAATTCAAATCAAATCTAATAACCGAATCTCTTATGTTTCTATAAAGAATTAATCTGCTAGAGTCTTCAATATTTAGAATGTAATTAAGGCCTCTAATGATGTGGATAATTAAGCAAAAAACCCAAAAATCATACTCCAGGAGAAACAAATTTGCCGGGCATATAATGAAGGCCGTCGAGCGTGCTAAGCATGGTAAGAGAGCCCACCGGGCATGCATCAAGGCCGCCAGGTGTGGAGTCCTTCCGCTGGGTGTCGGGTCCTTCCGTTAGGCGTGCTGGAGCATGAGGTTGGGTTTGCCAGGCGTGCTTTCTTCATCTTCTTTAGGGCACATTTTTGCTCCTTAAGCCATGCTTTTGCTGTTTTTAAATTTTTTTTCTTTGATTCTTGCATGTTTTTAACCAAAAAACTCTTGAAAACATAAAAATACTATTCCAACTCTAAATATTTTATTATTTATTAAATTTTGTTGAAAAACATAAGAAATTTGATTTAAAACCTAAAAAAATAAATAAGAATAAGTCCTAAAAATCGTTTAAAATGACGTGTCATCAATTGTACACATTCTGTAAACATTTTGATTACTCTCTATGATTAGTAGTTGCATTGCTCTTTTCCTTATTCATTTTTCATTTTTTTTTCTTCAGAAACAAGAAATATTCTTTAATTCTTGAACTCTTGCTACTAGCAATTCTAAAACAGTGAAGTTCTTGTCATGGTATCACGAGCTAATCATGTATGATCCATCGCTTCTCCTGCAATTCTGATTATTCAACCATTAACAGTGCTTCATCACAACCATCTTGTAACATTCTGGATTTCGCGTTAAAGTCGCGTGTGTCAGTTTTACATTTTATTCGCGTAATCTTTATGTTAAGTTTTTCTGCGATCTTTAAATAAAATGAATAATAATGTAATATTAATATTATGTTATTATTTAATTTTATTTGATGAACAACGGTCATTTGATATTGGGTCCCGAAGATTTAAAAAGTTCGACTTTACTAATGTCATTTATATTAGTAATTTACCCAATCTTTATTCTAATTAAATAATACCAATTGAGATAATTATTTGAGTTTTTACCATGCTCAATTACTTTAATTACCTTTCAAGATATTTAAAAATTTAACCTCGCTGACTCAGCAACTCAAAATCGCAACACTAAGTGCTTAATGCGCCATATGTCACGACGCATGCCTTCCCCATTTAATTAGGTGACATTAATCACTAATTACACATTATATAAGCACAAATTTTCTCTCTCTATATACCACACAGCCGAAGCCATGCATGGGAGAAAAGGGGAGGATTTGTTAATTTTACGATTTTTCGAGCTCGATTTCTTGAGATTCGTAACCCCCACAAAAATTCTGATCCGATAGAAGTGATCGTATCTTCATCCTCTATGTCCGGACATGCGTTTTGTTTGGTGAAATCACAAAGTAGGGCTTCTCCTTCCAAGAACCAGTTTGGCCGAACCAAAGGAGGGGACGAACCACCGAGTTCTCGATGTTTTTGCTTCGTTCGACCTATCAGAAACCGCCTCCAGTATCTTGTGTGTGTTCTCCATTTCACAGAGGTAGGGTTTAACTCTTTAATATTATGAATTAATTGATATATATGGTTGAATCATTATCTGTTGATGTCTGTTGCTCAAATATGTGATTGTTGGCTGTTGAAAATTTAGTGAAGTTGCTATTGGATTTATTGTTGTGTTTCGGTCATAATGAGAAATAAGGCACTGAGATATTGTTGTTGAATAATTGGCTGAAATCTGAGTTATATGATAATATGCAACTAAGTTCTGACGGTCGGATTTTGATTTGGAATTAATTATAACTAAATGAGTATTTTGAATTTTATTGAAATTAATTGAGTTTGATTTTTGAAGAAAAATAATGGGTTGCAATAAAGCAATTAAAGCTGAAGACGGTTTTGAAAAAAATATTATTTTAATTGAACGAAAAAGGTTTTATTTTAAAAATGGAAGAACCATACACAATATACTTTTTTTAATAAAGTTTTGGATGTTTGAAAGTTTATAAAATATTTTGAATAATTTATAAAATAACTAGTGAAGACTGGATCTCTTTTATAAAAGTTCAGAGTTATTTACAGTAATTTTAAAGTACGTCAATTTAATTAAAATAACTTGTAGAATATGCCATTTTTCAAAGTTTATGCATATTTATGTATTTTATTCCCATGGGCGTATTTATGCATATTTTTAAAAGTATTTATAGAATTTAAGAATAACTCTAAGATATTTGAAAAAGTGGTTCTAAAGATAAATCTCATGACCCGCTCTGCTTTAGTTTATTATTTTGGAGAAATTGTGGTATTATGGATAAAGAATTATTATATCTTGAATAGTATTTGATTATGTGATGAGATGATTAAAGTTTGGAAAGGAAACACCAATGACTTTTCTTGTCATCGATTTATCCAGCAGATTACCGAAGAGCGGTACGAGCGCTATAGCCCAAGAGCATGCGGGTGCTATAACCCAAGAGTGTACAAGACACTATATCCTGAAGCGATGGCAACGAGAGACAACGTCTGTAAGAATGTAATGTCGGGCGTGGGTAAAAAACCAACAAATGAGCTCATTACCTGCACTAGGGCTAGACACGCATCATACTTGTTTGCACATATTTCTTGTGCATTTTGAATTCATTCTTGTGGTTGTATGTTATGTGCTGTTTGCTCTTAATTGTTATTTGCTCTATGTTCTTTTATTGTCGTCTGATTGATCTGGGACATGTGGTCGATATATATAAAAGCAACTTAACTTGTTTTACCCCGACCTTAATAAGAATCCCAATTCTTAACCCTCATCTTCCTACCCCATTCAGATGGAGATGGGTGTTATTTTCTATGAGTTCAAGTAGCCTTATGTGTACGAGGATCCTGTCCTTCACAACTTCTATGTAGTGGCTGCAGAGCCTCGAGTCCGTAAGTACGTAGTTAGAGAACATTCTTTTCAACACTCACTAGCTTCACCCCCTTTTTGATCCTGATGCACCGTATGCTTTTCCAATGTCGTGGTTACATTCCAATTCTGTCCACCATCCTTTTGACTTCATGCATGGAGGTACTATTCCAGCACAGCAGGATGGTCATGCGGTACCTGAGCCTGACCCTATCATCAATGACTACATCCTCTGAGTCTCCTCTAGTGGATTTGGATATGTTGATAGAGTCTTGATGACAAGTCATCTTAGCCTAGTTTCACTAGTCTTTTTCTTTTGTTTTCAATTAATTTTATGCACTTTCTTGAGCCATAAGTAAGCCAATTGGGTAGAATTTCATGTTTCCTTTGATTCAATCAACCATGGATGAATTAATGTAATTTCATGAGATTTTGTGCTATAATTGTCATAAATTATGAAAGAGACACAATCTCATGATTTTGAGCATAGCTTTGATGTTTTTGGTTGATTGATAATAGGTGAAAAGAGCTTTGAAGAAGGTTGAAGAAAGAAGGAATGGCAAGGAGTAAGAGAGAGCTTGAGCCAAAGTTTAACCTCAAACTTTAGCTCAAACTTTAGGAGGAGTTGAAAACACCTTGGAAGGAGCAAAAGCTTGCGCCAACGTTTGCCCTCAAGCTTTTAGGCAAACGTTGGCGCCACAACAAACACCCAGGGGAGCAAAAGCTTGCGCCAACGTTTGCCCTCAAACTTTTAGGCAAACGTTGGCACCACAACAAACACCCAGGGGAGCAAAAGCTTGCGCCAACATTTGCCCTCAAGCTTTTAGGCAAACGTTGGCCAAGAAGCATTCAAAGGGGATCCACGTTTGGCTCAAAGTTTGACCTCAAACTTTGGCTCAAACGTGGATGACAGCACGGGAGGTTAGCTGATATGAAAAGCTTGAGCCAAAGCTTGCCCTCAAGCTTTGACTCAAGCTCTAATGATTCATGGCCCGGTTCACAAGTGGGTTTCTCTCCAACTCCAAGAGCAATCAACAGAGGCTTTTGTCAACCCAATTCCATCAAGAGCAAAGGCCCAATTCAAGGCTTGAAGATCATTTGAAGAGAGTGTATAAATAGCTTAGAATTTAAGTTTTTCGGAGAGCTTTTCCTTAGAATTTTTCTTTTAGTATTGCTGGGAGTTTTGGAAAGCTTTTGGGTTTTGAGTTGTTTGGAGAATCTGAGTCCTGGGAAGAAGAATTGAATTCTCTTCCTCTTAGTTTTCTTGTTTTTAATTTCATATACACTTGTCTTGAGTCTTGGGTGTTGAAGAATTGAGGAAATTCTGTCTCAATCTCACCTTGAGATCTCTCTGTTTACTTACTGCAACTTCTGGAAATTGAACTTGGATTTACATTTCTACATTGCTCTCTTCTTCAATTTTGCAATTGCTCTCTGAATTTGGATCTAGGAAGGCATTGAGATCTAGACTTGGTTATCTAGTCTCTTGGGTCCTGAGATCTATTGGTTTCCATTTTAATTTCCTTGTTTAATTACTACACCAAGCTTATTTTCCTTTTAGTTTGAGATCCAGTTCAACTAATTCCATCAACTACTCTTCGTTCTGTTGAGTTTTGCTTTTCCTTGTTTAATTCCTGCAGATCCAATTCCCATTCCCCTTTTATTTTTCAAGTCATTTATATTTCTTGCACTCTAAGATTCTGCAATTTACATTTCTTGCGCTCTAAGTTTCTGCCATTTAATTTCTTGCACTTTAAGATTCAGCACTTTTACTTTCCTTTCACCTTTAATTTTCAGTCAATTACCCCTCTCCCTTTAATTTCATGCAATTTAGCTTCTGTTAGATACAAATCACTCAAATCAAATCTTGTTCGCTTGACTAAATCAACCACTAAACTAAAATTGCTCAATCCTTCAATCCCTGTGGGATTGACCTCACTCATGTGAGTTATTATTACTTGATGAGACCCGGTACACTTGCCGGTGAGTTTTGTGTTGGATCGTGTTCCGCACATCAAGTTTTTGGCGCCGTTGTCGGGTATTGAAATAGATTGACAATGATTAAGTGAGGTGGTGATCTAGATTAAGTATTTTCTTTTATTTTTGGACTAGCACACTAACTGTTCGAGACTTTGTCTCTACTAACTCTAACTGCACTCAAGTTACAGAGTGCTCTGTTTCAATTTCTCGTTCTGTTTGTGTTTCTGATTTTGTGATAGGAGGAAAGAGCGATGAATCCACACCTTTTGATCCTGAAACATTTTGGAGGTTGAGGAAAGAGGCAAGAGATAGAGGGGAGAAATGCTGGGATTCAGAAAATCCCCATTGAGAGTTTCTCACCAAGAGATAAAGTGATATTAAACACCCAACCAATGAAGGTGCCTCCACAATTATCTGAGTACTATACTATGAACCGGATCCTTCCACATGAACACCTAGAGATCATCAAAGAAGGGACTGGAAGAAAGTTCACAGTAAGAAGAGAAAAGCTGAGGCACTATGATTTTCAGCCTCCATGATCAAAGAACAAGATGTCAAGCTAGTGACAATAAAGAAGCGCTTGTTGGGAGGCAACCTAACCTGAGGTAGTTTTTTTTTTCACAGCTATTTTAATAAAAAGGGTTAATTAGCTTTATCTATATTGCAAGAAGCTAAGTTTGGTGTTGCACACCAAAACAATATAAGGGAGAATGAAGGATTCTAAGTTTGGTGTTCCACCAAAATCTCATCATAAAACATATTCTCACTCCTTGCATAATGCTAGCTTCAAGCATTTAGATAAACTAGTTAACTATTTTGCTATTTCCTAGTTTTCAGTTTTGTTACTTTTAGCAAAGAAAAAGAGTTCACATATGGTTAATTTGATGCATGAGAACCACTGGCAAGGTACTAAGTTTGGTGTTCCCACACCAAAGTAAGTTCAAAAGCCCACACATAATTAATGCATGCTAACCAATTTTTTTTCAAGTGCTTGGGGAACAAGCAACTTTCAATATCACTGCAGAGTACCATACAAACTTTTGGGAAGATTTAGCATCATCAATCAAAGAGATGAAAGAGGAATGTGAAGACCAGCAATGATGATGATGAAGAGGACAGCAAGTAAACTCCAAAAGGTTGTATTGTTCATTATCAGATACTGCTGTGATTGAAGGTGATATGATACCCCTATCTGTCTTTCTGTCTAGTATAGTTTTTCTGCAATTCAATAATCAAAATGCTTGATCATTTACAATACTATACTCTCCAAAACTTGTTTGCACTCAATATTTCAAAGATGCATCACATGAAAGTTCTTTGAAAAGAAGGATTGAGGAATTAAACAATTTTGAGGCAAGCAAAAGATTAGGAGAAGTGGTGGTTCTAGTTGTGTGATTATGTATTGAGGTTGCATGCTTATGAACACTTGCATGGGAGCTCATAGGCGGGACATAGAGTTCAAAGAAGTATTGTGGAGATTCTCAAACATTTTTTGATCTAAGAAGCAGCAAACAAAACAAAAGAAAATAAAAAAAAAAACAAAAACAAAAAGAACATGGCCCAAGGCTTTGAGCATCAATTACTAGGCAGAAAAAAAAGGAAACAAGAACTCAAAGAGTTATTATCCTAGTAAATGCTTGTGGTCGAATTGTGTCAAAGAGAGAGGCTTGAGTAAGTAAATCCTTAGGGGTGCTTTAACACCTAATACCTTAAAACCAACTGGTTTAGGAGTATTGATTGAAAGCTTATCTAAAGAGCCGCTTTGAGACATGACACTTAGAGTCAAGGCCAAAGCACAAAAACTATAAGCTGCTTTAAGGTGATTACCTATAGAGAGATCTCCATAATATCATTTGGATGAAAGTCTTAAGACCTAAGACTTCCAAGATGTAGGGACTAGTAAGCACTGAAGCCCTTGCATGAGCATATAATTTAGAGTTCACCCCACTGTCACTTAATCACTTCACTCACAGTGCTTTACAAGTTATTTTTCAATCCATCCTAATTGAAAGAACCTTTGAACATAATTCTTTTCTTGCTTGGGGACAAGCAAGTTTTAAGTTTGGTGTTGTGATGACAAGTCATCTTAGCCTAGTTTCACTAGTCTTTTTCTTTTGTTTTCAATTAATTTTATGCACTTTCTTGAGCCATAAGTAAGCCAATTGGGTAGAATTTCATGTTTCCTTTGATTCAATCAACCATGGATGAATTAATGCAATTTCATGAGATTTTGTGCTATAATTGTCATAAATTATGGAAGAGAGACAATCTCATGATTTTGAGCATAGCTTTGATGTTTTTGGTTGATTGATAATAAGTGAAAAGTGCTTTGAAGAAGATTGAAGAAAGAAAGAATGGCAAGGAGTAAGAGAGAACAAAAAGCTTGAGCCAAAGTTTGACCTCAAACTTTAGCTCAAACTTTAGGAGGAGTTGAAAACACTCTGGAAGGAGCAAAAGCTTGCGGCAACGTTTGCCCTCAAGCTTTTAGGCAAACGTTGGCGCCACAACAAACACCCAGGGGAGCAAAAGCTTGCGCCAACGTTTGCCCTCAAGCTTTTAGGCAAACGTTCGCCAAGAAGCATTCAAAGGGGATCCACGTTTGGCTCAAAGTTTGACCTCAAACTTTGGCTCAAACATGGATGACAGCACGGGAGGTTAGTTGATATGAAAAGCTTGAGCCAAAGCTTGCCCTCAAGCTTTGACTCAAGCTTTAATGATTCATGGCCCGGTTCACAAGTGGGTTTCTCTCCAACTCCAAGAGCAATCAACAGAGGCTTTTGTCAACCCAATTCCATCAAGAGCAAATGCCCAATTCAAGGCTTGAAGATCATTTGAAGAGAGTGTATAAATAGCTTAGAATTTAAGTTTTTCGGAGAGCTTTTCCTTAGAATTTTTCTTTTAGTATTGCTGGGAGTTTTGGAAAGCTTTTGGGTTTTGAGTTGTTTGGAGAATCTGAGTCCTAGGAAGAAGAATTGAATTCTCTTCCTCTTAGTTTTCTTGTTTTCAATTTCATATACACTTGTCTTGAGTCTTGGGTGTTGAAGAATTGAGGAAATTCTGTCTCAATCTCACCTTGAGATCTCTCTGTTTACTTGCTGCAACTTCTGGAAATTGAACTTGGATTTACATTTCTACATTGCTCTCTTCTTTAATTTTGCAATTGCTCTCTGAATTTGGATCTAGGAAGGCATTGAGATCTAGACTTGGTTATCTAGTCTCTTGGGTCCTGAGATCTATTGGTTTCCATTTTAATTTCCTTGTTTAATTACTACACCAAGCTTATTTTCCTTTTAGTTTGAGATCCGGTTCAACTAATTCCATCAACTACTCTTCGTTCTGTTGAGTTTTGCTTTTCCTTGTTTAATTCCTGCAGATCCAATTCCCATTCCCCTTTTATTTTTCAAGTCATTTATATTTCTTGCACTCTAAGATTCTGCAATTTACATTTCTTGCGTTCTAAGTTTCTGCCATTTAATTTCTTGCACTTTAAGATTCAGCACTTTTACTTTCCTTGCTCCTTTAATTTTCAGTCAATTACCCCTCTCCTTTTAATTTCATGCAATTTAGCTTCTGTTAGATACGAATCACTCAAATCAAATCTTGTTCGCTTGACTAAATCAACCACTAAACTAAAATTGCTCAATCCTTCAATCCCTGTGGGATCGACCTCACTCATGTGAGTTATTATTACTTGATGCGACCAGGTACAGTTGCCGGTGAGTTTTGTGTTGGATCATTTTCCGCACATCAAGTCTCTTTCTACTCACTCCTCTTACCCTTTCCCCAAAAAGCCTATCAGGACTTCAGCCACAGTTTTTGATTAGTCTTTTGCAGTTGTGCAGGTTTTTCCTAGTGGTACAGCTTCTGCAGGCAACGACAGTGATGGTAGTCGCCAGAGTACATTAGAGGTCATCGTTATTTTTGACAATGAAGATGTTGAGATGATAGAGGTTGTGGATCTGAATTTTGAGGATGACGAGGATCTGGAGATGGATATAGAGATCGTGGACTTGACTTCTTATAGCGACCAGGTAGCGACATCAGCATCTTGTTTTGGCATCTCTCCAGTTTAGTGTTCTTTTAGACTCTCACTTTTGTTTCTCGAGAGACAAGCTTCGAAGACTAGGCTAGTTTGGGCGTCAGATTAAGGGCTTCCTAGATGGGTCAGACACCGGAGATATTTTGAGTTGTATATATGTATATAACTGAAAGGGAGTAACTAATTTTTCATCTGTATATATATTTATATGTTTGTATATATATTATAGTTTACTATCCTGTTTTTGTATGTATCTTTTTGTGTATACATATATATATATATATATATATATATATATATATAGTTTTCTATCTTGTTTGTGTATGTATCTGTTTATGTATGTAACTAACGATTTTATTTTCTTTAAGGAATGTATTTCATAAAAATCGAGTTCCGTCAACCCAATTACAGGCTTGATATTATTAATAACACTGTCAGTATAACTTCAAGTTGGTAACATTTGAAGTTTCGGTATGAGCATGGCATATTGGAAATTAGATTGTTACAATTTGGTATCAGAGCAGTTCGTTCCTGTTAGAGCCTGAGGAATGGACTGAATCATGCTTTTATTGGATACTCTGTGTTGTGTCTCATGCTTATAGGATATCCTTGTTATATAGATTGCATGACTGTCACTGTGTATCTATTTTAGCAACTATTCCCACTAAACTTGAGATGTTAAGACTAATCACCTTAACGTTGATTGTTGCGTGTGAACAGTGTCTAGATGGCGACGCGGGACGAGGTCACGATAGACGACGTGAGGTTCCAAGAGGTGTTCTAACGTGCGATCCTGATGCCTTTATGGTGACAATAAACACCATGGCTAAGGCTATGCGAGAAATAGCGACTACTACTGTTCGAGCAATTGAACGTTTAGAAGATATGAATAGCGAGTGTAACGGGTCTAGCAGTGGGGTACATATGGAGGATGGTAACGGCGCTGGAAGTGTGGAGAACAATGACAAGCCAATGACTCTAGAGACATTCCAAAAGGTGAACCTACCCAAGTTCAGGGGGATGCTTGTGCCAACTGAGGCAGACAACTAGTTTCAAGCAATAGAGAAGTCGTTGAGGGCATAGCAAGTACCTGAAGTGCAGTTTGTTAATTTTGCAATATATATGTTGGAAGGAGAGGCTAAGTACTGATGGCATGGAGTGCAGAGGTTGTGGCGGCAAGACACGAGGGAGATTATTTAGGAAGATTTCAACGAAGAGTTTTATAAGAAATACTTCCTAAAGTCTGTTCATGAAGCTAATGAGATGGAGTTTATGCAACTGAGTCAAGGAAACATGTCAGTATCTGCAAAGGAGATCCTGATAGTATGGAAGAATGGAAATGTCTAAAGTATGAAAGAGAACTTCGCGATGAGCTGATGCATTCTTTAAAGCCTTTGGGGCATCGGAATTTCACAAAACTCGTCAATAAGAGCCAGCTTACGGAAGACTATAAGGAAAAGATGGTGGCAATGAGAAGGGGTTGTCAAAATTTGTGACAAAGGAATGCTAACAACTTTTACCAACTTGTATTTCAACAAAGAGTGCCTTTCAAGAATCCTGGAGTATCTCAATGTGGTAATCAATGAGTTGGAAATGCCTCTGGCAGATAGACTTTTAGGAATGGAGGACAACCGAGGCAGAACCTTGGCAAGAAACCCTAGCAAGGTCGTATGGATCGGTTATGTAAGCAGTGCGAAAAGGATCACCTTCGTAGGCCATGCCAATTCAAGGCACATGCTTGTTTTGTTTGCGGAGAAACAAAACACATTGCGAAGGATTGGCTGAAGAAGCCTAATCGAGATCCTGCTAGAGCATTACAATAAGGGTGAGTGTTCGCTATGTCGGCCGATGATGCTGCTAGTTCTGATTCCTTGCTCCAAGGTCAGTGTTATGTCAAGACTTGTTCCTTAATTGTACTGTATGATTCTGGCGCGTCACATTCTTTTATTTCATTAACTGTTGCGCGTGAGTTGGAACTAATTTTCTCTAAATTGAGTTTTGACCTAGTTTTCAATACACCAACCTCACATAAAGCATTAACCAACCTTGTTTGTCGACAGGTAGCCTTCAGTATTGAAGGTAGATCTTTCTTGCATGACCTATTCTTTTTACCTTTGTTTGATTTAGACATTATCTTAGGGCATGATTGGTTATCTAAGAATCATATCCTTCTTTATTATTTTGATAAAACTATTATCTTTCCTTCTGATAATATGCGTACTGGATCAGTAGTTTCTCATGCTTTAACCTAGATTCTGCTAGAGTTACCTATAACGGGAGTGAATGTGAGGGGAATGTTCTATTAGCGGCTAGTTTGAATGTCGGTGAAGTAAACCTGGAACAGATCCGAGTGGTATGAGATTTCTCCGACGTGTTTCCAGAAGACATCCCCAAGTTTCCTCCTCGAAGAGAGATTGAGTTCAGCATCAACTTAGTACCTGGAGCTCGACTGATTTCGGTATGACCCTAACGTATGTCTCCATTAGAACTGACAAAACTGAAGAAGCAATTTGAAGATCTATTAGAGAAAGGTTTTATTTGCTTGAATGTGTCACATTGGGGAGCCCTAGTATTACTAGTAAAGAAGAATGATAGAGGCATGAGACTGAGCGTAGACTACCAACAGCTGAATATGGTTACATTTAAGAACAAGTACCCACATCCTCGAATAGACGATCTAATGGATCAGCTGAATGGTGCGGCAGTATTTTCAAAAATCGATTTGTGATCGGTTATCATCAGATTTGGGTAAAGGAATTAGATACCAAAGACGGCATTTAGAAAGTGATATTTTAGAATATACGGTTATGTTATTTGGACTAATTAATGCTCTGTCGATATTCTAGAATACATGAATCATATTTTTCAACCATACCTAGACCAATTTATGGTAGTGTTCATAGATGATATCCTCGTTTATTCCAAGACTGAGGAAGAGGATGAAGAAATCTGAGGATGGTATTGCAAATACTGAGAGAACAGAAGCTGTATGTGAAGTTGTTAAAGTGTGAATTCTGGACAAATAAAGTGGCATTCTTAGGACACATGATTTCTTGAAAAGAAAGAGTAGTAGATCCCTCAAAGATCGAAGTAGTGGTTCAATGGAAGTAGCCTGAGACAATCACAAAAATTAAAAATTTTCTAGTTTTGGCTGTCTATTTTTGGCGATTCATAAAGGGGTTCTCTTAGATAGCCCTACCACTCACCCTCCTCACTCGAAGAGAAGTGTCGTTTGAATGGATAGAAGTGTGTGAAAAAAGTTTTGAGACACTGAAGGAGAAACTAACTGCACTGGTATTGACACTACCAGATTCCAGGGAACCTTTTGAGGTATACTGTGACGCTTCTTTGAAAGGATTAGGATACGTGCTAATGCAACATAAGAATGTGGTAGTATATGCATCAAGGCAGTTGAGACTCCACGAGAAGAATTATCTTACTTATGATCTTGAGTTGCCAGCAGTGATGTTTGCACTCAAGATATATAGACATTATTTATATGGGGCTCAATTGGAAGTTTTCTCTGATCGTAAGAGTCTGAAATACATCTTTAAATAGAAGGACCTTAACATAAAACAGCAGAGCCAAGCTGAGTTATCATCCAGGAAAGGCAAACGTAGTTGCGGATGCTCTAAGTCGTAAGAGTTTGAGTATTTCTTGGATGATGATGAAAGAAGACGAGTTAATTTCAATCTTTGCAAATTTGAGGCTGGGAATGAAGGAAACATCAGAAGAAGTCGTCATGGCACATCTACATTTGACTTCAGATTTTAAGTTAGCCATTCGACAAGTGCAATTTAGAAATTCAGATATGTCAAAACTATTGGCTAGATTAGAGGTGGATAAACTAGGAGAAGTGCAACAAGACAATGACGGATTGTGGAGGTTTATGATTAGAATTTGTGTACCTGACCAAGGAAGATTGCTTCAAGAGATTTTGACGGAGGCCAATCAGAGTAAATTTTCGATGCATCCGGGCACGACTAAGATGTATGAAGATTTGAAGAGTATGTTCTGGTGGCCGGTACTAAAGAGGGATGTGACGGAATAAGTATCTAAATGCCTGACTTGTCAAAACATTAAGTAGAACATTAGAAATTCTCAGGAAGACTACAACCTTTAGAAGTGCCTTAATGGAAATAGGAGAGCATCACCATGGATTTTGTTATGAGATTACCAAGGACGTTGGCTGGGCATGATGCTATATGGGTTATAGTGGACAGATTGACAAAATCGGCTCATTTTTTCCCGATCAGAACTACTATACATTGGAAAAGCTTGTGTGTTTGCATATTCAAGAAGTGGTGCGACTACATGGAATACCTTCTTCAATTGTGTCCGACAGAGATCCGAGGTTTACATCAAGGTTTTAGGGAGCTTTTCAAAAAGCTTTTGGCATAGAGCTACATCTAAGTACAGCTTATCACCCACAGACAGATAGGCAATCAGAACAAACGATTCAGACATTAAAAGATATGCTGAGATCATGTGTAATGGAATAGTAGGGAAACTGGGACAAGCAATTGCCGTTGGTGGAATTTACCTACAACAATAGTTATTAACAGAGTGTTGGAATGTCACCCTATGAAGCTCTTTATGGACGACGGTGTCAATTTCCACCATGTTAGCACCAAGGAGAAAAATATAGTGCGTTGGGTCCGGATTTTGTGCAGAAAACAACCACTCAGATCAAGAAGATTCATGAGAAGATTCAGATGGCACAGAGTCGACAAAAGAGCTATGCTGATAATAGACGTAAGCCTTTAGAATTTAGGGAGAGTGAACATGTTTTCTTAAAAGCGAGTCCTAGCACTGGTATAGGTCGCACCCTTAGAACCAAGAAGCTAAACCCTAGGTACGTTGGTCCTTTTTAGATCCTTAGGAGAGTCGGTCCAGTCACGTATCAAATCGCTCTTCCACCTTTCCTGTCCAACCTTCATTATGTTTTCCATGTCTCTCAGCTTAAGAAATATAATTCTGATGAGAGTTATGTCTTGCGACCCGAGACAGTACAATTGCGAAACGATCTAACATACCCAGCAATCACGCAACAAGGGAAAACAATTTCTTTGGTCAAAGTAGCATGGGCACGCAACGCTGAAGCTGGGCATACCTGGGAGCTAGAAGATGAGATACGAGCAGACTATCTTCACCTATTTACAGGTAAAGAAACTTTGAGTGCAAAATTTTCTTTAAGCAGGGTAGAATGTAACATCCTGGTTTTCGAGTTAGAGTCACATATGCGAGTTTTACGTTTTGTTCACATAACGTCTATGATAAGCTTTTCTACGATATTTAAATAAAATGAATAATAATCTAATGTTAATATTATGTTATTATTTAATTTTATTTGACGAAGGATGGTCACTTGATATTGGGTCTGAAGATTTAAAAAGCTTGGCTTCACTAATGTCATTTATATTAGTAATTTACCCAATCTTTATTCTAATTAAATACCACCACTTGAGATAATTATTTGAGTTTTTACCATGCCCAATTACCTTGATTACCTTCCAAGATATTTAAAAATTTAACCTCGCTGACTCAGCAGCTCAAAATTGCGACACGCAGCACTTAATGCGTCATATGTCATGCGCATGCCTTCCCCATTTAATTAAGTGACATTAGTCAATAATTACACATTATATAAGCACAAATTCTCTTTCTCTCTCTCTCTCTCTCTCTCTCTCTCTCTCTCTTTCTCTCTTTTTCTCTCTACCACACAGCCGAAGCCATGCAAAGAGAAAAGGGGAGGTTTTGTTAATTTTTTAACTTTCTGAGCTCGATTTCTTGAGATTCGTGACCACTATAAAAATTCAGATTCGAAAGAAGTAACCATATCTTCATCCTCTATGCAATGACATAAGTTTTGTTTGGTGAAATCGTAAAGTGGAGCTGTCCCTGCCAGAAATCAGTTTGGCCAAACCAAAGGACGGGAGGAACCACCGAGTTTTCGATGTTTTCGCTCCATTTGACCGATGAGAAACCTCACTCCAATATCTTGTGTGTTTTTTGAGCTTCACAAAGGTAGGATTTGACTCTATAATTAGTTAAAATTATGAATTAATTAATATATGTGGTTGGCTTATGATCTGTTGATGTCTGTTGCTCAAATATGTGATTGTTGGCTGTTAAAAATTTAGCTAGTTGCTGTTAGATTTATTGTTGTCTTTCGACCGTAATGAGAAATAAGGCACTAAGATATTGATGTTGAATAACTTGCTAAAATCTGATTTATATGATAGTATACAATTGAGTTATGATGGTTGGATTTTGATTTCGAATAAAATTATAACTAAATAAGTAATCTGAACGGAGGTTTCGAGTAAAAAGGAACAGATGCTTGGCTTTTGAGAAAGATTTAATGAATAAAGTTATTTATTTATAAATATATAAATTTTATTGAAATGAATTGAGTTTGATTTTTGAAAAAAAATACTGTGTTACAATAAAGGGTTTAAAGCAGAAGACGATTTTGGAAAAAATATGATTTTAATTGAGCGAAAATGATTTTATTTTGAAAACAGAAGAATTATGCCCAATTTACTTATTTTTAATGAAATTTTAGGTTTTTAAAAGTTTATAAAATATTTTGAATAATTTATAAAGTAACTAGTGAAGATTGGGTCTCTTTTATAAAAGTTCAGAGTTATTTAGAGTAATTTTAAAATATGTTAATTTAATTAATGTAACTTTTAGAATATGCCTTTTTTCAAAGTTTAATCATACTTATGTTTTTTATTTCCGTGGGCGTATTTATGCATATTTTTAAAAGTATTTATAGAATTTAAAAATAACTCTGAGATATTTGAAAAAGTAATTCTAAGGATAAATCTCATGACCCGCTCTGTTTCAGTTTATTATTTTGGAGAAATTGTTGTATTATGGATAAGAATTATTATATCTTGAATGGTATTTGATTATGTGATGAGATGATTGAAGTTTAGAAAAGCAACACCAAAACTCTTCTTGTTATCGATTTATCCGGCGGATTGTCGAAGAGCGGTACGACAGTTATAGCCCAAGAGTGTGATCCGTCACTTTAATCGTGGGAGTGGTATGGACGCTATAGCCTGAGAGCATGTAGGCACTATAACCCAAGAATGTGCTAGGCACTATACCCCGAAGCAATGGCAATGAGAGAAACGTCTATAAGGATGTAATGGAGGGCGCGGGTCGAAAATTGACGGATGAGCTCATTACCTACATTAGGGCTTGACATGCATTATACTTGTTTGCATATATTTTTGTGCGTTCTTGTGGCTGTATGTTATGTGCTGTTTGCACATGATTGTTGTTTGCTCTATGTTCCTTTGTTGTGGTCTGATTGATCTGGGACACGTGGCTGATATATATAAAAGCAACTTAACTTGTTTCACCCCAACCCTACTAAGAACTCCCTAGTTTTTATCCCCTATCTTCTAACCCCCTTCAGATGGAGATGTGTGTCATTTTCTATAAGCTCGAGTAGCCTTATGTGTACGAGAATAATGTCCTTCACAGCTTCTATGTGGTGGCCGTAGAGCCTCGAATCCGTAAGTACGTAGTTAGAGATCATCCTTTTCAATACTCGCTAGCTTCACACTCTTTAATCCTGATGCACCGTATGCTTTTTCACTGTCGTGGTTACATCCCGATTCTGTCCACCATCTTTTTGACTTCATGCATGGAGGTCCTGTTCCATCATAGTAGGATGGTCAGGTGGTGCCTGAGTCTGGCCTTATCATCGATGACTACATCCATGAGTCTTCTCTAGTGAATTTGGATATGTCAATAGAGTCTCTTTCTACTCACTCCTCTGACCCTTTCACCATAGAGCCTATCGGAATTTCAGCCACAACTTTTGGTCAGCCTTCAGCAGTTACACAAGTTTCTCTTAGTGGTTTAGCTTCCCCAGGCGATAGTAGTGATGGTAGTCCCCAGATTACATCAAAGGTCATCGTTATTACTAATGACAATGCTGTCGAGGAGATAGAGATTACGGATCTGACTTCAGAGGACGACGAGGACATCGACTAGGTAGCGACATCAGCATCTTCTTTTGGCATCTCTCTGGTTTAGTATTATTTTTAGACTCTCATTTTTGTTTCTCGACAGAAAAGGTTAGAAGATTAGGCTAGTCTAGAAGTCAAATTAGGGGCTTCCTATATGGGCCAGACCCCGGAGATGTTTTGAGTTGTATACACGTATATAACTGAGAAGGAGTAACTAACTTTTCATTTTTTGGGTACTGTATATATTTATGTATCTATTTATCACTTTGGTTGCGATTTTATTTTCTTTAAGGAAGGTTTTTAATAAAAATTGAGTTCTGTGAATCCAATTACAGACTTGATATTATTAATAACAATGTCAGTGTAACTTCAAGTTGGCAACACTTGATGTTTCAGTATGAGCATGCTATACTGAAAATTGGGTCGTTACACTTCTTCTTTTACTCCCAAATGATTTCAAAATCCTATCAAAAACAAACTTCATGAGAAAAATCACAAAATGTGGCAACAACAGGTGCTGACAGCCATTCGAGGCCAAAATCTTGAAACTCATCTTTACAAAGATTCTATACCTCCAAGAGTTGCCAATGAAGCTTATCGTCTCTATGGAATAGAACCAAAATCATACAAACAATGGTGTTAAGAAGATTACAATATTTTTTCTTTTCTATTTGCCTCAATGGAACCAATTTTTGAAAACAAAATGGTGGGATGCACTTTTGTAATCAAATCGTGGATCGAATTAAAGAATACTCCATACAATCCACCAAATACAAGGTAAAATAACTAAAAGCTCATCTCAAAACAATCAAGAAACAAGGGATATCTGCATTTGATTTTATATTCAAGATCAAACAAGTTCCTGGTTATCTTGCTGCTCTTGGATGTCCTTTAACCACTGATGGACATATTGAATCCCTTCTTGGTGGCCTTAATCCTGAATATCATAGTCTTTTTACAGCATTGAGAGCTAAGCCAGAAATATATTCTTTGTGTGAAATTGAGAATGTAATTCTTATTCATGATGATATGTTAGAATAACTTCGTGCACTATAAAATTTACTCTATCAAGCTCATTTTACCTAAAGTAAACTCCCAAACTCCTTTAACTTTGGAAGAGGTAACTTCAATTGAAAAGTTATGGGTGGAAGATTGGTAGAGCTTCAAGAAATTTCTTCGAAAACCAAAGACCACAATAGCAAGTATGTTGTACATTTGGATGTAACAACCTACCACATAGAACCTTACGCTCGAGTCATAAAGCAGAGGTGGCGAGGTATTACGACCTCTAAAAGAAAATATGTATATAGATATAGTTGAAGGAAATACGTATCTAAGAGCCTTGAAGAAAAGGAACTTAAGCAAAACCGCAAAACAATAAACGCAAAGTACAAAGATCGAAACGAGAAGAAAGCTATATGTACATATAAAGGTCGGAATTCCAAAATACAGATAATCAAGCTCTTAACTCGACCTGCGAAGTAAAGGTTAGCCAGATATATATATATATATATATATATAACCCAAAATTATCCCAGAAACATAAATAGAACACCTGTCTCTCCAAAAGTCTACTTTAAGAGGCGAAATACAAATATATGGAGAGTCTATATACACAAATATATAACTAAAAAGAATAAGACATAGAATTCCCAAGGACTCCAACTTTGCCTGCAGAGGAACTTCAGAAACTCAGCGAGCTGTCTCTCAATCCTGCATCTAAAAAACAACAATATTGTATGGGATGAGAATTGGGGATTCTCAGTATGGTGAAGGTGCCCACATACATAATATATAAGATCCTAAAAAAGCCAGAGGCATTCCTAGAACTTTCACACTCAAATTTAAATCTTAAAGACGTAACTAAACCAGGATTCAAGTGAGCTATCTAAGGTACTCAGGCTCTAACTGAATCTAACCTAACACCTCACTTTCTCTGTCTATTCTAACCATTCGAAACACCATGGAACAACCCTCAGCGTCAAGTTGACTGAGAGTGAGCCGAGCTAGACCAAGCTCAAGCTCGCCTCATGAAAATTGAGCTTGCTTCATAGCTCAACTCATTAACAATTGAGTCTATTTCTTAAGCTCAAGCTTGGCTCATCGAAAGCCCACGAGCTGACTCGATATCAATAAATTATAACTTATTTATATATTAAAAAAATATTAATTTTATATATTGTGTATCTATTAATTATGAATTTTTTATTTATGTCCTACATCAAAATCATATAAAAAATAAATATAAAATTTTAAATAAGAATATTAATATATATAAAATTATATATTACTATTTTATATGTATATATATAATATTAATAGTATAAACTAAATGTCTATATATATATATATATATATATCGAGCCAACTCACGAGCTAATGAGCTAAGCTTATCCAAGCTCAAGCTTGGCTCATTTTATTTATGAGCTTAATTCCAAGCTCAAGCTTGGCTCATCAGCTCACGAGCTCAGCTTATCGAGCTATTAATGAGTCGAGGTCAAGCTGGCTCATGAGCTGGCTTGACTCACTTCTAGCCCTAGCGTCAACTCTGCCCGCATGAGGGATATCTCAGATGCACGCATAAACAAGACGATCGAGTAAAACACAACAAATAGAATATTTAGCAAGTAAGTAGTATAATCAGATAGGAACACCAAAACAAGCACACTTAATCAAAACATACAAATACATATGATGTATGCCTATCCAATGGCTGATAAGTCTCATCTGTCGGTTGCATAGCCAGCCTGACATGTTTGGTAGCTAACTCGAGCATCATCCTCTTGAAAACTAGTGAGTGGTACAGTACCACGATCCTCACCTGGTGAGCGATAAACCACCTCGATCCACACCATCTCTGAGCAGTGCACCACCACGATCCCCACAGATGTGTTCAATTGGAAAACAAGAACCTCGTAAGTGGTACAAAACCATGATCCCCACTACCTGTGAACGGTACACCAATACGATCTTCACAGACATCACGACACTGGGCAAATGGTACACCACCATGATCCTTGCCAAGTCTATAATTCACAATTTCATAACCTGTAGACGATAAACCACCACGATCCCCACAATCATGTTTTAGTCAAGTGCATTCTCATCATCAAAGATATCTCAAATCAGCCACATTTCATTACTATATCATTATCTTCCTCATTTGCTTCTTATTCAATATTTCCAATCCATCATCACCTAATTATCACTTCACGAAATCCTTCCCAATATCCCCCAACTTTTTTAACATATTCACTTTTCTTCTAAGGCTTAAAAGCTCACTAAAAATAGACCTCAAACAAGTGCAAATGAGGTTTGGAAAGCTAAAGAATTGGTTTAGACTTGAAAAATACAACTTTTACAAAACAGCAAGGTCATGCGTATGCATGCCATTCGTGCGTACGCACGATTGCAAAAATTAGCCAAGTTGCGTACGCAGCCTTGCCCCGAGCACGCAGGTATCCAAAATAGCAGGAAATACTCGCATCGCATGCATGCCTCGCATACGCGAGCATTGTTTCCTTCAAAATCTCCAGAAAACCAGGTTTTTACACTGAACTTCGAACGCGCATAACTTTTTCGTTTTAAAACATTTTTCATCCGTTTTTCAAACGGTATAAACTTCACAGACCCAATTTTCATTTAAAAATACTTTGACACAAATTTGGGTTCCAGAAGTCGAGTTATGACTCTTCGAAGTTGGTCAAAAATCATCATTTTGTTAAAATTATCAACATTCATATGCTTTCCAAATCATGAATTCTGTATCATAATTTTGCAATCAAACGGCTCCAAAATCATATTTACATATATCCATACACTTTTTATCATCATTTTATACAAATTTTATCAATACACTCAAAATCTTCAATCCAACCACAAACACTATTCAACATATTTCATATATATATATATATATATATAACTTATCAAATCCTCAATTTATCATCATATATCTTTACAATCCTCATTAAATATTCATCAACTCTCATCAACAACATTCATAAACATGATTCCCATCACAACTCAACTATTTCATAACCAAAATATCACCAAAACTCAACTCCACACCCCCCATTCATTTTAGAACACACCAGACTCAATACTCTCAACTATCTAATAATTCCATGTATATACACATACATATTCACAATTCCTCTATTCAAATCAATAATAGATATACTCATATATATAGTTTCCATGCCACATGTAACAACATACAAACTCAACCCTTCCATTCAACAATCACCAATAATAAATCACTAATCGTTAATCATTCATACATTTTAAGTTAACCTATAGTCAACTAGCCTAAGTTTTCACATTACGTTATATATTATTTACAACAAACCAAAAATTTAGCTTGGCCAATTTCTCCCTAGGCCATAAGGCACCGCAAGCCCTCAATACACAAGCTCCAAGCCTTCACCAAGTGAATTTCCAGCTCTGAATACCCGAGTTGAAGCCTCCAACATCATCATTATTGTTCTAATTCACATTTACACAACCTAATTTCACACAATTACATACACAACCACTAATTTCACCACCAAATCTCATATAATTAAAGGATTCACAAGGTTTATGAGTTTCTTACCATCACCCAAGAGCAATTGGACAAAACTCAATAATTTTTTGTTGCTAGAGTTCACCTAAACCATCTGAATCATTCAATTTCTCAATACCAAAACCTAAGACTTTCAAAACTGAAAAGGGGAAGGCTGTGTGAAAAAATTCAATTTTCTTACCAAATTGTTCAGTGGATTTTGTAGAGAATTCTGAGACAAATGCGTGGCCCCTGAGAGCTCATCAATCAGAGCTCCGGATTGAAAGATATGGTGAAATGAAATTGAAGTGAGGGTTTGGGTCTCTCTTTCTCCCCCTCACCATTCTACACTCTCTTTATTGTGTTTAATGTGCTATGAACTCATTGAGTGTAGTTAAATAGATTGGGCCTTGGGCTCGATTTAGGTCCGGTTCAATCGGTTTGGTCCGTTCGACCCAATTTTAGGTCAAAACCTTTAAAATTAGTGTCAAAATTTATATTTTAATTATTTCTACTTCATTAAACTATAAAATTTAATTTTTTAATTTCTTTAAATAATAATTAATTTCTTGGCTAATTACTTATTAATTTCCCAGGGTTTACATCCTACACCCTAACAAAAATTTTTGCCCTCGAAAATTCGCTTTCAAATCTTCATATATGCTCCCTCAGATTCAACCAACCTCTTACCATTCATTTTCCCATTCTCCAACATCAATTTAACACCCTATTCCCAATTCAAGCCTATGTCATACTTATTTGTTTCACTCTTAGCTTTATCTAACTCTTTCTCAATGACTACAAACTTCCTTACCCTTCAAGAGTTCTTAAATATCAATTCCTTTTCGACCATGTCAAACACCAACCAATCCCTCAATCTCTTAATCTGGGTCAATCCATTATAACCTAAACTATACACTCATACTTTCCATTCCTCGATCCTACGTCAGTCCTCAAAACCATCCCATATCACAAGTCCCCTTTCTCTCGTCACTACTACCTTAAAGCCATCAAAATCACCGTGCTTCCGCAACGCCACCCTAATTATAAACCACTATGAACTCAAATCTTCACTCACTTCCACCAAAATATCTCCTTGAATATTTTTACCTCCCTAACTAAAATCCATTGATCTTTACTCTACTTGCATGAGTTCAAATCCCTTATCTCCACTACCAAGTCTATTACTGCCTCCTTCATTGTTTCTAGTTTGTTCTCTCCATCCTTTTAGCAGTAGCTCGCACAATAGCAACCATATTTTTCAGAGCAGCCTTAAAATCAACCGTATAATCTCACTCGCGTCCATGAGATGCCCTTTTGGTCTTGTTCACACGAACAATTAATATTAAGGTGATCGATCTTAATATCTCAAGTCTAGTGCTTCAATTCTCCAAAAGTATGCTCATGAACATCTATGCTATATATGTCAAACAGACATCCTAAATAGTATGTACACACACCCAGAGTTTGCTCAGAAGCATAGTCAATCTGTCCCTCAGGATCTACAAGAACGAACTGCTCTGATACCATAATATAACGCCCTACTACACAGAACCTTACACTCGAGTCGTAAAGCAAAGGTGACGAGGTATTACAACCTCTAAAAGAAAAGCCATATATAGATATAGTTGAAGGAAATATGTATCTAGAAGCCTTGAAGAAAAGAAACTTAAGCAAAACCGCAAAACGAAAAATGCAAGGTACGAAGATCAAAATGAGAAGAAAGCTATATGTACATATAAAGGTCAAAATTCCAAAATACAGATAATCAAGCTCTTAACTCGACCTTTGAAGCAAAGGTCGGACAGAGTATACATACATACATACATACATACATACATACATACATACATATATATATATATATATATGTATATATATGTATACGTAACAAAAAATTATCCCAGAAACATAAATAGAACACCTGTCTCTCCAAAAGTCCACTCTAAGAGGCGAAATACAAATATACATATATATGGAGGGTATATATACACAAATACATAACTTAAAAAAATATAACATAGAATTCCCAATGACTCCAACTTTTCTTACATAGGAACTTCAGATACTCAGCAAGCTGTCTCTCAATCCTGCATCTAAAAAACAACAATATTGTATTCGATGGGGATCAGGGGTGCTGAGTATGGTTAAGGTGCCCACATACATGATATATAAGGTCCCGAAAAAGTCAGAGGCATTCCTAGAACTTTCGCACTCATATTTAAATCTTAAAGACGTAGTGAAACCATGATTCAGGTGAGTTATCTAAGGTACTCAAGCTCTAACTGAATCTAACCTAACACCTCACTTTCTCTGTCTATTCCAACCATCCAAAATACCGTGGAACAACCCTCAGCATCAACTCTGCCAGCATGAAGGATATCTCAGATGCATGCACAAACAAGACAAACGAGTAAAACACAGATAGATTACAAGTACAACAAATAGAATATTTAGCAAGTAAGTAGTATAACCAAATAGGCACACCAAAACAAGCACACTCAATCAAAACATACAAATACATATGATGTATGCCTGTCCTACGGTTGATGAGTCTCATCTGTTGGTTAGATAGCCAACCTGACATGTCCTGTAGCTAACCTGGGCATCGTCCTCTTGGAAACTGGTGAGTGGCACCTGGTGAGCGGTAAACCACCTCGATCCCCACCATCTGCAAGCGGTACACCACCACGATCCCCACAGACATTTTCAATTAGAAAATAACAAACTTGTGGTCGGTACAAAACCATGATCTCCACTAACTGTGAGTGGTACACCACCACGATCCTCAAAGACATCACGGCACTAGGTAAGCGGTACACCACCACGATCCTTGCCAGATCTATAATTCACAAGTTTATAACTTGTGAGTGGTAAACCACCACGATCCCCACAATCATGTTTCAATCAAGTTCATTCTCATCATCAAACACATCTCAACTCAGCCACATTTCTTTACTTTTATCATTATCTTCATCGTTTGCTTCTTATTCAACATTTCCAACCCTTGATCACCTAATTATCACTTTACAAAATCCTTCCTAATATCCCCTCAACTTTTTTAACACATTCACTTTTCTTCTAAGGTTTAAAAGCTCACTAATGGACCTCAAACAAGTGCAAAGGAAATTTGAAAAGCTAAAGAATTGGTTTAGGCTTGAAAAATACAACTTTTATAAAATAGCAGGGTCATCCATACGCATGCATCATGCGTACGCACGATTGTAAAACTTAGCCAAGTTGTGTATGTAGCCATGTCTCACATATGTGAGTATCCAAAACAACAGGGAATATTCGTGTCGCGTGCATGCCTTATGCAACATGTGCCATGTTTCCTTTAAAAGCTCCAGAAAATCGGATTTTTACACCGAACTTCAAATGTGTATAATTTTTTTTGTTTTAAAATATTTTTTATCCGTTCTTCAAAAGGCATAACTTCACGGACCCAATTTTCGTTTAAATTAAGTTTGACACAAATTGGGAATCTGAAAGTCGAGTTATGGCTCGCCGAATTTGGTAAAAAATCAACATTTTGTTAAAATTACCAACATTCCCATGCTTTCCAAATCATGAATTCTATATTATAATTTTGCAAACAAACAGTTCCAAAATCATATTTACATATATCCATATACTTTTTATCATCATTTTATACAAATCTCATCAATACATTCAAAATCTTCAATCCAAACACAAACACTTTTTAGATATATATATATATATATATATATATATATATATATATATATATATATATATATATATATATATATCAAATCCTCAATATATCATCATACATCTTCACAATCCTCATTAAACATTCATCAACTCTTATCAACAACATTCATCAACATGATTCCCATCACAAATCAACTATTTCATAACCAAAATATCACCAAAACTCAACTCCACACCCCACATTCATTTTGCAACACACCAGACTCAATACTCTCAACTATTCAATAATTCCATGTATATACACATACATATTCACAATTCCTCTATTCAAATCAATAATAGATATACTCATATATATAGTTTCCATGCCACATGTACCAACATACAAACTCAACCCTTCCATTCAACAATCACCAACAATAAATCACTAATCCTTAATCGTTCATACATTTTAACTTAACCTATAGTCAACTAGTCTAAGTTTTTACGTTACGTTATATATTATTTACGAGAAACCAAAACCACACCTTAGCCGATTTCTTTCTAAGCCACAAGGCACCGCAAGCCCTCAATACACAAGCTCCAAGCCTTTACCAAGTGTAGTTCCAGCTCTAAATACCCGAGGTGAAGCCTCTAACATCATCATTATTGTTCTAATTCCCATTTACACAACCTAATTTCACACAATTACATACACAACCACTAATTTCACTATGAATCTCATATAATTAAAGGATCACAAGGATTAAGAGTTCCTTACCAATATCCATGAACAATTGGGTGAAACCCGATAATTTTCCGTTGTCTGAGTTCACCTAAACCATTAAAATCATCCAATTTCTCAATACCAAAACCTAAGATTTTCGAAATAATAAAGGGGAAGGTGATGAGCGGATAATTTCTACGCTTTTTGGCATTGTTTTTAGGTAGAGTTTAGTAGGATCTAGCTACTTTTTAGTATATTTTTATTATTTTTTAAGCAAAATTCACATTTCTGGACTTTTCTATGAGTTCGTGTGTTTTTCTGTGATTTTAGGTATTTTCTGGTTGAAATTGAGGGACCTGAGTAAAAATCTGATTCAGAGGCTGAAAAAGGACTGCAGATGATGTTGGATTCTGACCTCCCTGCACTTGAAATAGATTTTCTGGAGCTACCGAAGCCCAATTGGCGCGCTCTTATTTGCGTTGGAAAGTAGACATTCTGAGCTTTCCAGCAATATATAATAGTCCATACTTTGCTCGAGTTTTGATGACGCAAACTGGCGTTCAAACGCCAATTTCCTGCCTTATTATGGCGTTAAACGCCAGAAACAGGATAAAAGTTGGAGTTAAACGCCCAAACTGGCGTAAAAGCTGGTGTTTAACTCCAAGAAAAGTCTCTACACACGAAAGCTTCAATGGTCAGCCCAAGCACACACCAAGTGCGCCTGGAAATGGATTTCTACATCATTTACTTATTTCTGTAATCCTAGTAACTAGTTTAGTATAAATAGGACTTTTTATTATTGTACTAGGAATCTTTGGAACATTTTTCCTTAGACTTGGAGGCTGGCCACTCGGCTATGCCTAGACTATTTTCACTTGTGTATTTTCAACAGTGGAGTTTCTACACACCATAGATTAAGGTGTGGAGCTCTACTATCTCTCGAGTATTAATGCAAAGTACTATTGTTCTTCTATTCAATTCAAGCTTATTCTTATTCCAAGATATTCATCCGCACACAAGAACATGATGAATGTGATGATCAAATGACACTCATCACCATTTTTACTTATGAACGCGTGCCTGATAAACACGTCCGTTCGACATGAAAACAAGCTTGAATGCATATCTCTTGGGTCTCTAATCAATGATTCACATCGTTTTCCCTCTGACAATGGGGCATCTGAATATGAGATTAGAACCTTCGTGGTATAGGCTAGAAATAATTGGCAGCATTCTTGAGATCCGGAAAGTCTAAACCTTGTCTGTGGTATTCCGAGTAGGATCTGGGAAGGGATGACTGTGACGAGCTTCAAACTCGCGACTGTTGGGCACAGTGACAGTGCGCAAAAGGATCGTTGGATCTTATTCTGACACGATCGAGAATCGACAGCTGATTTGCCATGCGGTAGCTGTGCCTGGTATTTTTCATCCGAGACGAGAAATCCAACAGGTTATTAGCTGTACAAAAACCGTAGAGGACCATTTTCACTGAGAGGACGGAAGGTAACCATTGACAATGGTGATCCCCCAATATACAGCTTGCCATGGAAAGGAGTATGAATGATTGAATGAAGACAGTAGGAAAGCAGAAATTCAGAAGGAATAACGCATCTCCATATGCTTATCTAAAATTCCCACCAATGAATTACATAAGTATCTCTATCTTTATTTTATGTTTATTTATCTTTTAATTATCAAAGCTTCATAACCGTTTGAATCCGCCTGACTGTGATTTACAAGATGACCATAGCTTGCTTCAAGCCGACAATCTCCGTGGGATCGACCCTTAATCACGTAAGGTATTACTTGGACGACCCATTGCACTTACTGGTCAGCTGCACGGAGTTGTGAAAAGTGTGAATCATGATTTCGTGTATCAAGTTTTTGGCGCCGTTGCCGGGGATTGTTCGAGTTTAGACAGCTGACGGTTCATCTTGTTGCTCAGATTAGGTAACTTTCTTTTCGTTTTATTTTCAAAAAAAAAAATCTTTCAAAAATTTCCTTCTGTTTTTGAAAAATTCTTCAAAATTTTTAAGAATGAATTCTAGAGTTTTAAATGATACTTTCATCATCACAAGAGCCTTTTTGATTTCCATCAATTTGGCTGTTGTATGTGATGTCTTGCTGAAGCTTGGCTAGCTATGTCTAATCTTTTTAGACTGAAGCTTTAGACTAACATTGCATGATTCCTGGAATTCCTATTAAAAAAAATTTTGGATTTCTTATTTTCTTTTTCCTAAATAATTCTCGAAAAAAAGTACAAAAAAATTTAATAAAATCATAAAAAACCAAAAAAAATATTTTGTATTTCTTGTTTGAGTATAGTGTCAATTTTTAAGTTTAGTGTCAATTGTATGTTTTAATTTTTCTAAAAAATTTTCGAAAATTCATGCATTGCATTCTTCATGATCTTCAAGTTGTTCTTAATGAGTCTCCTTGTTTGATCTTCATATTTTCTTGTTTTGTGTCTTTTGTTATTTTTCATATGCATTTTTGAATTCATAGTGTCTAAACATGAAAAATCTCTATGTTTGGTGTCCTGCATGTTTTTTCTTTCTTGAAAATTTTTCAAAAATAAGTTCTTGATGTTCATCATGATCTTCAAAGTGTTCTTGGTGTTCATCTTGACATTCATAGTGTTCTTGCATGCATCATTTGTTTTAATCCAAAATTTTTATGTGTTGAGTCATTTTGTGGTTTTTCTCTTTCCTCATTAAATTAAAAAAATCAAAAAAATATCATTTCCTTATTTCACTCATGAATTTCAAAATCTTTGGGTTGACTTAGTCAAAAATTTTTAAAATAAGTTGTTTCTTGTTAGTCAAGTCAAGATTTCAATTTCAAAAATTTATCTTTTCAAAATCTTTTTCAAAATCAAATCTTTTTTTCTTTCTTTCCCTTTGTTTTTTGAAAATTTTCAAAAATCTTTTTTAAAACTTTTCAAAATCTTTTTCCTATTTTTACCTCATATTTTTCGAAATTAATACTAACAATTAATGTTTTGATTCAAAAATTTCAAGTTTGTTACTTTCTTGTTAAGAAAGGTTCAATATGTGAATTTTAGAATAATATATTTTAATTTCTTGTTAGTTAAGTCATCAATTTTAAAAAAAAAATCAAATCTTTTTTAACCATATCTTTTCAATCATATCTTTTTTAAAAATCAAATTTTCTTCAATCATATCTTTACAATCATATCTTTTCAAAATCAATTTTTTTCAATCATATCTCTTTTAATTTAATTTCAAAATCTCTTTCTAACTTCTTATCTTTTCAAATTTATTATTTCTTATCTTTTTCAAAACCACCTAACCACTTTCTCATTTTTGATTTTCGAAAACCATTAACTATTTTTCAAAATTCTTTTTAATTAACTAATTATTTTAAATTTTGATTTAATTTTTCGAAAGTTACCTCTCTCTCATCTCTTTCTATTTAATTACTAACACTTCTCCTCTACTAGAAATTCGTACTCTCTCATTCTTTATATGTTCAAATTCACCTCTATCTACCTCATCCTTCTATTCCTATTTTCCTCTGACACCTTATGGAATCTGTATACTGTGACATAGAGGATTCCTCTTCCTTTTTGTTCTCTTCTTTTTCATATGAGCAGGAGCAAGGACAAGAACATTCTTGTTGAAGCTGACCCTGAACCTGAAAGGACTCTGAAGAAGAAGCTAAGAGAAGCTAAAGCACAACAATCCAGAAAAAACCTTACAGAGAATCTCGAAAAAGAAGTAATGGCCGAACCCAACAACAATAACAATGCAAGGAATGTGCTTGGTGATTTTACTACACCAACTTCCAACTTCCATGGAAGAAGCATCTCAATCCCTGCCATTGGAGGAAACAATTTTGAGCTTAAGCCTCAATTAGTTCCTCTGATACAACAAAATTGCAAGTTTTATAGACTTCCATCAGAAGATCCTTTTCAGTTCTTAATTGAATTCTTACAGATTTGTGATACTGTCAAGACCAATGGAGTTGATCCCGAGGTCTACAAGCTTATGCTTTTCCCTTTTGCTGTAAGAGACAGAGCTAGAATATGGTTGGACTCTCAACCTAGAGATAGCCTGAACTCGTGGAATAAGCTAGTCACGGCTTTCTTAGCCAAATTCTTTCCTCCTCAAAAGCCGAGCAAGCTTAGAGTGGATGTTCAAACCTTTAGGCAAAAAGAAGGTGAATCCTTCTATGAAGCTTGGGAAAGATACAAGCAACTGACCAAAAAGTGTCATTCTGACATGCTCTCAGAATGGACCATCCTGGATATATTCTATGATAGTCTGACCATTCTACAGGTGGATTTATTCACCTGAAGAAAATGCCTGCAGAAGCTCAGGAACTCATTGAAATGGTTGCAAATAACCAGTTCATGTACACCTCTGAAAGGAATCCTGTGAATAATGGGACGCCTCAGAAGAAGGGAGTTCTTGAAATTGATGCTCTAAAGGTCATATTGGCTCAGAACAAAATGCTGACTCAGCATGTCAATATGATTTCTCAGAGTCTGAATGGATTGCAAGCTACATCCAACAGTATTAAAGAAGCATCTTCTGAAGAAGAAGCTTATGATCCTGAGAACCCTGCAATGGCAGAGGTGAATTACATGGGTGAAGCCTATGGAAACACCTATAATCCGTCATGGAGAAATCATCCAAATTTCTCATGGAAGGATCAACAAAAACCTCAACAAGGCTTTAACAATAATAATGGTAGAAGAAACAGGTTTAGCAATGGCAAGCCTTTTCCATCATCCTCTCAGCAACAGACAAAGAATTCTGAGCAGAATCCATCTAGCTTAGCAAATATAGTCTCTAATCTATCTAAGGCCACTCTCAGTTTCATGAATAAAACAAGGTCCTCCATCAGAAACTTGGAGGCACAAGTGGGTCAGCTGAGTAAAAGGGTTACTGAAACTCCTCCTAGCACTATCCCAAGCAATACAAAAGAGAATCCCAAAAGAGAGTGCAAGGCCATAACTGTTACCAACATGGCCGAACCTGGAGAGAGTGAAAAGGCAGTGATTCCCAGTGAGGAAGACCTCAGGGAACGTCCACTGGCCATTAAGGAGTACCCCAATGAGGAACCAAAGGAATTTGAGGTTCATACAGAGACCATAGAGATTCCATTGAACTTTCTATTACCATTCATGAGCTTTGATGACTATTCATCTTCTGAAGAAGATGAAGATATTGCTGAAAGGCAAGTTGCCCAGTATTTATGAGCAATCATGAAGCTGAATGCCAAGCTATTTGGTAATGAGACTTGGGAGGATGAACCTCCATTACTCATTAATGAACTGAATACCTGGATTCAGCAAACTTTACCTCAAAAGAAACAGGATCCTAGTAAATTCTTAATACCCTGTACCATATGCACCATGACCTTTGAGAAGGCTCTGTGTGACCTAGGGTCAGGTATTAACCTCATGCCACTCTCTGTAATGGAGAAACTAAGAATCTTTGTGGTACAAGCTACAAGAATCTCACTAGAGATGGCAGACAAATCAATAAAATAAGCTTATGGACTAGTAGTGGACGTGCTAGTGAAGGTTGAAGGCCTTTACATCCCTGCTGATTTCATAATCCTAGACACCGGAAAGGATGAGGATGAATCCATCATCCTTGGCAGACCTTTCCTAGCCACAGCAAAAGCTGTGATTGATGTTGACAGAGGAGAGTTGGTCCTTCAATTGAATGAAGACTACCTTATTTTCAAGACTCAAGGTTCTCTTTTTGTACACATGGAGAAGAAGCATGAAAAGCTTCTCTCAATACAAAGTCAAACAAAACCCCCCACATTCAAACTCTAAGTTTGGTGTTGGTAGGCCACAACTAAACTCTAAGTTTGGTGTTGAGAGACCACAACAATGCTCTGATTATCTGTGAGGCGCCATGAGAGCCCACTGTCAAGCTATTGACATTAAAGAAGCGCTTATTGATAGCCAACCCAATTTTTTATTTATCTATGTTAAATTTCCATTTTTCATTATTATTTTATGTTTTCTTTAGGATTGATGATCATGTGGAGTCACAAAAACAACTGCAATAATCAAAGAAAATTCAAAAACAGCATTAAAAATAGCACACTCTAGAGGACTTACTGGCGTTTAAACGCCAGTAAGGGTAGCAGGATGGGCGTTAAAAGCCCAGTCTGGCACTATTCTGGGCGTTTAACACCAGAAATGGGCACCAGACAGGCGTTTAATGCTAGAACAGGGCACTAAGTTGGTGTTAAACGCCAGGAAAGGTATAAAAGCTGGCGTTTAACGCCAGAAACAGGCAGCAGTCTGGCGTTAAACGCCAGAATTGCATTCTAAGGGCATTTTGCACACCTAAATAGTGCAGGGATGAGAAATCCTTGACACCTCAGGATCTGTGGATCCCACAGGATCCCCACCTATCCCACCTCTCTCTCTCTCTCTCCCTCACACATCTCTATAACACTCTACCCAAAACACCACTCATCTATCAAATCCTATACTCTTCCCTATATTCTCTTCACCAATCACCTCTATCCCTCTTCCCCAAAAACCCCACCTACCTCACTTTTCAAATTCAAACACTTCCCCTCCACTCCTATACAAACCCCTCATCCCTCCTTCAATTTTACACATCACAAACACTACTTTTACCCCTTGGCCGAACCACATTCCACCCTCCATCTCCTCCATTTTCTTTTTCTTCCCCTTCTTTCCTTTTTCTTATGCTCGAAGACGAGCAAACCTTTTAAGTTTGGTGTGGTAAAAGCATTGATTTTTGTTTTTCCATAACCATTTATGGCACCTATGGCCGGAGAAACCTCTAGAAAGAGGAAAAGGAAGGCAAAAGCTTCCACCTCTGAGTCATAGGAGATAGAGAGATTCATCTCAAAGGTCCATCAAGACCACTTCTATGAAGTTGTGGCCAAGAAGAAGGTGATCTCTGAGGTCCATTTCATGCTCAAAAGGAATGAGTATCCGGAGATTCGACATGAGATCCGAAGAAGAGGTTAGGAAGTTCTCACCAACCCCATTTAACAAGTCGAAATCTTAATGGTTCAAGAGTTCTATGCCAATGCATGGATAACTAGGAACCATGATCAAAGTATGAACCTGAATCTAAAGAATTGACTTACAATGGTTCGGGAAAAATACTTAGATTTCAGTCCGAAAAATGTAAGCTTGGCGTTCAACTTACCAATGATGCAAGAAAATGCACGCCCCTACACTAGAAGGGTTAACTTTGATCAAAGGTTGAACCAAGTCCTCATGGACATATGTGTGGAAAGAGCTCAATGGAAAAGAGACTCAAGAGGCAAGCTGGCTCAATTGAGAAGACCGGACCTTAAGCCTGTGCCTAGAGGATGGTTGGAGTTCATCCAACGTTCTATCATTCCTACTAGCAACCGATCCGAAGTAACTGTGGATCGGGCCATTATGATCGATAGCATCATGATTGGGGAGGAAGTGAAAGTTCATGAGATCATACCTCTAGAACTCTACAAGGTGGCTGACAAGTCCTCCACTTTGGCAAGGTTAGCCTTTCTTCATCTCATCTGTCACCTATGCAATTTAGTTGGAATTGTCATAGAGGAAGACATCCTCATTGAAGAAAACAAGCCCATAACTAAGAAAAGGATGGAGCAAACAAGAGATCCCACTCATGGACCTCAACAAGAGCATGAGGAAATTCCCCATGAAATTCTTGAGATGCCTCAAGGGATGCACTTTCCTCCACATAACTATTAGGAGCAACTCAACACCTCTTTGGAAGGCTTGAGTTACAACATGGACCAACTAAGGATGGAGCACAAAGAGCACTCCATTATTCTCCATGAAATTAGAGAGGATCAAATAGCCATGAGGGAAGAACAACAAAGGCAAGGAAGAGACATAGGGAGCTTAGGCATTCCATTGGATCTTCAAGAGGAAGAACTAGCCGCCATCACTAATGTGGACCCGTTCTTTAATTTCCTTGTTCTTATTTTTCTATTTTTTTATTTTTATGCTTTATGTGTTATCCATGTTTGTGTCTTCATTACATGATCATTAGTGTCTAGTGTCTATGTCTTAAAGATATGAATAATTCCATGAATCCTTCACCTCTCTTAAATGAAAAATGTGCCTAATTATAAAAGAACAAGAAGTACTTGAATTTCAAATTTTATCTTGAAATTATTTTAATTATTTTGATGTGGTGGCAATACTTTTTATTTTATGAATGAATACTTGAACAGTGCATATTTTTGATAGTGAAGTTTATGAATGTTAAAATTGTTGGCTCTTGAAAGAGTGATGAATAAAGAAAAATGTTATTGATAATCTGAAAAATCATAAAATTGATTCTTGAAGCAAGAAAAAGTAGTGAAAAAAATATGGCAAAAAAAAGAGAGAAAGAAAGAAAAAGAAAAAGCAAGCAGAAAAAGCCAATAGGCCTCTAAACCAAAATGCAAGAGTAAAGAGGATCCAAGGCTTTGAGCATTAATGGATAGGAGGGCCTAAAGGAATAAAATCATGGCCTAAGCGGCTAAATTAAGCTGTCCCTAACCATGTGCTTGTGGCATAAAGGTCCAAGTGAAGAGCTTGAGGTTGAGTGGTTAAAGTCGTGATCCAAAGCAAAAAGAGGGTGCTTAAGAACTCTGGACACCTCTAATTGGGGACTTTAGCAAAGCTAAGTCACAATCTGAAAAGGTTCACACAGTTATGTGTCTGTGGCATTTATGTATCCGGTGGTAATACTGGAAAACAAAGTGCTTAGGGCCACGACTAAGACTCATAAAGTAGCTGTGTTCAAGAATCAACATACTGAATTAGGAGAATCAATAACACTATCTAAAATTCTGAGTTCCTATAGATGCCAATCATTCTGAATTTCAAAGGATAAAGTGAGATGCCAAAACTGTTCAGAAGCAAAAAGCTACTAGCCCCACTCATCTAATTGGGATTAACTTTCATTGATATTGTGAGATTCATTGTATATTCTCTTCTTTTTATTCTATTTTATTTTCAGTTGCTTGGGGACAAGCAACAATTTAAGTTTGGTGTTGTGATGAGTAGATAATTTATATGCTTTTTGGCATTGTTTTTAGGTAGAGTTTAGTAGGATCTAGCTACTTTTTAGTATATTTTTATTAGTTTTTAAGCAAAAAATTTACATTTCTGGACTTTACTATGAGTTTGTGTGTTTTTCTGTGATTTTAGGTATTTTCTGGCTGAAATTGAGCGACCTGAGCAAAAATCTTATTCAGAGGCTGAAAAAGGACTGCAGATGCTGTTGGATTCTGACCTCCCTGCACTCGAAATGGATTTTCTGGAGATACAGAAGCCCAATTGGCAAGCTCTTAATTGCGTTGGAAATTAGACATCCTAGGATTTCCAGCAATATATAATAGTTCATACTTTGCTTGAGTTTTGACGATGTAAACTGGCGTTCAAATGCCAATTTCCTGCCCTATTCTGGCGTTAAACGCCAGAAACAGGATAAAAGCTGGAGTTAAACGCCCAAACTGGAATAAAAGCTGGTGTTTAACTCCAAGAAAAGTTTCTACACATGAAAGCTTCAATGCTCAGCCCAAGCACACACCAAGTGGGCCCGGAAATGGATTTCTGAATCATTTACTTATTGGCCATGCCTAGACTATTTTCATTTGTGTATTTTCAACGGTGGAGTTTTTACACACCATAGATTAAGGTGTGGAGCTCTGCTATCCCTCGAGTATTAATGCAAAGTACTATTGTTCTTATATTCAATTCAAGCTTATTCTTATTCCAAGATATTCATCCGCACACAAGAACATGATAAATGTGATGATCAAGTGACACTCATCACCATTCTCACTTATGAATGCGTGCCTGACAAACACGTCCGTTCTACATGAAAACAAGCTTGAATGCATATCTCTTGGGTCTCTAATCAATGATTCACATCGTTTTCCCTCTGATAATGGGGCATCTGAATCTGATATTAGAACCTTCATGGTATAGGCTAGAAACAATTGGCAGCATTCCTGAGATCCAGAAAGTCTAAACCTTGTCTGTGGTATTCTGAGTAGGATTTGGGAAGGGATGACTGTGACGAGCTTCAAACTCGCGACTGTAGGGCGCAGTGACAGTGCGCAAAAGGATCATTGGATCTTATTCCGACACGATCGAGAACCGACAGCTGATTAGCCATGCGGTAGATGTGCATGGTATTTTTCATCCGAGATGAGAAATCCGACAGTTGATTAGCCGTACAAAAACCGTAGAGGACCATTTTCACTGAGAGGACGGGAGGTAGCTATTGACAACGGTGATCCCCAACATACAGCTTGCCATGGAAAGGAGTATGAATGATTGAATGAAGACAGTAGGGAAGCAGAGAATCAGAAGGAATAATGCATCTCCATACGCTTATCTGAAATTCCTACCAATGAATTACATAAGTATCTCTATCTTTATTTTATCTTTTAATTATCAAAGCTTCATAACCATTTGAATCCGTCTAACTGAGATTTACAAGATGATCATAGCTTGCTTCAAGCCGATAATCTCCGTGGGATCGACCCTTATTCACGTAAGGTATTACTTGGATGACCCAGTGCACTTGCTAGTCAGCTGCACGGAGTTGTGAAAAGTGTGAATCACGATTTCGTGTACCAGAAGGCTGGGTGAGAAAATGTGATTTTCTTGCCAAATTGTTTGGTGGATTTTGTAGAAAATTCCGAGATGAATGCGTGGCTACTGATGACTCATCAATCGGAGCTTCAGATTAGAAGATATGGTGAAATAAAATTAAAGTGAGGGTTTAGGTCTCTCCTCCTCTCCCTCACCATTCTGCACTCTTTTTCTCTCTTTCTTGTGTTTAATGAGCTATGAACTCATGGAGCATAGTATCCAAATACAAGATCTTTACATCATGTGACTCCTAACTATTCAAACCTTATCCTAACAAGCACAGAAGCCCTTGACTTTCATCATCTCTGTCTTTTCTCAAATCATCATTCAAGCTCTCTATCTGTGGCATTCAAGCATTCAACATTCAAGATTCTCAAAACTTTCAGCAAGAAACACTCTTGCCCTCATCATCAATAAGGTTTTATAAATATAATTATACTTTTAATATTATATTTGCTTGTTCAATCCTTTAATCCTCGTGGGAATGATATCCACTCACCGTGGTATTACTTGAACAATCCAGTGCACTTGCCAGAATCCGTAAGCTTCAATTTTCGATTATCAAATTTTTGGCGCCTGATAAACCCCATTTTTAGGGTTTATCCTGTGCATAATCTAGTGGATTTTATCCATTATTCTCACACTTATTCATACAATTCGCATGTTTTACGTTTTCCTTTCTGATTTTGTGCTATGATTGAAAACATGCTTCTTTGGCCTTAAATTTGCTATGTTTAATTCTCCTTTATACCATTCGATGCCGTGATCCGTGTGTTAAGTATTTCAGGCTTTATAGGGCAGGAATGGCTGAAAGGACGGAGAGGAAGCTTGCAAAAATAGAAGGAACACAAGAAACTAAGGAGATAACCAGCGAGCAGCGACGCGCACGCATGGCTCACGCGTGCGCGTGACATGGAGAAAATTGAAGTGACGTGTGCGCGTGCCTGACGCGTACGCATGGATTGGAGTTCTGCAATATGACGCGAGCGCGTGCTTGACGCGAACGCGTGACACGCAAAAATGACCAGCTATGCGAACGCGTGACTGACGCGTACGCGTGACATGCACGATCTGCAGAATTAACAGAAAACGTTGGGGCCGATTTCGGGCCGTGTTTTGACCCAGTTTTCGGCCCAGAAAACACATATTAGAGGCTATAAATTGGGGGAATCAAGGAGACATTCATACAACATTCATTCACATAATTTTAGTTTTAGATGTAGTTTTTTTTAGAGAGAGAGGCTCTCTCCTCTCTCTTAGGTTTTAGGATTTGGATTTCTCTTCTACTTTTATTTGTCTAGGTATTCTACTCTTATTGATTATTCACTGTTATTATTTTAGTTTGTGAACTTTTGATGTTAGATTCAATTTCCATATTAATGCAATTGATTGTTTGGATTTTATTATCTCTTATTGCTTTTCTATGTTTTTATGTTATGCCTTCCAAATACTTGACAAAGTTCTTAGAAGGAAGTTAGATTAGTATTTTATGTTCTTGGCTTGGTTGAGTAATTGGTAACACTTGAGTTATCAAACTCCTTTGTTGATTGATAATTGAAAGTTGCTGATTGATTTGGATTCCACTAAAGCTAGTTTTTTCTTAGGAGTTGACTAGGACTTGTGGAATCAAATTGATTAGTCCAATTGACTTTTCTTCATTCGTTGAGGGTTAACTAAGTGGTAGCGTTGAATAATTCTCATCACAATTGATAAGGATAACTAGGATAGGATTTCCAGTTCTCATACCTTGCCAAGAGCTTTTCTAGTCATTACTTTATTCCGTTTGCAATCTACTTTTTCTTGTTCTCTTATCCAAAACCCCCAGAACATACTTTTCCATAACCAATAATAAGTACACCTCCCTACAATTCCTTGAGAGACGACCCAAGGTTTAAATACTTCGGTTATTACTTTTTAGGGGTTTTGTTACTTGTGACAACCAAACTTTTGTACGAAAGGATTCTTTGCTAGTTTAGAAACTATACTTACAACGTGATTATTTTTGTGAAATTTTTTACTGGCAAAAGTCCTCTCGTCAACATCGTTGCAGGGATTAATTAAGATTGACAATAGATTTTTTTATTAAATCCTAACTTAGATATTTGTTTACGTAATTTTCTTTATTTCACTGTTAGTTTCTTTGTTTCCTTTTCTCTTTCTTTCAAGTTCCTTGTTTTATTTTCTTTTAAATTAATCCTAAGTTTCAACTTTATTTGGTTTAAAGTCAATTATTTAACTATTATCCTAATCACAACTAATGTGTGTGACACAGGAGGAATACATGCAGAAGTTAGAGGCTGTGACCCAACAATTTCAACTGCCAAGTGGGGCAAACAAAGCCAACTCCAAGACCTCAGTGGTGAATCCTGATAGGATTTAATGCGAGACCACCTCTGAAACACAAGAATCGCTGCTTCGGGTTGGGATCATTCTTCACAAGTGGCATCTGCTCCTCCGCATTGGCGACTTTCTCTGCCTCTGCCACCAGCCCTACTGATCCCCTGTAAGTTGCCGACTTGAGGAAGGAGGTGCAGAAGCTAACATAGGAGCTTCACTAGCAGGCGGAGTAGTCTGAACAGAGGTATCGAGAGAGTCTTACATGCATTGCCGTCAGCTAAGACCTGACGAAGAAGCTTGAACAGCTCGATCAGTTGTGACAGTAGATGGAAGAGTACAACCAGCAGATGTGCACTAGAGGCAGCAGTGCTGCTGGTGGGGTACCGATGGCAGCACCTATTCCACCGCCTCAGCAGGGGGACCACACCGCCGCCGACGACGACGACGAAGATTACCAGGATATATATGTAGCGCTTAGGTTTTTATGCATTTTTGTTTGTATACTTCTTTGTATTCTACATTTATGATATTTTATTATATTCAGACCATTTATTTTTTAATAAAATAATTTGTTGATTTATAAAAAATTTAAATTTCTGTTAATAATTTTGTTACCAAGAGTCTACTAATTGTGGCTTAGCTGTGCCAAAAAATTTAAAAATTAAAATTAACATTATCGTTGGATTTACCATCGGATAACTTGGCGCCTAAACACGTGAAACGGTGCCAAAGTTACCATCAGATGTATCCGACGGTTACCATCATCACAGTCTTGCCAAATCCATTGAGAAGACCAATGAAAAATCTGCCAGTAATTAGCGTCGAACAAAATAAATCAGCCGGTAAGCAATTTCTGGCAACGTTTATACCGTTAATCCAAGGATGACGGTAAATTTAACAATAATCTTTTTAGCGGGGATATATTTCATTAATCTGACGATAACTCCGACAATACTCAACGTTTTCTTGTAGTGAGGTAAGGTGTAATTTAGAGTTTATTCTAAGGTGGAAGAATTATACATATATAGACACACAATCTAGAGTAATTTAGTTGTTGGGAATTTTTATTTGAGTTTAGCGAATGAGTTTCTTTTAATTGTATTGAATTTATATCGCTTATTTTTGTTATGTCTATTGTTAATTTGGTGATATTAGAATTAGGTTTTAATTAATTGTAATGTTGAGTTTTACCTATTTCTTCCAAATTAATTTGTGAATTAGTTTCACGTTATGAATTTAATAAGTTCTATTTTTTATTAGGACGGTTTTATTTTCTCTGAGATCAATTGGAGTTCGTTTCTTTAATAGTTTGTGATGTCATATTCCAAGTTAGTTTTCTATCTCTGAATATAATGAGTTGTTTTAAGATGAAAGTGAGAGAAGGTTGCCTAGTGGCATCTTCTTGGAATCCTTATTTACTAGAAAATTACTGAGTAATAAGGGGTAGTGCACTAGAACGGATAGGAATTGATGTTTGCTTGAATGTGTGCTTGTTTTAATTAATAGTTGATAAATTCTTTTTGGTTGAGGTATCTGAATTAAGGGAAAACTTTGCCAAATTTTCATTAAAACCCATTTGGTTTGTAAAAAAATAAAAATTAAATTTGGAGGAAGCTTCTAATTATAGATGAAACTATGCCAAAATTTTCAAAAAATTTAATATAATTGAATGATGAAATTGAAAACAAAAGTCTATTTGGCATTAAATGAATAATACTCATGAAATTCAAAATATTGTATTAATAGGTATAAAACGAATAATATATAATTAAGAACTACTTTGTTTTATCTATAAATTCTTAAAATCTCTCTCTTTGCAGACATGGCGAGGCATTGTGATCGGGGTAGAGGGAGGATGTCTTCTAGTACCCTAGGGACTTCTTAATCATCGCCCTCTACCACAACCACCCCTAGGACGTCACGGGCAATAGGTGCACAGGATCAACCATTCATCATGGTCCCTAACCCCAACCACATGGGTCCTTTTGCTGTGCCATCCCCGCCACCAAGAAGTCCTCCGGATACTTCACTAGAGTGGACTCCCCCACCACCTTCATCTGCTCAGTAGCTTACTACTTCGATAACGACGCCACCTCCAAGGACAGACACCGCAATGTTGGAATCCTCTCATAGATCCCAGCCAGATGCCCCTCCACCAACACTCGTCATATTGATGATGATTTGACGTGATAGTTTGATGGTGTTAGTACTATTTTAATATGTTTTAAATGCAATTTATTTTGATATTCTTATTCAACATATGTGTTTGATAATCTTAAATTTTTTGTTGATAGGTTTGTGCCAAACAACATTGCATGTTTGGAGCAGTGTACCAATGTCATTAAGTTGATATACAGTAACCCATGGCTGAGCTGCAAGAAGATCCCTGCTGAGATTATAGAGTAATGGTTTCAGAAGTAGGCGATAAATACTCAAAATATTCAAACTTTAGCTAGTTTATATCTTCTATTTTGTTTAATTATGTATTTAATTTTGATTAATTAGTGCTAAATGTTTCCTTGTGCAGAAAAAATTTATATGGGAGAAGAGTCATGATGCCATGATCAGGAAGATCTTTTACCATCGAATGGTTAGGTGGATTCAACAGATAATGCATGATATATATGAGAGGCATGACCACTCACTCAGTGGCTCCGTCCGGACGTTAAGAACGCACTGAACATCCATTGGGAGACTGATGAAGGGCTTATGCATCGCCATCTCACAAATAGAGCTAAGAGGGCATCGGTCAGATCGTCAAAGTATACTGGTGGTTCAATGATTTTCATGAAAACAAAGGCCAGACTGGTATGTAACTTATTTTATTTTGTTATTAAATTTGTTTTGTCTTTGCCATATCATATCATTATTACTTGATTTAACATATTGTTTCACTTTGTGTAGTCTAAGACATTGGATCGTGATGCAACTATGAAGGAGACCTTCAAGTATACTCACACCTTGAAGGAGAACAAGGAAAGATTCGTTGATCAGTGATCTGCGAATCATTATGTGAGTAAACATCATGTGATATAAAATTTTCAATTAACTGTCATTCTAATCATAAGATGTGTTACATAGAAGACCTACATGCAGAGATTGGAGGATGAAACCTAGCAATCTTAGCATACTAGAGAGGACAGCAACAAATCCGCTAATTCATCAATCCTGATACAGTTTGGCGCGAGAACGTATCTGAGCCGTACAAGAATCTCGTCTACGAGCTGGGATTATTCTTTGCTAACCACCTTCGTATCTCCATATTGAGGGCTTCATCCACCTCTACCACCAGCCCTGTCAATCCCGAGGATACTGTCAATTTGAGGAATTAGGTGCAGAATCTTATCCAGAACCTTCACCAACAGGCTCAGCAGCTGTAACAGTTTGAGGAGAGGTATAATGAGATCCTTGCACGCATGTCAGACACAAATTCCCACAAACTGGCACTTAGGCAAAAGCTGGAGTAGATTCAGCAGATGCAGCAACAGATGGCACTGTATCACCAGCAAAAATGCACTGTTGGTGGTAGCGATGCGGCTAAAGGGGCACCGACATCACCACTTGGACCACCTCCTCAACAAGATTATTTGATTGTATCTTATTTATTTGACCTTTTATTCTTATTTGATTTCTATTATTTAGAATTTGACTACTAATTGTGTTAAAAAAATAAAAAAAATAAAAAAATTGAATTCAAATTTGATTCTAATTAGATTTCTTATCTTTAGTTTAAATCAAGTTTGAACTAATCTATGAACCTCAATTATATTTAGATTTTTTAGAAAGTTCGACAGAATTTCATCTATAATTAAAGACGCCTAAAACTCTATCCTTCAACAATTCACTTAAACAAGTCACAAACAAACCAACATGGATTATATCACTACATATGTACCAAAAATTAAATCGTCACAAATATTAGCATCTCAAGCAATCCACCATCATAAATTATACTTAATGAATTATGCCAAACAAACTCAAATATTCTAAATCACATGGTAACTATAACATGAAATTTAAAATCCAAAATAGTCATAGAGGGATCTTGTTGAACACTTGGCGTGCAAAGACATAAACAACAAGAGATAGCACAAATAAGCATTCTTTTTTCATCAATACACACAAATCTGTATATACAACATAAAATTAGTAGCAATATCCATCAATAATTAGGAATTCTCAAATACCTTTAGCAGTTCAAACCTACTGACCTAATCGAAACTATCTTAACAACCTAAATTCACTAAAACCAGAAAATTAAATCTAGTTAAAATAAACTAGCCAACTAAAATCAACCTAATAACTAATACTAACCAAAAAAAGAATTTGAAAAAAAAATAGTTTGATCATAACCTGGAGTGCTGAACAAAGATAGATGAAATAGAGAAAAAGGGAGGGAGTAATGGGCCGTTGTGATGTTGCTGGAGCTAGACGTGGTGAAGGGTGGATGTTGGAGTATGGAAAACTTTGGAAATAGAGAAAGAAAGCAATTCTGGTCCTGTGTTTAAGAGAGAGTTGGAGAGCTAGAGAGAGTTGGGGTGAAGAAGAAGAAGAAGGTGAAAAAAGAAGGGAGAAACAGAACCACCGCGGCGTTGGGTGATTGGCAAAAGAGTCAGAACATAGAGATGAAGATAGGAAGAGAAGGAGCAATGGCTTTGGTTAGAGGGACAAGAATAAGAAAAAGAGAAAAGAAGAGGAAGAAGAAAAGGCAGAGGGTGGCACTGTGGTGGTAGTTCGATTAGGTCATGAAAAGGTTGAGGGTGGTGGTTACGATGCAATGAAGCAAGGGGTATAGGAGAGAGTTTGCAAAAGTAAGGGAGAAGAGTTTCACATTTGAATTTTACCCCAAATTTATCATCGGATTTGCCAGTGAAAAAATCGGAATGGTAAGATGGTCGGCGTTGCCTAAATGCCACATTTCATTAAATCCTGTTACCGTCAGTTAATTCTAACAAAAAATATGATACTAAATTTGGTGCTAATAAAATTAATTTTTGCGCCTCTATTTACCGTCAGATTTAGGTACGAAATTTTAAATCTGATGGTAACTTATTCGAGGGATGAATTTTCACTTGTAACCATTGAAAAATCTGCCGTTAAATCCGCCGATATCGTCCTTTCGCTAAATCCGATGGTATTTAGCATTTTTCAAGTAGTGAAACTGATAATGAGTATAAAGAATAAGAGAGTCTAGAAGTGATAGAATGTCGATGGAGAATGCAACAACATCGTTAGCGTAGGATATCTGTTGATAGAGAAGGAATTTTCTCTCTCAATCTTAGAAGCTTTAGTGTCACGACTAGATCTAGAGACTTGTTGACGAATGAGGCATCTTCACTCGATCGACAAAAAGGAGATGAACTAAAGCAACAACTGTGAAAGTGGTGACGATGACAACAACAACGACGACGATGGTGGTGATGGCTACAACAAGGTTAGGGTTTTAGCGAGCTCTCACCCTCATCTAATCTCACTCTTCCTATATTCTTTTCTTTCGTACTATTTGGTTGAGTTTCTTAGTGATAGTTTTAATTATGTGTTAAAAATGGGGCTTATTTTATTAATTATCGGTGGAAATTTGATAATTTGTTAAAATAACATATGTTACGGAAGTTTCTAAATACGTCCACTAAGAAACCTCCACAAATCAGTATAAAATTGTAATGTATTACCCGTTAAGTATCATCGGGTGCAAATGCATTTTCAAGGTCAAGTAAAACTCAAATGGATTCGTAGAGTGACACAAAGCATGTCTTATGGCAAAATGATACACACAAGTACCTGGAATGTATTATACAAACATATTTAGTCCAATTCTAAAGCTCACAAGCCTGAGTGTAGTGCTTTTAGCAATAGTGAAGAACTGACATTTAAAGTACTTAGGCGTTAATAGTTAATTCTTTTATGGGGACTTAGATGAGGAAGTATAATGAAAACTCAACCAGGACTGAAGGTAGGAAAGGTACATGTTTGCAAGCTAAAAAATTGTTATATGGCCTAAAACAGGATATTAGACAATGGAACAAGTTTAAATTATCAAACTTGGGTATAGGCAATATAGATCAGATTATTGTTTCTTCACAAAACACTCAACTTGTGGTTTCATTACGGTTTTGGTATATGTAGATGGCTTAGTGTTGGAAGGAGATGATCTCTCAGAAATAAACTAGATAAAGGGAGTACTAGATAAGAGATTCAGGATAAAGAATATTGGAGATTTAAAGATATTTCTTAGGCTGAAAATTGCCAAATCAAACAAAGGGATAACCTTGTATCGAAGGAAATATCTCCTTGATATTCTAATGGAATAAGCTTTTGATATTGTAAATTTATTTTCACTTCAATGGATTACAATGTTAAATTAAGCGAAGAAAGTGGAACATTATTGAGTAATGCAACCCGATATACAAAATTGGTTAGAAATTTACAATATCTGAGGAATACAGGATCAGACATTAGCTATGCAAGTGGTATAAAATCCCACAAAATAATAAATAAATAATTAACAACTAATAAATAAATTAAATGAGAGCAAAAAAGGATTAGAGAATTTAAATTTATAATTTAAATGAATAAAAATATTTAGGGTGCAAATTAAAATGATTATCTTGAAGGTTTTAACCCAAAATTGAGCCAATGGGCTAAAACAAGTAAATCGGGCCCAAGTGGATCCAAGCCTACACATATATAAGTTCGACAACTTAACAAATTTAGCATTTCTCCCCCATTTGAGAAGAGAGACACGAATTTGAGAGAAGAGAAAAGAGAGGAGAGATAACCCTAGCCACATTCACCTTCGAACCTCTATAACTTTTGCTCCAGAGCTCCGATTGACGAGCCATTTACGGCCACGTGTTTGTCTCGAAACTCTCTTAAATTATATCTAAATAGTTTGGTGAGTAAATCAAAATCACAGTCCCAGTGTCTCATTCAAATCTAAAATCATGTTTTTGGTCTGGGTATTGAGGATTTTTGGTGATTTTGATGTGGTATGCATCACTAATTTCAATAGGTAAAGATAAAGAACCATTTTTCCCTCTTGGTTCATCAATTTATGAAAACCCTAGGTTTTGATATTATGTCAAATTATATAATATGATGTTAGATTGAGTAATTAGAAGCTTGGCTTGGTGAAAGTTTGAAAAGGAAAGCTTGGAAGCTTGGAATTATGACATTAAGCTATAGGTGATAATTTTGAGTAAGCATTATTTAAGGTTATATGAAAACCTAGGTTACTTGTCCTAGGATAAGTTGAATGGAATTGATTGTTGATATGCTTGAATAATGGTTAGTATGGGTATTAAGTTAGTTAATGTGTTCTTGCCATGAAATTGAGAGTGAAAATAATGAGTTTTTGATGAATTGAGAGGTGCTATGTGATATTGTTACAATTGGATATTGTGATGTATGTTGGTGCTATGTTGTATGAAAATGAATATGTATGTTTACGTTTTAATTGAAAATTTGGTGTATGAATACTATAATTTGTGTAAATTGGGCCAGAGCTGTATAAGAGTGAGAAATTTCTTATGTGGTAAGTTGAGATAAGTAGTGTTAAATATTGTATGAGAATGAAATATTTGATCATGATTGGTTGTGGATTTTGTTTGTATGAGTGTGTATGTTGAGGTTGCCTTGAAAAATTGGTTAAACGGGTGTCAAATGATTAGAAAGGGTAGAGAATTGATAAATATATATTGAGAGAGCTTATAAGTGGTATTGGAATGGTTGTGAACTAAATTGGAATTGGAATTGGTGAAAATTGTTAACACAAAAAATTTGGGGTAAAAAATATTTTTGACAAAATTTAACAGGCATAGCTTGGTCCTCGGACCTCTAAATTCTGTAGAACTTGTTGTAAATAAAAATTAGGTTTGTCTATTTTATGATGTTTGAAGAACAGACGAAAAATCATTTTTAAGAAAAACGTTACGAACATTTGAAAATCGGGTTTCAAAACTAAATTCTACAGAAGTTACAGAAAACTGAGGTCATGCGTACGCATGAAACGAAAGTGAAATGATTTCGTGCGAGTTTTATGCACACACTCAAAAGCGGAGTTGCACATACGCATGAGGCATGCGTATGTACAACTTGCATTTCCAGAATTTAAAGTTTTACGTGCGTGTACCATGAGGCATGCATACGCACAAATGTCATATTTTGCTGAAAATATGATTTTTAACTATTTTGCCTATTCTATTCTCTGTTTTCACTTTCGTAATACCTATTTGAGATTGAATAACTATTTTCTATGATTTGGAATGAATCCTATGCCTCTAAATCATTTTCTTAAGATTTCAAACTTTTATAAATCCTATAATGGGTATAGAAGATAATGAGAATGGGATGATATAATCGAATAATGAGATTAAGTTTATTCGAGAGGATAATGAGGATGAGATTTTATGATTGAATTATGACATTGAGATGATTCGAGAGGATAATGAGGATGAAATTATATATGATGAAATTGAGATGATTCGAGAGGATAATGAGAAAAAGATGACATGATTGAATAATGAGAATGAGTTGAGATAATTGAATGACAAGAATGAGTTGAGATGATTGAATGGTAAGAATGAACTGATATGACTAAATGATGAGAATGAATTGATATGACGCATAATGAGAATGAATTGATATGATTAAATGATGAGATTGAGTTAATATGATTGGAGGGAGAGAATGAACTTGTTTGATAATTGAGCTTTTGAGGTAGATGCAAGGATTGTGATTCTGTCCCGCTTGCTCCTGGATGTGTATATGAGCTTCCTGCGTAGACGCAAGGATTGTAGTTTTGTCTCGCTTGCTCCAGGATGAAATTGAGACAATTATTGACTTGTGGTTGTAGCCCGAACAAGGATGGTGGTGAAATCCCGCTTGTCCGTGGTTTTCTCTCTGTTGGTGTAGTACGTCGAGCGCTATATACCAAGAGTGTGGCAGGCACTATATCCCAAGAGTGTGACGAGTACTATATCCCAGGTTCCGTATTTTCTCAATATGTGAAGTGTATTGGGTACTATATTCCAAGAGTGTTCCAAGCACTATATCCCTGAAGTGTGTTGGCCATTATATCTCAAGAGTATTTCGGGCACTATATCCCAGATCACACAAGAGAGACGATATCCGGGTTAGCTACTGGATGTGTCAGGATTTGGCAACTTAATCGACACGTGAGCTCATGGCCAGTAAGATAGGCATACATCATTTACATTTGTGTGTATTGTTTAGGTGTGCATCTTGTATCTGGCTTGCCTATTTGAATAATTATATCTATATGCCATTTGGTTGTTATTTCTATTTGTATATTCATTGTATTGTCTTGTATGTGTTTGCACAACTGAAAGATCCCTTATACTAGCAGTGATGACGCTGAGGGTTGTTACTGACGAGATGTGGTGATTGAGGTTTGAGGAAAAACTGAGAATAAATTGGTAATATTGAAACTAAATCTTAATAATAAATTATTAATTGAGTTGGGGACCTATGAAAAATTAAGAGAGATGATGATTTGTATAAGGGAATATTGAGATTTAAAGATCACTAATATATTTGAGATTTAGTTTATCTACCTTGATCGGATTAGTAAGAACTCCAAGCTTGAACTTTGTGTGATTAAAGATTAGGATTGCCTAACGGGTTCATTTAATTTTACATAGTCTCTATTTGAAATTATTGTCCTGCTGAGAACCCCGTAAGGGATGATGTTCTCACCTATTTCGGAAATTATTTCATTTCAGATGCAGGTTCTAGTGCTTCTCAGTGAGCGGGAGGTTTATCTAGAAGGACAGCGAAGAAGACCTTTTATTCCACTTTGATTTTATATTCTCCTCTTTTTTGGAAACACTTTATTATGCATTTGTTTTTAAGACTTGCCTTTAGAGGCTTATGATGTATTTTAGAGAGATAGGTTATGTCTATCCAACTGTTTTACTATTATAACTCTAGCCGGCCTAATCTTCGCGGGCCGAGACTAGTTGATACTTATATATACTTATATATGTCTCTTTATTTTTATTCTTCCTTCGAGCTTTTAATTATCTACTTTTCCTCCGACGTGCTTATCTATATACGTTATCGAGTGTGAGCGATCGACGAATTGTCTTTTCTTCGAGTTTTAAATATTTTCACAGGCTTCTAGTACAATATTCCTTTCTATATATATGCATTTATATCTTAACCTTGAGTCGTAGTACCAGACCATAATTGAATTATGGCTTAAGCATAAGACAATAAATGGTAGGGTGTTACAAGTGGATGATTTATATCTTAATAGTCTAACAAGCACTCATTTGCTAATTGCTCATAGAATATTGATGTACCTAAAATTTGCACATATCCAAGGGCTCTTCTTTTGCACATCTATGAATTTATGTATCACAATAAATTAACTGGGTTGTCTGTTCAAATACAAGTACTCAACCTTGCATACTACTTTTATCTTGACCATGTCTTAATCTCATAGAAGAGTAAGAAGAAGAACACAATTTCTTACAGCTTCTCCATGGAAGAGACAAAATACAGGGCATTGGCAGAAGCAAACTTAGTAGTTTTGTAACGGCGTTATTAATGAAAATCTGAGAAGGAACGAGAGTGAATTTGAGAGACTAATTTGACCTACAAGTAAAATTTAGACGTTAATTTGATCATTTATTCATTAAAAAAATATTCTAATTAAAATATTATTTCTTAAAACCGAAAATGAAATAGCCCTACTAATATTTTTCTAAAATAAAAAATTCAATGACTTGAAGGTAAGACTAATTTTTTTAGATATAAAAGAAGATTGTATGTAATTTACCGTAAATAATTGGTGTATTTTCTTTTGATATGGATTTAAATTTTTTTTAATGTTAAGCAACAAATTAAACCCTTTGATTTGGAGAAGTAGAGAAATTTGAAGAGTCAGATTTCATAGTGTACAAATTGGAGGGTCCGATTTGTATTGAAATAATTTTTTTTCCTATTGTAAAGCAAATCAGAGAGTTCGATTTGCACATTTAAATTTTTTTAACATTGAAATATAGATGAGGGTTAGATTGTTGCTTTTTAATTTTGATATTGGATTCATAGTAGTGTTTTTTAACAATATGTAAAACTTGGTGTGTTTTTTTTTTATATGGAGATCACAAATCTGACCCTCTGAGTTGTGAAGTTTAACTTTTTTTAAAACACAAAATCAACTCTCCGATTTGTGAACTTTAATTTTTTTAAATTTTAAAAGTACAAAATCGACCCTCCAATCTTAAATGGACTTATACAAAACCGACCTTTGGATCTGTGAACATGCACAGATCTAACCTTCCGATTTGTGAATTTTAATTTTTTTTTTTAATTTTTATAACATAAATCAGACTCTCCGATTTGTGATTAACTTCATAATAAATTAAAACACCACTTTTCCATAACAAAAAATAATACAACAATAATTTCTATATAAAAAAATAGTCTAAATTTGTATATTTAAAAATATTTAAAACAAAAAATATAAATCTAATTCTCAAATTTGTGTATTTAAAAAAAATTAAAAATCACAAATTTAATCTTTATATTTATGCTCTCCACATAAAAAAATATGTCTTTTTTTTCTAATTCTTTACATTGTTTGAAAATATTTTTGGAAGTCCAATAACAAAAATAAAAAAAGCTTGAAAGTGAATCTTAACCGTGGAAGAAACACACTTCAAAACCCTAACAAACTAAACTTGTACTAGATTTCTGTGATGAGAAATGAGTCAAGATATAGTGAGATACATTTTCTGACCCAAAAAAATATATATATAGTGAGATAGATTGAGTGGTTATTACGTGCACCAAACGAAATAAATAAGAGTCCTAATTTGCAGAAGTCCAATTTGGACATGATGATTTCACCCGGAAGAAAGCTATATTGTTAAGAAGACAAAGTCAGATTAATTATTTGTTAGCTAGTTAAAAGTACAAGCATGTAAGAAGATGTAATTGATTATTTCTCATCAGTTTCTGGTGGCATTTATTGATACATAGATAGATACATGTAATGCACTACGTACCATAGCACATAAATTGAAAGACTGCACCTTAATTACCGGATTCAGAGAAAGAGTGAATTTTGTGGTCAAAATTAAATTGAAAATTGGTGAAGGGTCTTCTCGATGTACAGTGTTACATGTATCTATCCGTCAGAAGGAAGAGAGGTGTGTAATGTATGCACTGTAGGGGGCATCACTAGATCACTATGTGTTGCCAATCAGCCCAACCAACACCCTACTTCGGCTCCACACTCTTGCAGTTTTCAGCTATACATTACCTTTTGCCCATTCTCCCCCTCCTCATTTTTTCCTCCAAATCCTAAATAAATATGCAATGGTAAATTCATTTGTCCGTTTAAATAAGTGTTGGAAATTTGAATCACATTTTATATATACAACAATTTATTGGTTAGCGACAAATTCTTAAATATAACTCAGATATGTAATAAATTAATACTTGATCTGTCAAATTAAAAAATATCATGATAATCAACAAAAACAATATATGCGTGCGTGTGTATGTATATAGAGAGGGGGCGGTAGCCTTTGAATTGTGACATCCTTGGATAATAGCATATAAATAACAACAATGTTCTGAAAATAATAAAAAATTAATTTAAATAATTTAAAATTATTTTATTTAATATTTATTAATTATTATTAAAATAATTATATAATTATAGATATAATAAATATATAATTCATTATATATATAAAATTATAAATATTAAACTAAAAAAATAATTTTAATTTTTTTCCTAACACTACTAATAAACAATTATGTATGTAAGAAACATTATTTGGTGCAAAAGTGTTTTTTGAACTTCAAGCACGTATTATGGGATGATTATGCTCCATCGGTTTTTTTTTAACGAATTGGATAATAAAGATTTAGTTTTAATTTTTTTTATAAAAATTCCAATAATATATTATAAACAATTTGTTTAAAAGGTTAAATTGTTTAATTTGATAAAAATATATAAATAATTATATATCTAATATTTTGTAATGTAGAGACAGAAAGAGTGGAGATTGAGATTAAAAAAAATAATTTTTGTAATATTTTTTATATAAAATTCTTTCATACGTTTTTTTTATGGTATAAAGTATATATATCACTTCTTATTGATCATTGTTAATAACGAAAATAGAAGGCGCATAAAACTAGTTCACAAAAAATAATGCATATGATATTTTATTATTATTATGAACCGCAAGGACAATAGAGTAATGTTTAAAGTTTATACTCACCATCATCATCTCCTCCTTCGTGAGGTATAAGAAATACAACGAAAAGGTGTTTGAAACAAAAAATTTTAATAACTCTATCTTATTGTAATTGAGTTGAATTCACTTGAGTTGAATTTTGAATTAATATTAATATTGTCAGTGTCTATTGTATGAATAAGTGCACTATCGAATAAGTGCACTTTTACATTTATAGCATACCCTACTCTTATAAACCCAAACCGGGACCATTAAGATTTCACCTATCCTACCCATAAATCTTTGAATAGCCCCCTTCTCCACCCCCTTTCAATAATGTAAGTAGTGTAGTATTTCCTCTTAAAAAGCTAATCATTTGCTTTGAATTTTTTCCATGCAATGGGGTGAAAGTGAATCTCAAATGGTATATATATATGTGCTATCTATCAACAAACATATCACCCTCTTTCCACTATGCAAAGTAAAAGGCCATAGCTCCCATCATATGCTTCCCTCCAACAAAAAGCTGACTTATGTTTCCAGTTTCATAGGGTGAAAAGGCTATGCAATGACCTACATTTCGAACATAATATAATAATACACATGTAATTTAATATTTATTTAAAGGTGAATTTTACTCAACTCTCTCTAAAATAAAGAGTAAGTTACTTTCTTGTGATATGTCTAATAATTATTAAATAAAATAGGTTAATTTGTCACCGTTAATTTTAGCTGTTAATCTAACCTAACTTATGAAAATCTAATAACTAGCTAATTAACTAAGGTATAACTTTTTTTTGCAATTTATAAAAATTATTAAAAAATCACATTTTGTAATTTTAATCACACAATAAAAAAAAATTTCAAAAAATAAAATTTCTTGTGCTTTTTTAGGTTAAAAGCTAGTAGAGATTCTATTTATATCGTTTTATCTTAAAACTAAAAAAAGGTATTACTGCACTTTCTAAATCAGATGATTTATCGATCAATATTATTAACTAACTTTTTTATATGTTCATATTTATCAATCACTTATCATACTCACTTATTCACCAAACACCTCCTCCTATATATATAAAAAGAAAGTTAATCACCATTGTCTGCTTTTTCTTTTTTTTTTAACCCCTTTAATTTTTCTGTAATATTATATATATATATATATATATATATATATATATATATATATATATATATAATTCCTTTTCTCTCTCTAATATTTATCAAGAGAGAATTTTAAAAAACTTTAATGTCTAGTAATTTTTATAATTTACAAAAAGAAATTATATCATAGTTAATTGATTAGGTAATAATCCAAATTTAAATTAAACTAAAAGTTAAAGTTATCATGATAAGCCAACTAATTTTATCTAATAATTATATATTAAATATGTTATAAAAAGTAATTTATCTTTTATTTTAATTTAAAGAGAATTAGATATAATTTACTTTATTTAGATCATTATTTAATTGAATTTAAAGATGGAGAAGGCGAAATAAAATGTATACAAAATTACAATCTTTATATATATATGTTTTAAAAAAAATATTGATCATAATGAACAAATAACACTTTTTTCAGTAATATAATATGAGAACAATTTCTATCAACTTATACCATATTGCAAAGTAATTTTCTACATATTTTAATCAATAAGAAAATTAAAAATATAATAAAATATCATATTGAATAAATTTAATATAGTGAATCAAATATTATTTAGAATAGCTTAACACTTATAATTTTTTATCGATAAATAATTAAGTATTATAAGCTAAGCTATATTTAACTATATTAAGTATACACCAAAATAATCTACTAAAATAAGCTACTAATATCGAATACATATTGAAATACAAAATATAAATTAAAAATGAGTGAAATTATATATGTATTTATACACAAATATATAATGATTGATTTTAATATGTAAACAATAATTTTAAACTATTTTTTACCTATTATTTAAAGTTTTTAGAATAAGTAATTTTTCACATAAGAATTTCTATAAAAAAAATGTCATACTTCTTTCATTGTTAAAAAAAATAAAGAATTTAAGCCTAAAACAAATAAAAATAAAAGAAAAAAAAGACTTATGTAAAATTCATAGACATCAAAATGAAAACTCTTGTGCGAAAAAATATCTAAAATATATAATCTTTCATATATCTCTATCAATTAATTTAAATTTTTAGAATATATAATTTCATAACACTTACTTTAGACTTTTTTTTGCCTATAGAAATTAATTAAATTCATCGAATATAATATAAAAGAGCTAACTATCAAAACCATCTCTAATTTTTGCAAATGCTGCAAAGAAAAAAAATCCAACTTTTATTAACAGCAAACATATTTTCAAAATATTTTAAAATACAACAAAAATATCTAACATTAAATACATTATCAAAAAATACCTTAAATATTGGATTTTGATGCAGCTTTTTACAAGTATAATTTAAATAATGAGATAATTTTATCTTTAAAATTTATTAATTTTATACTAAGTAAGTTTTTTTTTTGTCAATTGACAAAAATAATTTTAAGACATTTAAAAAAAATTTCCAGAAATTGAATTTTGGATTGATTTTTTATGTATTTTTTAAATAATTATTTAAATATTCTTACAAAATTTTATTTAGATCAAGTATATAGGTGATTTGCTGAATACAAAAATTACATGTCACTTATAAAAAAAAAAAAATTTTGGTTATATTTTTGTTAATTTTAAAATATTTTGAGAATATTTTTATTGTGTTTTAAAATATTTTGCAGATTTTTTGTTATCAAAAGTGAAAATATTTTTGTTAGCGTTTTCAAAAACTGAATTATTCGATATAATATAAAAAATGCTAAATAATCATTTTAATTTATTATTTTTGGTCATTATTTTTAGTCATCATTTCAATTCTTTTGGTTTTAATCTAACGACATACTTTAACCCACACTTTTAAATATTGATGATTAATTGATAGACAAAAATAATGAATTTTGATTACCTTCTAACATTTTTTTATAATAATTTAGCTCTAATTAACAATATATTTTTTAATAATAAAAAATTTAAATTTTTTATGAATTTAATACATCAAAAATATATAAAAAAATATTTTTACAACTTTTAGTAAGACATTGATACATATACATGCTTTAAAAACACAACTTAGCAACACCCGTTAAACATAATATAATATTTAAAATTATCTTATAAAACATAACATCTATAATTTTATATATATAATATTTGTAATTACATATTTATTATATTTAAAATTATACAATTATTCTAATGATAATTAATGAATATTAAATAATATAATTTTTAGAGAAAATTCTATTTTCCTCCCTTACAAGATGCTAAAATGACACTCCCCTCCCTTCTATTTTATAAATATATATTCTCCTCCCTTCTAACTTTTAAAAAACCTCCTCTTTAATCCATTTTAAATTTTTTGTGTTAATTAATGTTAAATTTATCCATTTTTTAAAAAAAATAAATTATTTTTTGAAAAATACCCATTAACAAAAATTTTATTTTTTATCATTAAATTTTACTTATCAAAATATCCTTTAATAAATTATTCTTTTATCGATTAAATTGTATTTTTACCAAAATATTTTCAAAAAAATTAATAATTAAATTATTTTTTTCTAAGATACCTAGCCTTCAATAATTTTTTAATTATTAAATTGTGATTTTACTAAAATTTTTGTTAATAATTTTTATAGTTACTATTAATTTTTGATATCAATATATATTATTTTAACATTAAATAAAAAAATCTTACCATTGTTAATATTTATAACAATTAATATATATTGATATTAAAAAATAATCTTACTAAAATTTTTTATTTAATGTTAAAATAATATATATAGATAAAAAATTAATAGTAAAATATAAAAAAAATTGTTAACAAAATTTTTGATAAAATTATAATTTAATAATAAAAAAATTATTGAAAGGTATTTTAGAAAAAAAATAAAATAATTATTAAATTTTTTAAAAATATAATTTAATCAATAAAAGAATAATTTATTAAAGGATATTTTGATAAGCAAAATTTAATGATAAAAAATAAAATTTTTGCTAATAGATTTTTTTTAAAAAAATAATATTTTTCTTAAAAATGAATAAAGTTAACATTAGTTAATACAAAAAGTTTAAAATAGATTATAGAGGAGGTTTTTAAAAGTTAGAAGAGATGGGAATGTACATTTATAAAATAGATGAGAGGAGAGTGTCATTTTAACATCTCGCAGTGGAGGGGAGTGGAATTTTTCCTAATTTTTAACTAATTGGACTGATTTTTTTATTATCTTCCAAAGATTATTGATATAATATATTGAATCTTGGTGGCTGAGTTTTGGTCGCTTAATTGTGGTAATTAATTATATTACTTAACTTACTGGGTACGAGTTGTGGCAAATTAAAGAGGGAGTTGAAGTTATTATAGCCACATAAACTTTGTCGCCCACTCATGATAAGGCCTAAGACTCTCAGTGACTTTTTATAGATTCAAACATATCATTCACAACACACACCCATTTTGAGGTAAATTTGTTGATTAATTGGAGAACACACGTACCATAAGAGGATCTTGGGTAGAAGAAAGCAAAGCAATCAAGTTGTCATTGCCAAGAAACCCATCAAAAAGTGCCCCCACAGGTTTTCTTCTGTCCATGCACATTTCATCATTATTCATCAAAGTTTGAAACTTTCAAAGAAGCCTACTATTGCCTCTGGATTTGAGAAAATCAAAAGAAAAAAGAAAAGCTTTTCATTAATTTATCTTGACCCCTCCTGTTGGTAATTCTCACAAAGCAAGCACGTATAATACACCACTCACATAATGACTTACATATATAGTGCAATTCTTACATTATTATATTTTTATTTGGCCATTGGAGATCAGATTTCATCATAAGGGTATAATTTTCTTAATATTGATTATTTTATATCATAGCTTTTGCTCCGGACCCAAGCCTCAGGTCCCTTGTCGGAGCAGTCTCCAAACTCGATTACACAAGTCCAGACTTTTTTCACGATCCAAATCAGTCTGATAATCTCAAATTTTTAACCAACATTCAAAATCAAATATCTCTCTTGTCTTAGCCAATAAAATAATATAAGATAACTATCCCATATTATATAAAGGGGTCCAAGGGCTCCCTCAAGTACGACACATTCTTAATCTTTATCTATATCTTTTAGATTCATTCTAACTTGATGAGCGTCAGAGAGTTTTTGTAGGTACCACCTCCCGCCGTTCCAAAAGTCCAGTCTCGTCACCACCTTGACCAGCGAATCCTCGATCCATCTCACAACCCGTACCAGAGACTTCGTGTCGTCTGTGAGGATCGCCAAGTCGTGGCGGCATGATGGAAAATTTTGAGGAGCAATCTTCAAGCCATCACCATGAGTCAAACCAAAATAACCCAATGCTCGAACCATGAAGCAATGTCCCTCCGACCCTCGGGAGGATAACCAGTACCGTGCACCGCCAGCCAAATCCCGACAAGCAACAGCCAAAAGACGACCACCACCTCAATAAGGTCGGAACGCCTGACGGATTGGGAGAGAAAGCAATCCAGATAATCCAAGAGCTCTACCAAAGAGTACAAACCCTTGAGGGTCGGGTCGCAAATAAGGAGCGATACCGGCTGGAACACGCAAGTCAAGTGAAGGAGCCAATCACAGCGAGAAACTAGGAACAAAAGATCGCCTGACCGGTGTCACAAAAAACGCCAGAAATGAACTGGCTCCTGGGAACTAGAGCGCCATCACGACGACGAAGACAGAAAACACCATCAAGATTCTAAACAAACAAGGAGCGAGCACGTGATAATGGGAGTCACCTTGTTTACCGAGAAGATCCTGAAGGCTAAGTTACCTAAGGGTTTTGATAAACCAACTGATATGAAATATGACAGCACCAAAGAACCCTAAGAACACCTAACGGCCTTCGAGGCCAAGATGAACCTGGAAGAAACGACCGACGGGATCCAGTGCAGGGCTTTTTCAGGGACCCTGGCCAGCCCTGCGATCAAGTGGTTTAATGCTCTCCCGAACGGCTCGATCGCCAGCTTTGAGGACACTCCAGGAATTTCATGGCATAGTTCACCACTAGGATTGCAAAAGTAAAACACCCAATTAGCCTGCTCGGAATCACTCAGTGGCAAGACGAGCCCATGAAAAAGTACCTCGACAGGTTCAACGATGATTACCTAACAGTACACAAGCTCACGAATTCCATGGCCAACCTCTATCTAACCAATGGGATCATGAATGAAGACTTTCGTAAGCACGTCACAACCAAACCGGTCTGGACCATGCATGAAATCTAGAGCGTCACCAAGGAATACATAAATGACAAAGAGGTAAGCCAAGTCGTGGCAGCCAATAAACGGCAGCACGGCACCCCACAGTAACCCTCTGCCCAAAGATACCTCAAAAGAGCACTTTAAATCCACTGTACACCCCCTGTCGGCCCCAATCACAGAGATCTATCACCAAATACCAGAGCATGGTATTCTCCCAAAGGCACGACTGTTGCACGTAAATTGTGATCATCAACAATGGCGCCAATAGACTTGGAGCTCTCAAACGTGAATCACACTTTGTCACAACTTCGCACAACTAACTAGCAAGTGCACTGGGTCGTCCAAGTAATACCTTATGTGAGTAAGGGTCGATCCCACGGAGATTGTTGGTATGAAGCAAGCTATGGTCATCTTGTAAATCTCAGTTAGGCGGATTCAAATGGTTATAATGGTTTTTGAATATAAAGATAAATAAATCATAGAATAAAGATAGGGATACTTATGTAAATCATTGGTGGGAATTTCAGATAAGTGTATGGAGATACTGTGTTCCTTTTGAATCTCTGCTTTCCTACTGCTTTCGTCCAATCCTTCATACTCCTTTCCATGGCAAGCTGTATGTAGGGCATCACTGTTGTCAATGGCTACTTCCCATCCTCTCAGTGAAAATGGTCCAAATGCTCTGTCATAGCACAGCTAATCATCTGTTGGTTCTCGATCATGTCATAATAGAATCCAGTGATTCTTTTGCGTCTATCACTACGCCCAACAATCGCGAGTTTAAAGCTCGTCACAGTTATTCAATCCCTGAATCCTACTCGGAATACCACAGACAAGGTTTAGACTTTCCGGATTCTCAAGAATGGCCGCCAATGGATTCTAGCTTATACCACGAAGATTCTGATTAAGGAATCCAAGAGTTATGCGCTCGAACTAAGGTAGAACGGAAGTGGTTGTCAGGCATGCGTTCATAGGTGAGAATGATGATGAGTGTCATGGATCATCACATTCATCATGTTGAAGTGCAACGAATATCTTAGAATAAGAATAAGCTGAATTGAATAGAAAATAGTAGTGATTGCATTAATTCTCGAGGTACAGCAGAGCTCCACACCTTAATCTATGGTGTGTAAAAACTCCACCGTTGAAAATACATAAGTGATGGTCCAGGCATGGCCAAATGGCCAGCCCCCAAAATCTAAGAACTAAACGTCCAAAGATAGATACCAAGATAAGACCCCCTGATCTAAATACAATAGTAAAAAGTTCTATTTATACTAGACTAGCTGTTAGGGTTTACAGAAATAAGTCTAAGTGCAGAAATCCATTTCCGGGGCCCACTTTGGTGTGTGCTTGGGCTAAGCTTGAGCTTTACACATGCAGAGGCTTCTCTTGGAGTTAAACGCCAAGTTGTAACGTCTGTTTGGCGTTTAACTCTGGTTTGTGACGTGTTTCTGGCGTTTTACTCCAAAATGCAGCATGAAACTGGCGTTGAACGCCAGCTTGCGTCATCTAAACTCGAATAAAGTATGGACCATTATATGTTGCTTGAAAGCCCTGGATGTCTAATTTCCAACGCAGTTGAGAGCACAGCATTTAGATTTCTGTAGCTCCAAAAAATCCATTTCGAGTGCAGGGAGGTCAGAATCCAACAGCATCAGCAGTCCTTTATCAGCCTCCTATCAGATTTTTGCTCAGGTCCCTCAAGTTCAACCAGAAAATACCTGAAATCACAGAAAAACACACAAACTCATAGTAAAATCCAGAAATGTGAATTTTGCATAGAAACTAATAAAAACATCCCTAAAAGTAGCTAGATCCTACTAAAAACTACCTAAAAACAATGCCAAAAAGCGTATAAATTATCTGATCATCACAACACTAAACTTAAATTGTTGCTTGTCCCCAAGCAACTGAAAATCAAATAGGATAAAAAGAAGAGAATATACTATAAATCCCAAATTATCAATGAATATTAGTTCTAATTAGATGAGCGGGACTTGTAGCTTTTTGCTTCTGAACAGTTTTGGCATCTCACTTTATCCTTTGAAGTTTAGAATGATTGGCTTCTATAGGAACTCAGAGTTCAGATAGTGTTATTGATTCTCCTAGTTAAGTATGTTGATTCTTGAATACAGCTACTTTTATGAGTCTTGGCCGTGGCCCTAAGCACTTTGTTTTCCAGTATTACCACCAGATACATAAATGCCGCAAACACATGACTGGGTGAACCTTTTCAGATTGTGACTCAGCTTTGCTAAAGTCTCCAGTTAGAGGTGTCCAGAGCTCTTAAGCACACTCTTTTTGCTTTGGATCACGACTTTAACCACTCAGTCTCAAGCTTTTTACTTGGACCTGCATGCGACAAGCACATGGTTAGGGACAGCTTGATTTAGCCGCTTAGGCCTGGATTTTATTTTGTTGGGCCCTCCTATCCATTAATGCTCAAAGTCTTAGATCCTTTTTACCCTTGCCTTTTGGTTTTAAGGGCTATTGGCTTTTTCTGCTTGCTTTTTCTTTTTCTTTCTCTATATTTTTTGCCATTTTTTTCGCAAGCTTTGTTCTTCACTATTTTTTCTTGCTTCAAGAATCAATTTTATGATTTTTAAGATCCTCAATAACATTTCTCTTTTTCATCATTCTTTCAAGACCCAACAATTTTAACATTCATAAACAATAAGATAAAAAATATGCACTGTTCAAGCATTCATTCAGAAAACAAAAAGTGTTGTCACCACATCAATATAATTAAACTAATTTCAAGGATAAATTCGAAACTCATGTACTTCTTGTTCTTTTGTATTAAAAATATTTTTCATTTAAGAAAGGTGAAGGATTCATGGAATTATTCATAGCCTTAAGACATAGTTACTAAACACTGACGATCATGTTGTAAAAACTCAAAACATAGACAAACATAAAGCATAAAATCGAAAAACAGAGAGATAAGAAAAAGGAAGTTAAGGAATGAGTCCACCTTAGTGATGGTGGCACCTTCTTCTTGAAGGACCAATAATGTCTGTGAGCTCCTCTATGTCTCTTCCTTGCCTTTGTTGCTTGATCCCTAGTGATTTTGGTGCTGCTATCCTTAGTTGCTCCCAAAAATTGTGTGGAGAAAAATGTATCCCCTGAGGTATCTCAGGGATTTCTTGATGAGGGAATTCCTCATGTTCTTGTTGAGGTCCATGAGTGGGCTCTCTTGATATGCAGTCAAATGCTCTACTACTGAGCTATGAACCATTGAGATGAATCTCTCCATCTCCCAGGACTCAGAGGTGGAAGCATTTGTCTTCCCTTTCCTCTTTCTAGCGTTTAATTGATTTAGCCGCTTAGGCCTAGATTTTATTTCCTTGGGCCCATCTATCCATTGATGTTCAAAGCCTTGGATCCTTTTTAGCCTTGCCTTTTGGTTTTAAGGGCTATTGGCTTTTTCTGCTTGCTTTTTCTTTTTCTTTCTCTATTTTTTTTTTGCCATTTTTTTCGCAAGCTTTGTTCTTCACTGCTTTTTCTTGTTTCAAGAATCAATTTTATGATTTTTCAGATCCTCAATAACATTTTTCTTTTTCATCATTCTTTCAAGAGCCAACAATTTTAACATTCATAAACAACAAGATCAAAAATATGCACTGAGAGATCCTGAGATTCGGCGAGAATCTTCCTCACCGATCTAGACACTCAGCAAGATGATCAACCCAGATCGGAGGCCGAGGGAGATTTGGAAAAACTACAGATAGAGTAGACTATAGACAAATTCACCTTCATCAACAATAATCTACCTTTCGGTTAAAAAGCGAACTCATGGAACGCCTAAAGAAGAACAAAAACCTCTTCGCGTTTACCCTAGCTGACATGCCGGGTATAAACCCAAAATTGATGTCTCACCGTCTATATGTGGACCCAAAAGTCAAGCCAATAGCCTAAAAAAGGAGGAAAATGTCCACAGAACTGGCGACAGGAGTCAAGAAGCTGGTCAGAGGCTTGTTCGAAGCAGGCTTCATCCGGGAATTACCCTATGTGACCTAGTTAGCCAATATTGTGCTAGTCAAAAAGGCAATCGGTAAATAGTGAATGTGCATCAATTACACAGGCCTGAACAAAGCTTGTCCAAAGGATGCCTTTCCCCTTGCTGTAAATCATGTTGCTTGTATGCGAAGTTTGTATTCGTAGGTTTTGATGAATGACAAACCAACAAACGACATGAAAGACAAACCAACAAACAACTTGAATGAACAAGCATGTTGAAAGATCAACCAACATTCAACGTTGAGGAATGAAGAGTTGAAAGCAACACAACAACAACAAGAAACTCAAGTCCACAACATTTGAAGACAAGTATAGTGTCTTAGGACTTAGGTAACTTCTTGTTAAGAACCAATTGCTAAATCTCTCAACACACACTCACAAAATGTTTTGATGCACATCTTGCAATTCGATGCTAGCTAAATGGTTTAAAACTTGTTTTCAAAGGTACAAAAGCATAGGAATTGACTCCAACAAGTTTGAGATCAATCCTAAGTATTTTGAAGTGATTTTAAGCCATTCTTTAAGGTTTGCATCGATGCACACTCATCTTGCATCGATGCAAAGCATGCGACGACTTGTTGCATCGATGCAAAGATGTTTGCATCGATGCAAGCTAGCTGAAAATTCAAATTTCAGCTTCAAAGACACATTTGCATCGATGCAAAGTGTTATGCATCGATGCAAAGTGTTATGCATCGATGCAAATGATTCAAAAACATAAAAAACGGCTAGTTTTGACAAAAAGGCTCCATCCCATTAACTCCCCAACGTTTCTAAGGTTTGGGAAGTCTATAAATAGATGGATTGAAGCCTTATTTCACATACTTGAGGATTTGCAAACTATCTTGTTCATATTCTTTCATTCTACACATTTTTTTAAGGTGTTATAATACACAATTTGAGAGAGCAATATCAATTGGTTCAATAGTGCTAAACTTGTAATCATACACTCTTCTAGAGAGTACTCATTTCGTCTCAACAATTCTTTGAGAATTGTTTTCTTGTACACTTTGTAAATTGGAGTGTGATCTCCAAGGTTGAGTCAAGAGTTATAAACACTATAGTCGGTGAGGATACCAAAGAGGTATACTAAGTACTCAAGGCAAATCTTAGAGAAGGTATCTCTAAGTGGAGTGGGTTAGTATACGAGTGGTGATCATATACCGTGAGGTGTTAGAAACTAAGGACTCGGATTGTAAAAGGTTTTGCGCGAGCACCTTGAAGCTTGGCAATAGTGGAACTTCTCAATAGCGATTGAGAAAGAAAGTGGACGTAGGACAAGGATTGTGCCGAACCACTCTAAATAGCGTTTGCATCTCTCCAAACTCATCTCTTCAATTTTATTGTCTTTTACCTTTGAGCAAATAAATTGTGATCGAAAAGTAGCTTCGTAAGTACTTAAGGAATAGCTTAAGTCCGATTGGTGAAAAGCTTGATCAATTTATTTGAGTTGGTGTCTATTGGAAAGTAAAAGCTCCTTATAAATGCTTAGCAATTGAGTTAAGCTCTTGGAAAAATACTAGTACAATAACACTTTTGTATATTGTCTTTAACTTTCGCAAAAAGATTCATTGTTGTTGCAATACTCAATTCACCCCCCCTCTTGAGTAATTGTGCATAGGTTCTACACTTGCAAACATCGATGGACTAGTGGATGCCGCATCGGGACATCAGTACCTCACGTTCATGGACGCTTATTTATGATACAACCAAATACCCATGCACAAACCAGATGAGGAGAAAACGGCTTTGTAACTCCCGAGGACACGTATTGCTACATAGTCATGCCCTTCGGACTAAAAAATACCGAGGCCACATATCAAAGACTTGTCATGAAGATCTTCAAAGACCTCTCGGGGACCAAGCTAGAGGTCTATATCAACAACATGCTCACCCAAATGGAGAAAGACGATGAGCTCATCGACAATCTCAAACTCATACTAGACATTCTAAGGAAGCACCAAATGCACCTCAACCCGACAAAGTGCACTTTCGGGATGGAAGCCGGGAAATTCCTTGGCTTCATGATCATACAACAGGGAGTAGAGGCAAACCCGAAAAAATGTAGGGTCATCCTTGAGATGAACCGATCGACAAAGATCAAGGACGTCCAAAGATTGACCAGGCGGCTCCCCTCCTTTTCATAGTTTCTCGTTGCCTCGGCTCAAAAGGCCATTCCCTTATTCAAACTCATGAAGAGGGCATTAGTTTCAAGTGGGAACCCGAGTGCGAAGAAGCCTTCCAACACTTCAAGAAAAGTGTTAGCGGAGCCTCCCATAATCTCAAAATCCAGAACGGGAGAGACGCTATACCTCTACCTATCAATAATGGAAGAAGCACTAGCAGCAGTGCTCGTCCGATTGAGAAAACGGATAAAAGACACAAAGCCCAGTATACTTCATAAGTAAGGTCCTCCAAAACGCTGAGGCACGCTACTCGAGGCTCAAAAAATTCGCCTACACACTACTCTTGGCATCTTGACGCCTTGGGCAATACTTCCAAAGCACCCCATCACGATTCAAACAGACAGGTTGTTAGGAAAGTGCTATAGAAACTGGACTTGGCAGGACGGATGCTTGCTTGGTCAGCCGAGTTATCTCAATATGAGATCGGATTCGAACCCAAGAACGCAAACCAAGGCTTAGGCCATGACAGATTTCATTGCCAAAATGACCCCGGGAAGTGAAACCCCAGAACCATGGAATCTCCACGTCAATGGATCGTCAAACACCAGGCCGGAAGGAGCGGGAAAAAATACTGGAAAGTGAGAACGGGATCACTATTAAATAGTCCATTTGGTACAAGTTTTCGATCTCTAACAACCAAACCAAATACGAAGCCCTCTTGGCTAGATTGTCCCAAGCCAAAATAGTCGAGGCAAAAACACTAGAAGTCTGCAGCGACACCAAGGTAGTTAGCTCCCAAATAAATGGCGACTACAAAACACGGGACCTCATGCTGTAGTAATACTTTTCCAAAGTCAAGGAACTAACCTTCAAGTTTGACGAGATGACCATCTGACACATTCCTAGCAAGCGGAGCGCGAAGGCCAACCTGCTCTCTAAGCTGGCAAGTACCAAGACGGTTTCAGTAAACCGATGACTAATCCAAGAGGTCATCAAGACACCATCTGTCATAGCCACAACTATGGCAAACCTCACCATATCAAATCAGCTTTCCTGGACTTTTCCAATCCTACGATACCTCACCGATGGCAGCCTATTCGAGGACTTGAAGGAGGCTAAGCGCCTAAAGCGGGGAGCCACGAAGTATATCACAATTGCAGGGCAACTGTAAAAATAGGGATTATCCCAATCCCTCCTTAAGTGCTTATAGCCCGACATAGACTACATACTTCATGAGATTCATGAGGAATGCTTTGGCCACCACGTCGAGGGCCAAACCCTAGCCCAAAAAATGATTCGTGTTGGGTATTTCTGGCCCACCATCGTCAGCAATTCTCTCCAATTGATCAAAAACTGCCAGAAATACCAAGTCCATGCCGACTTTCACTAGGTCACCCCTCATCGGCTTACCACATTAACGATAGATCGGCCTTTCGTAACCTGGGGAATCGACCTAGTGGGACCCTTCCCCACGGCCCAAAGGTAACTCAGATAACTCATAGTTGCCATCAATTATTATACAAAATGGATCGATGCTGAGGCACTAGCAACCATCACGGCTACACAATGCAGAAAATTCTTCTTCAGAAAAGTTATAACCTATTTCGGGATCCCCGAGATTATAATCTCAAACAATGGAACCCAGTTTACGGACAAATAGTTTAAGGAGTTTCTAGAAAGAATTGGCATCTCACAACAGTTCAGGTCGGTGGAACATCAGCAAACCAATGGCCAAGTAGAAGCGACCAACAAAATCATTGCAAAAGGCCTTAAGAAATGACTAGACAAAGCCAAGGGCCTCTGGGCTGACGAGCTCAGATCTGTTGTCTGGTCGTACCGAAAATCCCCTAAAATCTCAACCGGGGAGACCCCTTTCGACTCACATACGGCCTAGAGGCCGTTATTCCGATAAAGGTCGGGGATCCTAGCCCATGGAAAAATGTAGGAAGACATGATGAGGGTGCAGAGCGCGACTCCGCGGATGAAGTCCTGATCATAGCACACATATGAAAACTAGCCTTGAAACAAAGGATAAGCCTAAGGTACAACCGCGGCGTGGTAAAACAAGACTTCAAACCAAGAGATCTCATCTTACGACGCAATGATATCGGTCCCCCACTCTAGGAGAAGGAAAGCTCACACCTAACTAGGAGGGTCCCTACCGGATTAAGATCAAAATTGGGAAAGGAGCCTACAAGCTCGAACACTCAACGGGACCGAGTTACTAAGGTCATGGAATACAACGAATATACAATGCTACTACACATAAGAATGCACCATCGAGTTGATACCTTTAGCAAGATTAAGGTTATTTTGCAATTTTTATGATCTTCCTTTATTTTTTCATTTTCCATTTATCATTATTTATGTTCTCTTTGTCGGGCACTCTTTCCTACCCACAACAAAAGGTTTTAATGATGCCCAACCCTTAATAAAAATCATTCATACATTTTCTTTTCAAAAACATTTCTCCTACATTCTCACCAAACCAACAACACAAACAGAATAAATAAACGGCTACCCCAAGGCCCGATCATCCCTGAGACCAATACAAATGGATATCCTAAAATAAACACAAGTATGCTCATAACAGCCCACCAAGAGGCCCGCTATTCATAACTACGCAAATAGCGCACCAAAAGGCCACCTAAGAGCAATTCAAACTTCGCCAAGAAAATGGCACGACAACTTAAGAAAATTGTTCGCAAAAGTAAAAACACGCACACTGATCAAACAACTTACAAAGGAAATTGTTATGCCAAAGCGGCTTACAAACTTAGAAAATTTTTGCATAAAAATATCAAAAGTAATTCCAAGTCCACGATCTCCTCATCTCTCATGGCTTTGAATGCCCCCAGGATGGGCACATCAGCATCAGGGGCTAGCACCTGAACCTGAGCCATCAACGGCTCTTCCATGGCTAAGATCGCATCCTTGGCATTCATAAGTAGTCTTTTGTTCTCCTTCTTCAACTTGGCCACCTCAGCCTTCAACAACTCTGCCTCGGCAGGCATGGTAGCAACCCTCGATTCAGCATCGACTGCCCGCTTCTGGTATCGAGCCAAATGAGAACGAAGTGAGGTCTCTAACTCAAAAAGACGAAGAAATTCCGAGCCAGCATCCTTGGCATCCTTCACGGCCTTCAGACGAGCCATCTTGGCTGCCTCCAACTGCTCCTTCAGCCTCCCAGTCTCCGCCTAGGACTGGCAAAACTTGTCGTCCAAGAGGGTTACCTGAGTAAACATCAGCTCTGCCTTCCAGACAATGGCAGCCAAACGAAGAAAGGCATGATATATGGACTTCACCTGCCCTATGATGTCACAATCATGAAAAATTTCTCGGTACCTGGCAGGAGATGCTAATCAATAAAAGTCGGAGCATCGAAACTCCGGTCCATCACGGAAGGCACAGATCTATCCTCCTCCAAGTTCTCCCCCGAACTATCCTCAATGTTCCCTCTCCGCTTCTTGCTAGCCTCAGAAATTGGAACCTCTACAACCTCTACTTCTGCCTCAACCCCGGCTCTGGCAGCCCCAATAGCAATCACCTCCTGAGAAACCGTGCAAGAATCTGATTGAGTCACGGACTGAGGGGTCGATGGTGAAGCCTCACCCCCCTCGCTCCCAACATCTCAGGCCATAGCAGCCTTCAACCGAGCAAGCGTGGTCAAGCATCGAGCCATCTCAATTGAAAAAGGATAGAAAAACTTTTTCAGTAAAGTTTCAAACTTGGCGATAAAGGAAAAAGAAACAAAAACATAAACAAAACCCACTAACATAAGTCCAGCATGCCACTGGGTCTCCCATTATGTCCCGAGGGTTTAACGACCTATCCTCAAAAACCGACAATAAAACATCGGCGATATCTTTGTTCCCAAAAGACAAACCCTCATATGTAATCCGAGTTGAATATGACGCACTGGCGCCGAAATTCTAATACATAACAAAATGGTGTTACCCCTCGAGGGTCAGCCAGAAACGATGGTGCCCCCGAACAGGTCGGATCTTGAAGTATTCCTCTTTAAAAACGTGGAAGAAATCCTCAATCAACCCGAAGATCTATCGATTCGGCTGAGTTCAAAAAAGATACATAACCTTTCTTATGCTTCCCCTCTTTGGTTGGAAGGGTGCATAGGAAGAAGTATAAATATTCGAGACATCCAAGTAATCACAAACTAAATCAAAACATCAGATGACCGCCCAATTATTAGGATGCAACTAAGACAGTGTCACCGAACACTGATTCAGCAAGGCCCCTTTTTGCTTGATTACACTTGCTGGTCTTTGAGGAGACTCTTTTGATTTTTGTCTCATCCCTAGCCATGAGACTTTTCTTTTTGTCTTGTCACTTGGCACGAGATACTTTTAGTTTTATCTCCTGTGCAGTAGAAACAGAAATAGAGTAGAAGAGAGAGAAAATTACACCCAAATATATTCTGGTTCAGCTGCTAAGTGTAGTGCAGCCTACATCCAGTCTCCATCACAACAATGATGGAATTTCACTATAATCTTCTTGATTACAGACTGTAAAGTGCTAACCCAACTTACAAGGGAATTCTCACAGAATCATGAAACACAACATAGATGAACAAAGGAACTCTAAGGACATCTATGGCTTTTTCTTTTAATTTTGCACTCTCTGCATTTTTCCGCTCTATGGCTTTTTCATACAAACCTCACTGTTTGCCTTTTTCCATGAGACTCAATACATGACAAAATTAAACAGAAAAATTACAAAACAGAATACATTGAAGGAGAAGAAAATATGTAAGCTTAGGTAGCTATGAGAATCATGTGCCTTGCACTTTCACTGCTTACTTCTAACTCCTTGAATCAAACCGTGGCTGTTCACCCTTTTTATAGAAGGGAGAAGCCTCCACAGTTGAAATAAAAACCAAGCTCAACTTCTTTTCCTTCACAAAAAACCGGTTCGGCCAGAGAGAGAGAAGAGGTAACCCATGCAAAATCCAACATGCAAATACCTCTAGTTCTTCCTTGGTCATCAGTCTTCATGAATCTGAGCGCTCCATCCTTGGCTTGCTCTCTAAGATGAATTTCTGGTCCTTGATGCTTCATGATGATGATGGCTTCATTTGCTCCAATCTCTGCCTCTTCCATCACGTAGCCATCCTAGCTACTTCATGTGGTGGTTGAGCAGAATCAGAGACAAGCCATCCCTCCAAGGATCTTTTCCTTGCTGGCCAAAATCTTCTTCAACCATTTTTGGTATGAAGAAGCCAAGATCTCATCACCATATCTTACTATAAGTGAAGAAAATCTTAGCCACAGCATACTTTATGTTTTCTTGCCATCATTGTGATGGTCTTTAGCTTGCTCCTAGCTTCATCTTCATAGCTTGCAAAAACTTCCATGGTTGCTGTGATGGAAGTGACCGAAAATGAGAGAAGAGATGAGAGAGAAGATAAAGTAGAAATAAAAGCATGTAATGGATTTGAATAAAGTAAAACAAGCTGAATTAATTCCCACTCCCCTTTCTTTCTTGGTGGCGTGTAGCATTAATGAGCCATCAAATCAATTGTATAATCTCTCTCATGTTTCCAATACAAGTATTAACTCTTCTTGATAAATTTTGAATTCCATCACTTGATTAAAAGAATCCGTTGGAAGCATGAAGCAAAACTTTTGCTTTCTTCTCAAGATTGGTTTCGGACCAACTTTAATGGTCTTGGAGCATGAGTTTTAATTGGGCTTGTATCATAAATTCTGGCCCAATAACAAGAATAATAATTCAGCCACAACAAACAAAACATTTTTGCATCAATGCTGAATGTATTTATAAAACACTTGGGCTTGCAATTTTTTCTTTTATTTTCGGCCCATATTAAAAAACTGAATCACAAAATTATTAATTAACATATGTTAAATGAAAATCAAATTAATAATTTTTTAATTAATTATTTCAATAATGTTTGTTCATCATCAAAATTAAATTAGAGTTTTCCAAACTCATCAATCTCCCCCTTGATGACAAACATTATTAAAATTGAAATGGAAAGAAATTTTAAAGATTAGAGTATAGAGTACTCCCTTTGAATATTTGAATTTCTTCCCCTTTCGAATTGTCACATGGCTCCCCCTTGATATATGCTGTTTTTACCAAGGGAAGCACTAACCAGTAACAATTTTTAATCAAGCTTAAAATAACAATGTTATTCAACATATTAATTTTGAAATGTTGAATGCTTGATTTATGAGCAGAGTTGGATTGATAATCAAAACTCATTTGTTATCATAAATTGATTTTCTGCTCAAACTATGATTAACCAAAAAATTCTTTTGAAAATAAATTGCTGTTTAAAATATTTTCCATTTAAATCAAAGCAACATACTTATGGTAAGAAAATAATTTTAATCACAGCATGATCATAGTAATTTTCAACATTTATTTTCATACCCAATGCTTTAAAGGAACTGCCAAAAATAGAGTATTCAGCAAACATGTTTACCAAGATGAATAAGAGTATTCCTATTCCACTAGTAGCAAGCATATTCATTAGGATAAAACTATCACAAGAATACATGTTAATAACCAATTAACAACCAGGCAGCCATATAATCAGCCATATAATCAGAACAAATGCATTATCAAACATCATAAACCAAATGCATTATTAATATGCATTATCCAGCATCAACAGGGGTGATCATGAACTTCTCAAGGAGAGTTTCATCCCCTGTTTTCCAGTTTCAATTTTCAGCACGCTTTCTCCCCCTTTTGTCATCAAAGGGGCACCTGCAAAAAGAATTTTGATATAGCAAACAGAATATGCAAAATATAACGCAAAAGTGTCCACAGAGTACCACAGAGTTATAGTACCAACAGTATCCAACCTAACAAAACAAAGTATCAAATTGAGCCTAAGTATGCCAAAATCAAAATAAAGAAAACAGTAATTAATAATCAGAGGGATTAAAATCAGATTCTTCAGTGCCTTCTTCACTACCAACTCCTAGCTTGTCCTCAAGATTTTTCAGCATCATCCTCCTTGTAACTCATCCTCCCCTAATGACTAAAAACTTATTCTCAACAGCTTCATTTGTTAAATCAACTCCAAAATACTAAAAAATGTTAGTGAGAAACATACCATATGGGAGACTAGCCTTTTTGGTATTCTTTACAGATTTCCACATATGCCTTATCATAAGTTATGCAAAGGAGATTTGAGAAGAAGTAACAAGAGCAAAATGAACAAGAAAGTCAAAAACTGTTACCCGGTGGCATGAACCACTTTGTGGTATGAGAACATGAGATATGAGTTTGTAAAGAAGAATTGTCTTATCTGGACCAAGTTCTTTTAGAGTTGGATTCGTGCCATCCATTCTAGAGAGACTTTCACAGGTTTAATCTAAAGCCATCTGGTAAGTAATCCCAACCTGTAAATTCCATTTCTTGGACATGTATGCCCTTGGTCCCTTTTCTTTGTAGCCTAGAACCCTTCCGAGGGTTGCAGTATCAAGGATTATGTGAGCTCCCTTCACATAGGAGTGAATGATGTCATCCATTAGTCGCATGTTAGCATAGAACTCACGGACTAAACCGAGGTAAACCGGTTTTTGGATGTGAAGCAGTGGTGTCCATTGAAGGTTATCAAACAGAGAAGAGATATGGATTTCTTTGTTGGTGAGTGAATTAAGATTGACGAGGTAAGTAGCACAGAGATGACGTTTTTCCAGAACTGTATTATGGAATTCATAGGATGCACAAGAGTCGAACCTAGACGGATCATAGTGAGAATGTGATTTTTGGAGCTTTTTCTAGAAATCCCATGTCTCCAAGTTTGTTGGCTCCTTAGTGTTATCCAAGACAAACCCTTTAGACTTCTGAGCACTGCTTTCGGGTGTGGTTCTTTTTGGTGATGAGTGCGATGGCGATGGAATGGTGGAAGTGAGTGATTCTTCCTCTACTTCAATGCTTGGCTCTTTGTTCTTCCCACTTTTTCTTGAACTTTTGTGAGCAATCACCTTAGTGTGCATGGTTTCGGTCTGTTTGGTTGGAAGTGAGAGAGAAGATGAAGAAGTGGAGTGGATATGTAAGTTGAAGAGAATGCCGAAGGTTGAGGTGAGTGAAGGGAGGTTAGAGAGGCATTAAATACTGATTGGAAAGTGATAATGGAGGAAGTTAATGACCAACAAGGGCGCGGTTATTAACCAGGGTAGTTTCCAAGAGTTTGAAAAAGTGGTTTCCTTAAATCAAGGGATTAGTTGAAAGAAAAGATTTGATTTGACACTATGCTTCTTTCAACAATATTTGATAAGACCACAAGGAGATTGTGATTTTCAAAAAATGAGGAACTAACAAAACGGTCATGGTGGGGTCAAAGAAGTTTGGTATGGCCCACAAAAATTAAATTCTACGCAGCCTCCCCCTTGATCACAGTCCTTCCATCACTCTTATTTTTATCTCATCCATTCCTACGAGACAAAACTGAACAGAATCAAAATTTCACAAATTATCAACAGAAACAAGATCAATCATTCCCAAGCTTTTTCTTAATGAACAGAATCTGTCTTCACAGATGGGTTTTGTAAAAATGTCAGCAAGTTGGTCTTTAGATTTTACAAATTGAATATCAATAGTACCCTTTTGCACATGTTCTCTAATAAAATGATATTTGATCTCAATGTGCTTTGTTCTTGAGTGCAAAACAGGATTTTTTGAAATATTTATAGCACTCATGTTATCACAAAATAATGATATAATATTGATCTTTAATTTGTAATCTTCCAACTGCGTTTTTAACCAAATTAATTGTGAGCAACATGCAGATGCAGAGATATATTCAGCTTCAGCTGTGGATATGGCTACGGTTGCTTGTTTTTTGCTTGACCACATGTTAAGTGAGCTTCCAAGAAAGCAACATATGCCGGATGTAGTTCGTCTATCCACTCTATCTCCCGCATAATCTGCATCACAAAACCCTACTGCACAAAAATCATCAGATTTTGGATACCATAATCCATAATCACTAGTTCCCTTAATGTATCTAATGATGCACTTAACAGCCGAAAGGTGGGATTCCTTTGGGTGAGATTGAAACCTTGAACATACACCCACATTTTGAACAATATCCGGTCTAGAGGAGGTAAGATACATTAGTGAACCAATCATTCCTCTATACCGTGTTTCATCCACATCTTTGCCATCATCATCCTTTTCAAGTTTAGTGTTTGGATGCATTGGTGTTCCCATTAGTTTAGAGTTTTCTAGGCCAAACTTTTTGATAAGTTCTTTTGCATGCTTTCCTTGGTGAATAAAGGTACCACTAGGAGTTTGTTTAATTTGGAGGCCAAGAAAGAAAGTAAGCTCTCCCATTAAACTCATCTCAAACTCACTAGTCATGAGTTTTCCAAACTCTTCTCACAAGGACTCATTGGCCGATCCAAACACAATGTCATCCACATAAACTTGAACTAGGAGAATATCATCATTAGATGCTTTAATGAATAAAGTTGTGTCCATGGTATCCCTTTGAAATTGATTTTCTAATAGGAAGGCACTAAGCCTTTCATACCAAGCCCTTGGAGCTTGCTTAAGGCCATAAAGAGCCTTAGAGAGTTTAAAAACATGATTTGGAAAATCATTATGTTCAAAACCGGGGGGTTGAGCCACATACACTTCTCTATCAATAAAGCCATTAAGGAAGGCACATTTAACATCCATTTGAAACATTTTAAAACCCTTATGGGCAGCATAGGCAAGAAGCAACCTAATTGCTTCCATTCTAGCTACCGGAGCAAAAGATTCATCAAAATCTATACCCTCTTCTTGATCGTAACCTTGGGCCATTAATATAGCCTTGTTACGAACAACTTGTCCATCCTCACCAAGTTTATTTTTAAACACCCACTTAGTACCCGTAACTTTCTTACCATCCGAATGAGGTACTAGTGTCCAAACCTCATTCTTGTCAAATTGAGCAAGCTCCTCTTGCATGGCTTTCACCCATGATGGATCTTCAAGAGCTTGTTTGACATTGTTGGGCTCCAACTGTGACAAGAGTGCAAAATTGCTTGGTTCGGATTGCCTTTTGGTTCAGGATCTTGTGGTCACACCTTGAGAAGGATCTCCAATGATAAAGTCATGAGGGTAGCCCTCATAGACTTCCATTCTCTAGGCTTCCTTTATGGTGTTGGGCTTTGATGAACTCCTGTGGGTCTCACTGTTTCAGTTTCTCTTGCTGGCTCAGGAGACAAAATAGAAATGTCTCCTCCATTCTGACGAGACAAAACTAGACTGGCAGATTCTTCATTTTGGACAGACTTGGGATTTTCTTTGCTTGTTCCAGCTTCTTCACAATCTGAATTATTATCTATAACAGTATTGGAAATTAAATTAGAATCATAAAAAGTAACATGTATGGATTTCTCTATAGTTCTATGATCTTTGAGGTAAATTCTATAGGCTTTGCTAGTAGTGTAGTATCCAACAAACATGCCCTCATATGATTTTGGCTCAAATTTGCCAAGATTTTCTTTGTTATTAAGCACAAAACACTTGCATCCAAAAACATGGAAATACTTAAGATTTGGAGGGGTTCCTTTCCATAGCTCATAAGGAATTTTCTTTAACCCTTTTCTAATAATGGTCCTATTCAAAATATAACATGCTGTATTTACAGTTTCACCCCATAGAGACTTTGGAACCTCATTCTCACATAACATAGCCCTAGTCATCTCTTGAAGGCTTCTATTCCTTCTTTCAACAACCCCATTTTGTTGAGGTGTTCTAGGGCATGAAAAATTATGAGTAATTCCAAAGTCATCACAGAATTTTTTGAAGTGTTGGTTTTCAAATTCTTTTCCGTGTTCACTTCTCAAATGGGCCACTTTTAAATCTTTTTCATTTTGAATTTTTCTTGCAAAGAGTTGAGAAAGCATGAAAGGCATCATTTTTATGAGCAAGAAAAAGTACCCAACCGAATCTAGAGTAATCATCCACCACTACCAAACTATAGTGTTTACCTCCTAAACTTTGAGTTCTTGTTGGACCAAAAAGATCAATGTGTAACATCTCTAATGGCCTTTTGGTTGAAATTCCATCTTTTGGTTTAAAAGAGGATTTAACTTGTTTGCCTAATTGACAAGCATCACAAGTAAGATCCTTATCAAAATTGATTTTGGGAATTCCTCTAACCATATTTTTCTTTACTAGCTTAGAAATTTGGTACATGCTAGCATGACCCAACTTTCTATGCCATAGCCATTTTTCAGATTCAAAAGATGTAAAGCATGTTACATTTTGTTCTTTCAAGTCCTCAAGAGTTAATCCATAAATATTGTTGCATCTTTTAGCTTCAAAAAGAATATCCCCCAGTTTTCTCACAAACAACCAAACACATAAACTTTCTAAAAATAACTTCAAATCCTAAATCACACAATTGGCTTACACTAAGTAAATTATGTTTCAAACCATTTACAAGAAGAACATCATTTATACAAGATGAAAAGCTTTTACCAACTTTTCCAACGGCCACTATCTTTCCTTTACCATCATCACCGAAAGTGACAAGTCCTCCATCATATTCATCAAGCTTTATGAAGAAGGTTGTCTTTCCAGTCATATGCCTAGAGCATCCGCTGTTCATGTACCACATATTTTTCTTCCTCTTGGACGCTAGGCATACCTACAAAATGAGCTCAAGTGACCCTAGGTATCCAAATCTTCTTGGATCCTTTCACGTTAAACCATCTCCTATGTCCTAAACCATTGTAATCAAAAATAACTTTGTAAACTTTATCACCAATCATTCTTTCACCAAAAAAATATTGAATGGGAAAATGACCGTTTCGGTTGCATAGCCTACAAAACCTTGGAGTTGCTATTTTGTTAAAGTAGGTGGGATCTTGAAACCTTGTGTCATTAGAAGAAGAGGCTCTATTTTTAAAAGAGGGTTTCTCATCAGATTTATAAAACTCCAAACCAACTTTATCAAAGAGTGGTTTTTAACTAGCCAATATTTGATTTAAATTTTCAGAACTTTGAGTAAACTTGGCTAAGTCATTTTCCAGGTTTTTAATCTTTTTCAGCAACTCTTCATTCTCCTTTAAACAATTTACATATCCAACAACAGAATGGTTACTTTCACAACTTCTAAGTTGAGCTTTTAACTGCTTATTTTCTTCAACAAGATCACAAGCAGTTTTGGCCTCCCTTAGCTTTTCTTTGAGAAAACTATTTTCAACTTTAAGAATGATAATTTATTGTTCAAGATCTTGATTATCAAGCAGAAAACATCTTATTTTTTCAGAAAGGTGATCTATCATAAGATGAAGGTCTTCAGTGTCAGGGTTATGAAAGACTACCTGATCTATATGATCTGCCATGAGACAGGGCTGTGACTTAGTCTCGGATTCTTCATCACTGTTTGAGTCATTTTCCAAGTCTTCCCATGATGCCATCAGACCCTTCTTCTTTCCCCTTTTTTGCTTCTGCTCCTTCTTTAACTTGGGACAATCAAATTTGAAGTGCCTCATTTCCTTGCAGTTGTAACAAGTTACTTTGCTAAGGTCTTTCTTCATTTTCTTTGAACTACTGCCTTTGCCTTTGAACTTCACCATTTTCCTAAATTTTTTGGCAAACAACACAAATTCATTTTCAGAGGAGTTATCACTGGATTCATCATCCAGGAGGTTAGTTATAGAAGAAAAAGCAATTCCTTTCTTTTTTGAATCTTTTTTCAAATAAGTGCTTTCAAAAGTAAGAAGGTTTCCTCTGAAATCATCACATGTCATGGAATCAAGGCTACTGCTCTCAGAAATAATTAAGGCTTTTGTTTCCCACTCTTTAGTGAGACATCTCAACACTCTTCTCACAAACACAGAATCAGAATGTGTTATTCCCATAGCATCCAAGCCAACAACAATGGTGTTGAACTGTTCGAACAGTTCATCAATAGATTCTCCTTCCTTCATTGTAAACATTTCATACTCTCTGTTTAACATGTCTATCCGAGTCTTCTTCACAATGGTGGTTCCTTCATGAGTGATTTGCCATTTGTCCCAGATTTCCTTTGCCATTGTGCATCGTGATACCCGTCGGTATTCCTCAAAGCTGATAGCACAGTTGAGTAGATTTACAGCCTTAGCATTTAGCTCCACCTTCTTTCTATCTTCCTCGGTCCAGCTTACTTCTGGTTTAAGAGTGACTACTCCTTCAGCACTTATGTTAGTTGGAAACTGAGGACCTTCTAGGATGATCTTCCAAAGCCTGTAGTCTACTGCTTGCACAAAGATTTTCATTCTCTCCTTCCAATAGGTATAGTTTTTCCCAATGAAAAGAGGCGGTCTGTTGCTTGACTGTCCTTCTGTAAGGTTGTAGGACACCAGATTTGAGCCACTGCTTTCTGCCATATGGATCTTTTCTCCAAGCTGCAAAGCTTGATCTCTTTGAGACCAAGCTCTGATACCAATTGATGGTTTTCAGTGGCTAAGAGAAGGGGGTTGAATCTTAGCCCCATTTTTGCTTGATTACACTTGCTGGACTTTGAGGAGACTCTTTTGATTTTTGTCTCGTCCCTAGCCACGAGACTTTTCTTTTTGTCTCGTCACTTGGCACGAGATATTTTTAGTTTTTTCTCCTGTGTAGTAGAAACAGAAATGGAGTAGAAGAGAGAGAAAATTACACCTAGATAAATCCTAGTTCAGCTGCTAAGTGCAATGCAGCCTACACCCAGTCTCCATCACAAAAATGATGGAATTTCACTATAATCTTCTTGATTACTGATGAGCGGATAATTTATACACTTTTTGGCTTTGTTTTTAGGTAGTTTTTAGTATGATCTAACTACTTTTAGGGATGTTTTCATTAGTTTTTATGTTAAATTTATATTTCTGGACTTTACTATGCGTTTGTGTGTTTTTTTGTGATTTTAGGTATTTTCTGGCTGAAATTGAGGGACCTGAGCAAAACTCTGATAAGAAGGCTGACAAAGGACTGCTGATGCTGTTGGAATCTGACCTCCCTACACTCGAAATATATTTTCTGGAGCTACAAAGCTCCAAATGGTGCGCTCTCAACGGCTTTGGAAAGTAGACATCCAGAGCTTTCCAGCAATATATAATAGTCTATACTTTATTCGAGATTTGATGACGTAAATTGGCGCTCAAAGCCAGTTCTATGCTGCATTCTGGAGTCAAACGCCAAAAATACGTCACGAACCAGAGTTGAACGCCAGAAATACGTTACAACTTGGCGTTCAACTCCAATAAAAGCCTCTGCACGTGTAACATTCAAGCTCAGCCCAAGCACACACCAAGTGGGCCCCAGAAGTGGATTTCTGCATTAATTACTTACTTTTGTAAACCCTAAGTAGCTAGTTTATTATAAATAGGACATTTTACTATTGTATTTTCATCCTGGATTGTATTTTTGATCCTGTGATCACGTTTTTGGGACTGGCTATTCAGCCATGCCTGGACCTTCATCACTTATGTATTTTCAACGGTGGAGTTTCTACACACCATAGATTAAGGGTGTGGAGCTCTGTTGTACCTCAAGTTTCAATGCAATTACTACTATTTTCTATTCAATTCGATTTATTCTTATTCTAAGATATTCGTTGCACTTCAACATGATGAATGTGATGATCCATGACACTCATCATCATTCTCACCTATGAACGCGTGACTGACAACCACTTCCGTTCTACCTTAGACCGGGCGCATATCTCTTGGATTCCTTAATCAGAATCTTCGTGGTATAAGCTAGAATTGATGGCAGCATTCATGGGAATCCGGAAAGTCTAACCTTGTATGTGGTATTCCGAGTAGGATTCCGGGATTGAATGACTGTGACGAGCTTCAAACTCGCGATTGCTGGGCGTGATGACAAACGCAAAAGAATCAAGGGATTCTATTCCAACATGATCGAGAACCGACAGATGATTAGCCATGCCGTGACAGAGCATTTGGACCTTTTTCACTCAGAGGATGGGATGTAGCCATTGACAATGGTGATGCCCTACATACAGCTTGCTATAGAAAGGAGTGAGAAAGATTGGATGAAAGCAGTAGGAAAGCAGAGATTCAGAAGGAACACAGCATCTCCATACACCTATCTGAAATTCCCACTAATGAATTTACATAAGTATTTCTATCCTTTATTATTTAATTAAGTATCTCTTTATATTTTTTGAAAACCACTATCAATTTGAATCCGCCTGACTGAGATTTACAAGGTGACCATAGCTTGCTTCATACCAACAATCTCTGTGGGATCGACCCTTACTCACGTAAGATATTACTTGGACGACCCAGTACACTTGCTGGTTAGTTGTGCGGAGTTGTGACAAAGTGTGATTTATGATTGAGAGCACCAAGTCTTTGGAGCCATTGTTGATGATCACAATTTCGTCCACCAATTACAGACTGTAAAGTGCTAACCCAACTTACAAGGGGATTCCCACAGAATCATGAAACACAACATAGATGAACAAAGGAACTCTAAGGACATCTATGGCTTTTTCTTTTAATTTTGCACTCTCTGCCTTTTTCCGCTCTATGACTTTTTTATACAAACATCACTGTTTGCCTTTTTCCATGAGACTCAACACATGACAAAATTAAACAGAAAAATTACAAAACAGAATACATTGAAGGAGAAGAAAATCTGTAAGCTTAGGTAGCTATGAGAATTCTGTGCCTTGCACTCTCACTGCTTACTTCTAACTCCTTGAATCAAACCGTGGCTGTTCACCCTTTTTATAGAAGGGGGAAGCCTCCACAGTTGAAATAAAAACCAAGCTTAACTTCTTTTCCTTCACACAAAACCGGTTCGGCCAGAGAGAGAGAAAAGGTAACCCATGCAAAACCCAACATGCAAATACCTCTAGTTCTTCCTTGGTCATCAGTCTTCATCAATCCGAGCGCTCCATCCTTGGCTTGCTCTCTAAGATGAATTTCTGGCCCTTGATGCTTCATGATGATGATGGCTTCATTTGCTCCAATCTCTGCCTCTTCCATCACGTAGCCACCCTAGCTACTTCATGTGGTGGTTGAGCAGAATCAGAGACAAGCCATCCCTCCAAGGATCTTCTCCTTGCTGGCCAAAATCTTCTTAAACCATTTTTGGTATGAAGAAGCCAAGATCTCATCACCATATCTTACTATAAGTGAAGAAAATCTTAGCCACAGCATACTTTATGTTTTCTTGCCATTATTGTGATGGTCTTTAGCTTGCTCCTAGCTTCATCTTGATAGCTTGCAAAAACTTCTATGGTTGCTGTGATGGAAGTGACCGAAAATGAGAGAAGAGATGAGAGAGAAGATAAAGAAGAAATAAAAGCATGAAATGGATTTGAATAAAGTAAAACAAGCTGAATTAATTCCTACTCCCCTTTCTTTCTTGGTGGCGTGTAGCATTAATGAGCCATCAAATCAATTGTATAATCTCTCTCATGTTTCCAATACAAGTATTAACTCTTCTTGATAAATTTTGAATTCCATCACTTGATTAAAAGAATCCGTTGGAAGCATGAAGCAAAACTTTTGCTTTCTTCTCAAGATTGGTTTCGGACCAACTTTAATGGTCTTGGAGCATGAGTTTTAATTGGGCTTGTATCACAAATTCTGGCCCAATAACAAGAATAATAATTCAGCCACAACAATAAAAACATTTTTGCATCAATGCTGAATGTATTTATAAAACACTTGGGCTTGCAATTTTTCTTTTATTTTCGGCCCATATTAAAAACCTGCATCACAAAATTATTAATTAACATATGTTAAATGAAAATCAAATTAATAATTTTGTAATTAATTATTTCAATAATGTTTGTTTATCATCAAAATTAAATTAGAGTTTTTCAAACTCATCAAGGGTTTATATAGCAGACCCTCTTATCCACCCCGGAAAGCGAAAGCTCGTATTGTCGCTCAACGTCACCACCTCCACAAATTGCGCCATCATCATGCAACTTTTGGAGATCCTTCTCTATAACCTGAGAGGGCGTCCCCACACATCAGAGGTCACCCAATAGTAAGCGTTGGAGACACCCTCAGTCGGGACAACGGGAGCCCTAGCGTCCTCAGCTCTTCGACGAATCATACCTAAAAATGAAAAAGGGCACCACTGTCAGCCCACTTTCCGAAATAAGAAAACCAGACAAATTCTAACGCGTCTAAATGGCAGGATCTGCTATAGAAGAATAAACTATATAGATCGAATTTTTGATCCATCTCGCAACCCGTGCCAGTAACTTCGCGTACAACTTTGAACCAATGACCATTCGATCTATAAAAAAATAAACTATATGTCTATCTATTAACGGTCATTAACCATATTTTATAAGTGAGATTTTTTTAGGTTGTGTTTAATTAGAATAAGATACAAAAAATAAAAAATAAAAAATATAATTATAAGAAATTACTTAAAAAGGTCAAATTATAAAAGTTCAATTTTTTTACACGAAATATTTAAAAAAATATAATAATAAAAAATATAATTATAAAAAATTTATAAAATTAATAAAAACAAAGATAAAAAATAAATTAACTCCTTCTTATTAAAAAAATATAAAATACGTTAATTTAATATCTCAAAATATAATTTTTAAATTTATATTTTATTTGTCAAATATAAATTTGTAGGTCGTATTCTTGTTTTAATATCTCACGCTTGTAAATAAATGTAGTTTATGCTTTAACAACTAGCCTACTACTGCCAATGGCTTACATTATACGTTATAGTACATTATCTATATACACAGTGCAATTCATACATTTCACATGGTTTAGTAATGTGCATTTTGTATATGTATGTAGACGACTAGAGAAGTACACTTGCATCAATGTAACGTAGGAGATACGAAGATATATGTATAAGTTAAAATTTGGTTACAAGACAAATAAAATAAAATAATGCAAAAAAAGTAATAATTAAAGAATGTAGCTATTGATAGCTCAGCAAAATGAGAACCGACAGTAGTTGATGGTGAAAAAATCAGCTACATACTTGTGTGTGCACTAAACTCCATAAAATTGAACTCTCATCGAATTAAGCAATGCAAGTGCAATTCAAACCATTTCTATAGGTCCATCTTCCTGGTTTGATTTAATTTAGTCATCAGCTCTGAATATATCATCGAAAGAGTTTCAAATATTTTAAATATATCAGTGTTCGAAATTTTTAGTGATTGGTTTTAATTATATATAAATTTTATAATTAATACTAGAAAAAATTTCACTTTTCTTTAAGAGATGTTAAACTAATATTTTTTTATCTGTAAAATATACATTTTTTTTTACAAATTAAAAAAATCCTCTTGAATCTATTATAAAATTCTTTTGTATTAAATAATATCAATTTTATTTATTTTCTTAAAAAATAATTTTTTTTTACAAAAATATATTTTAACAAAAATTTTATTTTTTGTGATTAAGTTTTATTTATCAAAATATCTTTTATCAAATTATTTTGTAGTGATTAAATTATATTTTACCAAAATATCTTTCAAAAACTTTTTTAATATAAATTATTTTTCTTACTAAAATACCTTTCAATAATATTTTATATTAATGCATATTATTTTAATATTAAATTAAATTTTTTTTGTGAGATTAATAGTAAAATATAAAAAAATGTTAAATCTTTGATAGATATTTTGGTAAAAATATAATTTAATCACTAAAAAAATAACTTGTTAAAGAATATTTTGTTGAATAAAATTTAATCACAAAATAAATTTTTTGCTAAAGAATATTTTTGAAAAAAAGTAAATTATTTTTTTAAAAATTTAATAAAATTGATGTTAGTTACCACAAATTTTAAAATCGATTAAAAAAAGATTTTTTTAAAAATTATAAAAAAATTATATTTTATAAATAGAAAGAAGAAAAATGTCATTTTAGCATGTTTTAAAAAAGGAGTGAAATTTTTTAAAAAAATTAATGACTATAATTATTAGAATAACTAAACATTTTCCTATATAGTATATTAACGTATTAGCTTTAGTTGATAAGTTGATTAAATTCATTAAAAAGGAAATAAAGTACTAAATTTTAGGCAATAATGCCTTAAGAAGCTTAATGAGGAAAAAGACCAGGTTTTATACATAAGAAAAAATTAGAAGAAAAAGTTGGATATACATTCATTTTGGCTTTAGTTTACCATGAATAAAGTTTGGCCTCCATTAAAATTATATATATTGTTGCATTTAAAAATACGTTGTTCTCAAATATTGGGAAGCCATGGCCTTAGATTCAACTCAAAATTAAGTTCTGAAACTAATTAAGAAAATTATATCACGTATACTTATTCCGATTTATTTTAACTATCACTTTAAAAATTTTGGTATATTTACAAAAATAATATATCTAAACTGAATATTTTTGTTTAAATATATTTATTGTTCTGTATACCAAAAGATTTTGAAGTGATAGTTATTAGGATCGGAATAAAGTATAATAAATTTATTGTATTTACTGGTTGAGTTCATCATTATCTTGTTCGACTTCAGATGCCGGCTCCTCCTCCTCTTCAAATAATCCGCCGTGGATCCCAAGCGCGGCGTGTCCACTCCCAAAAGCCTTTATATGATCCTTAAGCGACCTCTTGTGTTTAAAATCGGATCCACAGATGCAATACCAAAGTTTGCCACAATTCTTCTCATGCGTCCGCCAATCGCCTCGGACGGCGAAGGCCTTGCCGCATTTCCGGCACATGAAGGGCTTGATCCCATGCTTCCTCTTGTAATGAGTTTGGAGGGTTCTGAAATCCTTCAATGGCTTTGATCTTGGGTGGTCAATGTTGTTCCTACAACCTGGTGCACAGCAATAACATGGAAGCCTAAGCATACCTGTTGGTTGAGTTCCTCTTAGAGATTCAGGACCTTTTCTGTATTGTGATCCATGCCCCCACATATGCATCTAATTAAATGAGAAAAAAAAAAGAAAAAAAAAGAATACATGGATTAATGGTTATTTATTAAAACTTGCAAGATTTTAATGTGTGTTATGTTGTTGATTGTTATGTGTTCTTTTGATTCTTTATGAAGGCTAAATTAATAAAGTTACTAGAATTTAAGAGTAATGTTAGGAAATGTATAATAATCCCAAGTTATTTTATTTAATTTAAAATTTATAATTATATATTTAATATATTTAAATTTATTTATTTATTTTAGTAGTAATTATGAAATGTAAAATAAAAAAATTAAACTATTTTAGATTAAATTTTATTGTTTATTAAATATTTTTAAAATTTAATTTGCTTTTAGTTTTAGTATTGAATTTAGTGTCAGGTTTGTTTTGAAATTGAGAGATGAAAAAATTTGATGTACTACTCTTCTTAAAGATAAGCATTTAAAATTTGGCTAGTTTAGAAGGCCATCCAATAATTACTTTCTACCAGCAGCAGTGGAATGTGTTTTGAGTTTTAGATTTATTATGTCTTTTAAAATCTTGGATGAGGAGGTTTGGTTTTCGGATATTGAGATAACGAAATTTAATGTAGCCCTTTACTTTTCTTTAGGAGAGTTAATAAGTAATTATTATCTATTGAAGAAAAAAGAAAGAAACACAAAAGCATAAAAAACAAAACGGTTCCGCTACGTTACCAACAACATATCTGTCAATTTCTGCCAACTCTTATTTATAATTGTGTTTTATAGAAGTGTGTTCATGAATGTGTCTAGTAAAAATGTCTTTTTTATAACTGTGTTTAATAAAAGTGTCTTTATAGATATATTTTCTGAATGTGTCTCTTTATATATGTATTTAAAATATATTAATTATTAGACACATCTACGAACACACTTCCATGAAACACAAATATAAATAAGAGTTGGCAAAAGTTGGCAGATAATATATTAGTAACCTATACTTTTCCAAAACAAAATAAACAAAAGTTGTATATTGGTGAAAAACAAATCAAGATAGGCCAACTACAGTAACTTTTTAGAGCGTTGGTATCACGTTAATGATCATGAAGTTGCCAATATTTAGAAACTAAATGCACCATTTTATTTATTTTTTATTTATTGTTCATAATTCATTTATATCCAGCAATCATCTGCAGTAGTTGACAAATGACATAGACAACAATTATTGTCACACATTAGCCACTTATAAGGAACATCTGTATACTATTATTACTACTTCCTTTTCCGCTCCAAATTATTATTAGCATCCTTTCTTATATATTAATAATTATTAGTTACAATCCAAAAAAAAAAATTTATTAGTTGCTTATTAGAATAAGGACATATATATAGTTCAAATGATTATTAAGAAACAATGTAAAATCTTTGTTACAACACACGAGTATATAAAATGATGAGTAAGATAGCAATTCTGTTAAATAAATAATAAGAGATACAAATAACGTGAATAATAAATTGTATTTTAGGTTCATTAACTTTTAAAAATAAAAATTATATCTAATTAATTCAAAATTTAATTTTTAAAATTAAAATTATTTTCTTAACATATTATTTAAGTTGTTTAAAAAAATATTGATCTCCTATACTTTCTCTTAAGATAATTAGTAGTTATTGTTTACTACTTTCTTTGCAATACTTGAATGAAAAAAATAAGGGTAGCAGCTGCTGTTTAATTATTATTATTATTATTATTATTATTATTATTATTATTATTATTAATAAAATGTATATAATAATTATGTCCATGTATAGGACTATGAGGTATAGAAGGGTCTTTGATTCAGAATAAAAAGGGCTACAAAGAGAAACAAAATGTGTTGTTGGAGATTAATATACATGAATGATATATCATTTTTTTCTGAGCGATCTGGAAGAAGAAACTGCACAATTTTCAGTTGTATACTATTTATTATTATTTGGCTGCATGCTAATAAGATAGTTAGATAGATCATAGATATGTGAAGAAGCACAGACTTCAATGTAGAAGATAGAGGCATAAAGAACATTGGCCTGAGTAGTTTAATCAACAAAAAGGAAAGGATCTGAATTCTGATCTCACTCACAGTTTCATTCAGGAAAAAAAAAAAGATCACTTTAATTTCATTTTATATATATATTAAATAAATTAATTAAGTCCTGCTTTACCATGCAAAAAAGCATAAAATAATTTTAGTAGTTAGGACTGACGGACAAGAAAACGACCTTGTTAAAAAAAATTAAAAATATAAAAATAAAAAATAAAAGGTGAAGGTGAAGATCTAGGAAGGAAAAAAAAAAAAAAAACCATCATGATCAGAAGAAGATGACCCCTACATATATACTTCCCTTATTGGATTCAATCAATTCTTTTCCTCTTTCCATGGAAGCACAGAGAACCGTTAAGAAGCTTAAATCAGGCAACAGAAACTTATGCAGACCAAACCATATTCTTCTTTATTTATTTATATAAATTTTTATATTTTTAATAACCTTGGATTTTAGGTTTGATGGTTAGTTTGCAAACTCCTTTAGAAGTTTTCAGCTATAATTTTGGAAGAGATTTCTGAAAACTGTGATCTACCTTTTTCAAATACTTTAAAAACAATTAAAACGAAAAAAATCATATGGTAGAAAGAGATAAGAAAAGAAGAACAAGCTAGAACCTTGTATGTTGGTTATTATTATGGAAACTTGGAAAAATCATAGTGTTTATTTATTTCTTTTATAATTTTCCTTCTTCATGTATACATAGTAATATTGTCTATGTACTCTTTCTAATAGTCGGAAATTTTTTATTTTTATTTTTAATAAACTGCAAATAATATACTCTCAAAATTCAATTAAACGGAGATTATATTGCGAATTATTAAATAATTTACTTAAATATTTTTAATCAAATATATTAAATTATTTAATTTATAATATCATTTTATATCAAGATAATTTTATGAGAGTAACTTAAAAAAAATGGTAGATAGAGAACAAAAGAAAGAGGGGAAGAAGATTTTTGTTTTTTTTTTTTTAGTAAAATTATGATGTAAAATTACTTACTTGCATATTGTTGTATCTGTTGAAAGTTTTGTAGCAAACAGGGCAAGAAAATTGAGTTGGACCAATGAGAATCTGGGTTGGGGTTGGGATCCAGTACTGTCCCTTGTTGAGTCTTGTACCCAAGAACCCTTTATGACACTGCGACTCTTCACTCCCTTCTCCTTCTTCCTCATGATGGTGTTGTTCTTTCTCCGTTGATGATGAATTGCTATTGTTATTATTGTTAAAAGAAGATTCCATGGAGGTAATTGTTGCCAGTTCAGCAGCACTAGGGTTTGGTAACCCTATGTGAAGTGCAACCGTCACACTATTGTTGTTGTCTTCTTCTTCATCGTCTTTGTCTTCGTCGTTGTTGTCGTCCTCCCCTTTCGCCTCGCCTTTGGGCTTGTTGCGACTGCCATAGATTCTGATGTCCTCTTCCATTTTGTCGTGGACGAGGACAAAACTAGTATCCATGGCAGTGCAGGTGGTGGTGGAAAGACTATGATCTTGTGTTTCTTGATGTTGATCTTGTTGATGAGTATAATCATCATGGTGATGATGATAGTGATGTTCGTCGCGTTCTTGGTTTGCTGGACTAAGACTGAGAAGTGGGAGAGCTTCTCTGAGAGGAGGGGAAGGGGGTGAAGAATAATAAGAATAAGAAGAAGAAGAAGAAGAAGTGGCAGTTGTAATTTGATGGTGACGGTGGTGGTGATGGTGGAAAAAGGTGCTATTATTATTGTTGTTGTAATTGGTGGTTTTGATGAAGTTGTGAAGATAAGGATGGTGGTGGTGGTGGTGAGAGGAAGACGGAGGAGGAGTGGGATTATAATTGAAATGGTTATGGTTATTGTTATGGTGGAAGAAGCCTCTGAAAAAATTAGAGTAAGGATCTGCCATGGGTGAAAGATGAAACACAACAAAAAGGAAAATAAATAAATGAATAATAAATAAAGAAAACTGAAAAGAAAGAAAGTGTTTGAAGAGATTATTTAAGAGTGCGAACAGTTTTTTGGCTATTTGGGTTCTCTTTTATAGAGAGAGAGTGAGAGTACAAGATGACTGAATGAAGTGGAGAGAGAGAGAGAGAGAGAGAGAGAGAGAGAGTATCATTTAACAGACATGGGGAAAGAGATAAAGTCAAGTGGATGACAAAATAAAGTAACATATACTATAACAAAAATACCTAAATCATTTTTGTGATTAAACCTTTGATAATTAGTGGGATTTTATTATCTACTAGAAGTGTGAAGGAATCTAATGCCGTTTATAGTTATGAGCACTATTAATTTAATATTTTATTATTTAGAATATATAACTGTATATTTACGAAACGTAAATAAATATAAAAAGTGTTAATATTACAAGTATGAAGAATAGTATATGATTATTTGCAAGATTGAAAATATAAGACAGTGGGAGAAATTGATAAGATAAAAAATTAATTAACTTACTATTTTAAGATTTTGAATTAAATATAGTATTTTTTTATTTTATATTTTTTTATTTGAAATTTTTCATTAATTTCTCCATTGATCTACGGCAGCCCAACATAAAGTATGAAAAAGTGTGATATAAATTAAAAAAAATTAATAAGAATAAAAGATAAAAAAGTAAAATAACTAATAAAAAAAGAGTTATTAAAAAAAGAGGTTCAATGAAGTGGAGTCACAAGAAAAAAGATACAAAAGGTGGAAAAAAAAAGTAAAACAAAAATTCAGTAAAAAAAAACTTGTAAGGAGAGAAGCGAGATATTACGAGGGAGAGGCTCTAAGTGCAAGACAATAGGTAAGATCTGGCTGCATGGGAGAAATAAGATGATGCAAGGTTAAAAATTTAGGAAATATCTGCTTTTATGTTGTTTGTGGTATTCTGTTAACGTATATGTTTTGTGAGTTTTTGTTCTGATTATTCTTTCTTTATAAGTTGTTGTGATGAGTTTCTATTTTATTGTCTTATAAACAGTGAGGATTAACCAAATCACCCTTTAAAGTCGAGAATTTTACAAACGATCGAAATAACTATATATAACTATATTAATTATATTAAGAAAAAAATTGCAACATATATATGTACACAACTCTATTCTTATACTTATGTAGTACTAATGAATAACATTGTTCTAATAAGAAAATAGTATTGATTAATGTAATAAATGTTTAGTTTGTGTCAAAATGCAATCTTAAATTCTTTACTATTGAATGTATTTGACGATTTGATCAAACGCACACACATGCACTAGTATTATAGCTAGATTTTTTCCTCCCCCTAACCATTTTAGCGAAGCAATGCAATGAGTTTTAATCACAAACGTCCTCTCTTTCCAAGGTAATAATAACCCAAGCACTACCTAGCATGTCATAATTTACAAAGTGATAGCACACAAACATTTTAGTGTAAAATTTTCTTTGCATTAAATTATTACTATAAAATTTGACATCAAATTAAAGGGTTGGGCTAGCATTCAATATATATTATATTAAAATAGGGTCTTCTTCTCTATCTTACTACTGAGGTAGGTTTACTTTTTATCATTTGAATTTTTCTCATCATCCCTTTAGGGTTATGAGTTATGACTTTTACTTCCTTCTCCTGCTTTTTATATCATTGCAATTCTATAGGTACTGTTGCCATTGCTCCCTTTATCAGTAACCCCAACCCCATATATATATAATTATTTTTTTTAATTTTAAGTTTTCACCTCATTTCAACTATGAATTCAAAAGAAAGATAATAAAGATGTTCTCAAAAGTGGAGGAAAATAATTAAGAAAAATTCCTTTAGCAAAAAAGTAAGAAGAAAGAAAAGCTGAAAGAGGTTTGAGCAGAGTATATATATAATAGTAATAGCCTTCACTCTACAATAATATTTTCACTAACTATAATATTTTCCGATTTTAATTTCGTTTTATTTTACCCTATTTTTCATCTTTCATCCGATAAAAAGTGGCATTAAAATTATTTACTATGCAATCAACAATTATTGTTTATATTTTATATTACAAAAATATGTAGTTACCAAAATAAAGAGTCGTTTTTAGAATGAAAATAAATTAATTATTATAAAATAAATAAATAAAGATTTATGAAACAAATTCGAAGTAATTGTTTAAAAATAGTTAGAAAAGATAAATTTTTTTATTTTTGAATTTTATTATGAAAAAGAAAAACACTAAAAGACACAAAACTTAAAATTTTTAAATCCAATGCTCCTTGTTTTCGAAAATTTTGGAGGGAAAACACCAAGGCTCACAAACTTAAAAATTTTAAGATCAAAACACAGAAGACTCAAGAACACCTTGAAGTCTCACAAGAACACCAAGAACAAAAGAAAGAACACCAAACTTAAAATTTTTAGAAAACCAAATTAAAATTTTCGAAAATTAAAGAAAATTAACAAGAGAACACCAAACTTAAAGTTTGGCACAAGATTTAATCAAAGAAAAATTATTTTTGAAAAAGTTTTTTAAAAAGAAGATACCCAATTACCAAGAACACAAACACAATGCTCTAGCCAATTGAGCTATAGATGTAACGTGTTTTAAAGAGGTATTTTTAATAAATAAAGATTTTTTTGAAAACTGATAGTTTGAAAAAGCACAAGAAAAACAAGAAAAGACACAAAACAAGACAAACTAAAGATCAAACAAGGAAATAGACAAGAACAACTTGAAGGTCAAAGATGAACAAAGAACATGCAATTCAAAAATTGAAAGACAAAGAAAAGCATGCAATTGACACCAAACTTAAAACATGACACTAAACTCACATAAAAACTAAAGATTAATAAAGAAAAATAATATTTTTGAAAAATTTTTGAAAAGAAAATAAAAAACTCTGACCCAAAAGACAAAATTTTTCTAATCTAAGCAACAAGATTCACCGTCAGTTGTTCAAACTCAAACAATCCCCGGCAACGGCGCCAAAAATTTGGTGCACGAAAATTACACTCACACTATGTAATTCCGCACAACTAACCAGCAAGTACACTGGGTCGTCCAAGTAATACCTTACGTGAGTAAGGGTCGATCCCACGGAGATTGCCAGCTTGAAGCAAGTTATGGTTATCTTATTATTCTTAGTCAGGATACCAATAGGGTTCTTTAGTTTCAGTTGTAAAAAGTGAAAGAGTATGAAATGAGTATTTGTTACGCAGTAATGAAGAATGTGTTGGAGTTTCGGAGATGCTTTGTCTTTTGAATCTCTGCTTTCTCCCTGTCTTCTTTTTCACACACGCAAGGTTCCTCCTATGGCAAGCTGTGTGTTGGTGGATCACCGTTGTCAATGGTTACCATCCGTCCTCTCAGTGAAAATGGTCCAGGTGCGCTGTCACCGTACGACTAATCATCTGTCGGTTCTCACTCATGCTGGAATAGGATCCATTGATCCTTTTGCGTCTGTCACTACGCCCAACCCTTGTGAGTTTGAAGCTTGTCACAGTCATTCAATCCCTGAATCCTACTCGGAATACCACAGACAAGGTTTAGACTTTCCGAGTTCTCAAGAATGCTGCCAATGGATTCTAGCTTATACCACGAAGATTCTGATTAATGAGTCCTAGAGATACTCATTCAATCGATGGTAGAACGGAGGTGGTTGTCAGGCACACGTTCATAGATTGAGAATAGTAATGAGTGTCACAGATCATCACATTCATCATATTGAAGTGCGAATGAACATCTTAGAGAGAAACAAGCATGTTTGAATAGAAAACAGAAATAATTGCATTAATTCATCGAGACGCTGCAGAGCTCCTCACCCCCAACAATGGAGTTTAGAGACTCATGCCGTCAAAAAGTACAAAGTTCAGATCTAAAATGTCACGAGGTACAAAATAAGTCTCTAAAAGTTGTTTAAATACTAAACTAGTAACATAGGTTTACAGAAAATGAGTAAACTAAGATAGATAGTGCAGAAATCTACTTCTGGGGTCCACTTGGTGTGTGCTGGGGCTGAGACTTGAGCTTTTCACGTGCCTGGGCTGTTTCTGGAGTTAAACAACAGGTTGTAACCTGTTTTGGGCGTTTAACTCCAACTGGTAACCTGTTTCGGGCGTTTAATGCCAGAATGGAACATAGAACTGGCATTAAACGCCAGTTTACGTCATTTATCTTCGAGCAAAGTATAGACTATTATATATTGCTGGAAAGCCCTGGATGTCTACTTTCTAACACAATTGATAGCTCACCAATTGGACTCCTGTAGCTCCAAAAAATCCATTCCGAGTGCAGGGAGGTCAGAATCCAACAGCATCAACAGTCCTTTTTCAGCCTAAATCAGATTTTTGCTCAGCTCCCTCAATTTCAGCCAGAAAATACCTGAAATCACAGAAAAACACACAAACTCATAGTAAAGTCTAGAAATATAAATTTTGCCTAAAAACTAATAAAAATATACTAAAAACTAACTAAAACATACTAAAAACTACATGAAATTATCCCCAAAAATCGTATAAAATATCCGCTCATCACAACACCAAACTAAAACTGTTGCTTGTCCCCAAGCAACTAGATAAATAAAATAGGATAAAAAGAAATCAAGAAGTAATAATATCTCAAAGTTTTAAGTGAAGCTCAGATTCTAATTAGATGAGCGAGACTAGTAGCTTTTTGCCTCTGAACAGTTTTGGCGTCTCACTTTATCCTTTGAAATTCAGAATGATTGGCATTCATAGGAACTCAGAATTCAGATAGTGTTATTGGTTCTCTGGTGCACGAAATTATGATCATCAACAATGGCGCCAAAAACTTGGTAGCGCTCTCAAACATGAATCACACTTTGTCACAACTTTGCACAACTAACCAGCAAGTGCACTGGGTCGTCCAAGTAATACCTTACGTGAGTAAGGGTCAATCCCACGGAGATTGTTGGTATGAAGCAAGCTATGGTCATCTTGTAAATCTCAGTTAGGCGGATAATAAATGGTTATGGAGTTTTTGAATAATAATAATAAATAAACTTAAAATAAAGATAGAAATACTTATGTAAATCATTGGTGAGAATTTCAGATAAGTGTATGGAGATGCTGTGTTCCTTTTGAATCTCTGCTTTCCTACTGTTTTCATCCAATCCTTCTTACTCCGTTCCATGGCAAGCTGTATGTAGGGCATCACCGTTGTCAATGGCTACATCCCATCCTCTCAGTGAAAAAGGTCCAAATGCTCTTGTCACAGCACGGCTAATCATCTGTCGGTTCTCGATCATGTTGGAATAGAATCCCTTGATTCTTTTGCGTTTGTCATCACGCCCAACAATCGCGAGTTTGAAGCTCGTCACAGTCATTCAATCCTTGAATCCTACTCGGAATACCACAGACAATGTTTAGACTTTCCAGATTCTCATGAATGCCGCCATCAATCTAGCTTATACCACGAAGACTCTGATCTCACAGAATGGAAGGCTCGGTTGTCAGGCGAGGGCAACCATGCGTCATGCATCAGGAATCCAAGAGATATATACTCTAGCTCTCGCTTGTAGAACAGAAGTGGTTGTCAGGCACGCGTTCATAGGGATGGATGATGATGAGTGTCACGGATCATCACATCCATCTGGTTGAAGTATGAGTAATATCTTAGAATAGAAATAAAAGTGAATTGAATAAAAGATAGTAGTAATTGCATTAAAACTCGAGGTACAGCAGAGCTCCACACCCTTAATCTATGGTGTGTAGAAACTCCACCGTTGAAAATACATAAGTGATCAAGGTTCAGGCATGGCCGAATGGCCAGCCCCAAAGTGAAATCAAAAGATGAAAAACCAAGATGAAAATACAATAGTAAAAAGTCCTATTTATACTAGACTAGCTATTAGGGTTTACAGAAATAAGTAATTGATGCATAAATCCACTTCTGGGGCCCACTTGGTGTGTGCTTGGGTTGAGCTTGAGTTTTACACGTGCAGAGGCTTCTTTTGGAGTTGAACGCCAAGTTGTAACATGTTTTTGGCGTTCAACTTTGGTTCGTGACGTGTTTCTGGCGTTTGACTCCAGAATGCAGCGTAGAACTGGCATTGAGCGCCAGTTTGCGTCGTCTAATCCCGAATAAAGTATGAACTATTATATATTGCTGGAAAGCTGTGGATGTCTACTTTCCAATGTCGTTGAGAGCGTACCATTTGGAATTCTGTAGCTCCAGAAAATCTATTTCAAGTGCAGGGAGGTCAGAATCCAATAGCATCAGCAGTCCTTTGTCAGCCTTCTTATCAGAGTTTTGCTCAGGTCCTTCAATTTCAGCCAGAAAATACTTGAAATCAAAGAAAAACACACAAACTCATAGTAAAGTCTAGAAATATGAATTTAGCATAAAACTAATGAAAACATCCCTAAAAGTAGCTAGATTATACTAAAAACTACCTAAAAATGATGCCAAAAAGCGTATAAATTATCCGCTCATCACAACACCAAACTTAAATTGTTGCTTGTCCCCAAGCAACTGAAAATCAAATAGGATAAAAAGAAGAGAATATACTATAAATCCGAAAATATCAATGAATATTAGTTCTAATTAGATGAGCGGGACTTGTAGCTTTTTGCTTCTGAATAGTTTTGGCATCTCGCTTTATCCTTTGAAGTTTAGAATGATTGGCATCTATAGGAACTTAGAATTTCAGATAGTGTTATTGATTTTCCTAGTTAAGTATGTTGATTCTTGAACACAGCTACTTTTATGAGTCTTGGCCGTGGCCCTAAGCACTTTGTTTTCCAGTATTACCACCGGATACATAAATGCCACAGACACATGACTGGGTGAACCTTTTCAGATTGTGACTCAGCTTTGCTAAAGTCTCCAGTTAGAGGTGTCCAGAGCTCTTAAGCCACTCTTTTTGCTTTGGACCACGACTTTAACCACTCAGTCTCAAGCTTTTCACTTGGACCTGCATGCCACAAGCACATGGTTAGGGACAGCTTGATTTAGCTACTTAGGCTTGGATTTTATTTCCTTGGGCCCTCCTATCCATTGATGCTCAAAGCCTTGGATCTTTTTTTTCGCCATTTTTTTTCGCAAGCTTTTGCTTTTTCACTGCTTTTTCTTGCTTCAAGAATCAATTTCATGATTTTTCAGATTGTCAATAACTTTTCTCTTTGTTCATCATTCTTTCAAGAGCCAACAATTTTAACATTCATAAACAACAAGATCAAAATTATGCACTGTTCAAGCATTCATTCAGAAAACAAAAAGTATTGTCACCACATCAATATAATTAAACTAAATTCAAGGATAATTTCGAATTTCATGTACTTCTTGTTCTTTTGAATTAGAAACATTTTTCATTTAAGAGAGGTGAAGGATTTATGGAATTATTTATAGCCTTATGACATAGTTACTCAATACTAATGATCATGAGGTAGAGACACAAAACATAAACACACATATAGCATAAAAATCAAAAAACAGAGATAAGAACAAGGAAGTTAAGGAATGAGTCCACCTTAGTGAGGGTGGCGCCTTTTTGAAGGACTAATGGTGCTTTTTGAGCTCCTTTATGTCTCTTCCTTGTCTCTTTTGCTTGATCCCTAGTGATTTTGGTGCTCCTATCCTTAGTTGTGTGGAGGAAAATATATCCCCTGAGGTATCTCATGGATTTCTTGATGAGGGAATTCCTTACGCTCTTCTACTGAGCTATGGACCCTTGAGATGAATCTCTCCATCTCCCATGACTCGGAGGTGGAAAAATTTTTTATCTTCCCTTTTCTCTTCTTTTTTTTGAGGTTTCTCTGGCCTTAGGTGCTATCAATGGTTTTGGAAAAACAAAAAAGCTATGCTTTTACCACACCAAACTTAGAATGTTGCTCGCCCTTGAGCAAAGAAGAAAGAATGGAAGGAGAAGAAGATATGGAGGAGAGGGAGAGATGTGTGTATTTCGGCCATGTAGGGTGGGTTTGGGTGGGAAGGATGGATGGATGTGAGTGGTGAAGAGGTGATGGGGAAGAGGGATTAAGGTGATTGGTGAAGAAGAGAGAAGGTGAGTTGAGGTAGGTGTGGATCCTGTGGGGTCTACAGATCCTGAGGTGTCAAGGATTTACATCCCTGCACCAATTAAGCGTGTAAAATGCCCTCTGCATGCAATCTTGGCGTTCAACGCCAGATTGGTGCTTGTTTCTGGCGTTAAACGCCAGCTCTAAGCTTGTTCTGGGCATTCAACGCCCATCTGCAGCATGTTTCTGGCGTTGAACGCCAGCTTTCCTCAGTCTGCAATCCTGGCATTTAAACACCAGATTGCTGCATGTTTTTGGCGTTCAACGCCAGATCCATGCTTTGTTCTGGCGTTGAACGCCAGCCATATGCTCCTTACTGGCGTTTAAACGCCAGTAAGTCCTTCCTCCAGGGTGTGATTTTTCTTCTACTGTTTTTGATTCTGTTTTTAATTTCAGTATTTTTTTCGTGACTCCTCATGATCATGAACCTAATAAAACATAAAAGAACAATAAAAATAAAATAAAATTAGATAAATAAAAATTGGGTTGCCTCCCAATAAGCGTTTCTTTAATGTCAATAGCTTGACAGTGGGCTCTCATGGAGCCACACAGGTGATCAGGTCAATGTTGTAGACTCCCAATACCAAACTTAGAGTTTGGATGTGGGGATTCAATACCAAACTTAGAGTTTGATTGTGGGGGCTTTGTTTGACTCTGTACTGAGAGAAGCTTTTCATGCTTCCTCTCCATGGTTGCAAAGGAAGATCCTTGAGCTTTAAACACAAGGTAGTCCCTATTTAATTGAAGTACTAGTTCTCCTCTGTCAACATCAATCACAACTCCTGCTATGGCTAGGAAGGGTCTTCCAAGAATGATGCATTCATCCTCCTCCTTCCTAGTGTCTAAGATTATGAAATTAATAGGGATGTAAAGGCTTTTAGCCTTCACTAATACATCCTCTACTAATCCATAAGCTTGTCTTACTAACTTGTCTGCCATTTGTAATGAGAATATGGCAGGTTGTACCTCAATGATTCCCAGCTTTTCCATTACAGAGAGTGGCATAAGATTTATACCTGACCCTAGGTCACACAGAGCTTTTTCAAAGATCATGGTGCCTATGGTGCAGGGTATTACGAATTTGCCAGGATCTTGTCTCTTTTGAGGTAAAGTTTGCTGAACCCATGTATCTAGTTCACTAATGAGCAAGGGAGGTTCACCTTTCCAAGTCTCATTACCAAATAACTTGGCATTCAGCTTCATGATAGCTCCTAAATATTGAGCAACTTGCTCTCCAGTTACATCTTCATCCTCTTCAGAGGAAGAATAGTCTTCAGAGCTCATGAATGGCAGAAGGAGGTTTAATGGAATCTCTATGGTCTCTATATGAGCCTCAGATTCCTTTGGGTCCTCAATAGGGAACTCCTTCTTACTTGAGAGACGTCCCATGAGGTATTCCTCATTGGAATTCATGTCCTCTCCTTCCTCCCTTGTTCGGCCATATTGATTATATCAATGGCCTTGCACTCTCTTTTTGGATTTTCTTCAATTTTGCTTGGAAGAGTACTAGGAGGAGTTTCAGTGACTTTCTTACTCAGCTGGCCCACTTGTGCCTCCAAATTTCTGATGGAGGACCTTGTTTCACTCATGAAGCTTAGAGTGGCCTTAGACAGATCAGAGACTATATTTGCTAAGTTAGAGGTGCTTTGCTCAGAATTCTCTGTCTGTTGCTGAGAAGATGATGGAAAAGGCTTGCCATTGCTAAACCTGTTTCTTCCACCATTATTAAAGCCTTGTTGAGGCTTTTGTTGATCATTCCATGAGAAATTTGGATGATTTCTCCATGATGAGTTATAGGTGTTTCCATAAGGTTCACCCATAGGATTTACCTCTGCTATTGCAGGGTTCTCAAGATCATAAGCTTCTTCTTCAGAAGATGCCTCTTTAGTACTATTGGATGCATTTTGCCATCCATTCAGACTTTGAGAAATTATGTTGACTTGCTGAGTCAACATTTTATTTTGAGCCAATATGGCATTCAGAGCATCAATTTCAAGAACTTCCTTCCTTTGAGGCGTCCCATTATTCACGAAATTCCTCTCAAAAGTGTACATGAATTGGTTATTTGCAACCATGTCAATAAGTTTTTGAGCTTCTGCAGGCGTTTTCTTTAGGTGAATGGATCCACCTGTAGAATGGTCCAGTGACATTTTAGAGAACTCAGATAAACCATAATAGAATATATCTATCATGGTCCATTCTGAAAACATGTCAGAAGGACATCTTTTGGTCATCTGCTTGTATCTTTTCCAAGCTTCATAGAGGGATTCACCATCTTTTAGTTTGAAGGTCTGAACATCCACTCTAAGCTTGCTCAGCTTTTGAGGAGGAAAGAACTTAGCCAAGAAGGCCGTGACCAGCTTATCCCATGAGTCCAGGCTATCCTTAGGTTGTGAATCCAACCATGTTCTAGCTCTGTCTCTTACAGCAAAAGGGAAAAGCATGAGCCTGCAGACTTCAAAATCTACTCCATTCGTCTTTACAGTCTCACAGATCTGCAAGAACTCCTGTTGCATTAGAGCAACTAGTTGAGGTTTCAGCTCAAAATTATTTGCTCCAATGGTAGGGATTGAGATGCTTCTTCCATCAAACTTGGAAGTAGGTGTAGTATAATCACTAAGCATCCTCCTTGCATTATTGTTGTTAGGTTCGGCTGTCATGTCCTTTTCTTGTTCAAAAATTTCAGTAAGGTTATCTCTGGGTTCTTGTAATTTGGCTTCTCTTAGTTTCCTCTTCAGAGTCCTTTCAGGTTCCGGATCAGCTTAAACAAGAATGCCTTTTTCCTTATTCCTGTTCATATGAAAGAGAAGAGAACAGAAAAAGAAAAGGAATCCTCTATGTCACAGTAAAGAGGTTCCTTATTGTTTGTGGAAGAAGAAAGGGAATAAGAATGAAAAAGAATGAATAGTCTGAACACAAGGGTGAAGATGGGTTCAGATTCTTGAGGTGAAGAGAGGTGAAGAGAAGTATTAGTAAATAAATAAATAAATAGAATAAGATGAGAGAGAGAAGTTTTCGAAAATAATTTTTTAAAAAGGAGTTAATGATTTTCGAAAATTAAGATAAGAAATAAAATTAAAATTAAAAGTTGAAACAATTAATTAATTTGAGAAAAATTTTGAAAAGGGGGGAGATATTTTCGAAAATTAGAGAGGGAGAAGTAGTTAAGTTGTTTTGAAAAAGATAAGAAACAAACAAAAAGTTAGTTAGTTAATTGAAAATTAATTTTGAAAAGATAAGAAGATAAGAAGTTGGAAAAGATATTTTAAATTCAAAATTTTGAAAAAGATATGATATAAAAGATATGATAAAAAGATATGATTAAAAAGATTTAATTTTTAAAATTAAAATTGATTACTTGACTAACAAGAAACTAAAAGATATGCTTCTAGAATTTAAAGATTGAACCTTTCTTAACAAAAAAGTAACAAACTTCAAATTTTTGAATCAATCATATTACTTGTTAGTAAATTTTTGAAAATTTTGAAATAAAATTAAGAAAAAGATTTTTGAAAAATTAAAATAAAAAATTCGAAAATAAATAAAAAATGAAAAAGAATTGATTTTTGAAAAAGATTTTGAAAAGATAGGATTTTTAAATTTTGAAATTTTGACTTGACTTATAAGAAACAAATAATTTTAAAATTTTTTGACTAAGTCAACCCAAATTTTCGAAATTTTGAGAGAAAAAAAGAAAAGATATTTTTTTATTTTTAAATTTTTAATGATGAGAGTGAAAAACACAATTATGACCCAAAACATGAAAATTTTAGATCAAAACCAATGATGCATGCAAGAACACTATGAATGTCAAGATGAACACCAAGAACACTTTGAAGATCATGATGAACATCAAGAACATATTTTTGAAAAATTTTTGATGCAAAGAAAACATGCAAGACACCAAACTTAGAAATCTTTAATGCTTAGACACTATGAATGCAAGAATGCATATGAAAAATAACCAAAGATGCAAAACAAGAAAAGATGAAGATCAAACAAGAAAGTTCATCAAGAACAACTTGAAGATCATGATGAATGCAATGCATGAATGAAATTTCCGAAAAATGCAAGATGAATATGCAATTGACACCAAACTTAAAACTTGACACAAGACTCTAACAAGAAACACAAAATATTTTTGATTTTTATGATTTTCTAAATTTTTTTTATATTTTCTTTTATTATTTTTTCGTAAAACATATATGAAAAAGAAAATAAGAAATTCAAAAATTTTTAATATGAATTCCAGGAATCATGCAATTTTAGTCTAAAGCTTAAGTCCAGGAATTAGACATGGCTTACTAGCTAGCCAAGCTTTTGTGAAAGCTCCGATCCAAAACACTAGACATGACCAATGGCCAGCCAAGCTTTAGCATACAAATCAGACATGCAACAGTTGACATTTCATCAAATTAACTTGCCTCTATGCTGATGGTTTGGAAGCCTCAGTCCAAAAGAATTTAGACATGGCTTTACAGCCAGTCAGGCTTCAACATGCTTCATGAAACTCTAGAATTATTTCTTAAAAATTATGAAGAACAGGATAAGTAATATATTTTTTTTCGAAAATTAAGAACAATAAAACAAAATAAAATAAAATAAAATTACCCAATTTGAGCAACAAGATGAGCCGTCAGTTGTCCATACTCAAACAATCCCCGGCAACGGCACCAAAAACATGGTGCACGAAATTGTGATCATCAACAATGGCGCCAAAAACTTGGTAGCACTCTCAAACATGAATCACACTTTGTCACAACTTTGCACAACTAACCAGTAAGTGCACTGGGTCGTCCAGGTAATACCTTACGTGAGTAAGGGTCGATCCCACGGAGATTGTTGGTATGAAGCAAGCTATGGTCATCTTGTAAATCTCAGTTAGGCGGATAATAAATAGTTATGGAGTTTTCGAATAATAATAATAAATAAACATAAAATAAAGATAGAAATACTTATGTAAATCATTGGTGAGAATTTCAGATAAGTGTATGGAGATGCTGTGTTCCTTTTGAATCTCTGCTTTCCTACTGCTTTCATCCAATCCTTCTTACTCCTTTCCATGGCAAGCTGTATGTAAGGCATCACCGTTGTCAATGGCTACATCCCATCCTCTCAGTGAAAAAGGTCCAAATGCTCTTGTCACAACACGGCTAATCATCTGTCGGTTTTCGATCATGTTGGAATAGAATCCCTTGATTCTTTTGCATTTGTCATCACGCCCAACAATCGCGAGTTTGAAGCTCGTCACAGTCATTCAATCCTTGAATCCTACTCGGAATACCACAGACAATGTTTAGACTTTTCGGATTCTCATGAATGCCGCCATCAATCTAGCTTATACCACGAAGACTCTGATCTCACGGAATGGAAGGCACAGTTGTCAGGCGAGGGCAACCATGCGTCGTGCATCAGGAATCCAAGAGATATATACTCTAGCTCTCGCTTGTAGAACGGAAGTGGTTGTCAGGCACGCGTTCATAGGGATGGATGATGATGAGTGTCACGGATCATCACATCCATCTGGTTGAAGTACGAGTAATATCTTAGAATAGAAATAAGAGTGAATTGAATAAAAGATAGTAGTAATTGCATTAAAACTCGAGGTACAGCAGAGCTCCACACCCTTAATCTATGGTGTGTAGAAACTTCACCGTTGAAAATACATAAGTGATCAAGGTTCAGGCATGGCCGAATGGCCAGCCCCAAAGTGAAATCAAAAGACAAAAAACCAAGATGAAAATACAATAGTAAAAAGTCCTATTTATACTAGACTAGCTATTAGGGTTTACAGAAATAAGTAATTGATGCATAAATCCACTTCCGGGGCCCACTTGGTGTGTGCTTGGGCTGAGCTTGAGTTTTACATGTGCGGAGGCTTCTTTTGGAGTTGAACGCCAAGTTGTAACATGTTTTTGGCGTTCAACTCTGGTTCGTGACATGTTTCTGGCGTTTGACTCCAGAATGCAGCATAGAACTGGCATTGAGCGCCAGTTTGCGTCATCTAATCCCGAATAAAGTATGGAATATTATATATTACTGGAAAGCTCTGGATGTCTACTTTCCAATACCGTTGAGATTGCGCCATTTAATGTTTTGTAGCTCCAGAAAATCTATTTCGAGTGTAGGGAGGTCAGAATCCAACAACATCAGCAGTCCTTTGTGAGCATTCTTATCAAAGTTTTGCTCATGTCCCTCAATTTTAGCCAGAAAATACCTGAAATCACAGAAAAACACACAAACTCATAGTAAAGTCTAGAACTGTGAATTTAGCATAAAAACATCCCTAAAAATAGCTAGATTATACTAAAAACTACCTAAAAATAATGCCAAAAAGCGTATAAATTATCCGCTCATCATTCTCTTATTTCAGTATGTTGATTCTTGAAGACAGTTACTTATGAGTCTTGGCTGTGACCCTAAGCATTTTGTTTTCCAGTATTACCACCAGATACATAAATGCCACAGACACATAACTGGGTGAACCTTTTCAGATTGTGACTCAGCTTTGCTAAAGTCCCCAGTTAGAGGTGTCCAGAGTTCTTAGGCACACTCTTTTGCTTTGGATCACGACTTTAACCACTCAGTATCAAGCTCTTCACTTGGACTTTCATGACACAAGCACATGGTTAGGGACAGCTTGATTTAGCCGCTTAGGCCAGAATTTTATTCCTTTAGGCCCTCCTTTCCATTGATGCTCAAAGCCTTGGATCCTTTTTACCCTTGCCTTTTGGTTTAAAGGGCTATTGGCTTTTTCTGTTGCTCCTTCTCTTTCTTTTTTTTTCACTGCTTTTTCTTGCTTCAAGAATCAATTTCATGATTTTTCAGATCATCAATAACATTTCTCTTGTTCATCATTCTTTCAAGAGCCAATAATTTTAACATTCCTAAAATTCAATATAAAAAATATGCACTGTTCAGGCATTCATTCAGAAGACAAAAAGTATTGCCTCCACATATAAATAATTAGAATTTTCCTTATTAAAAACTCAAAAAATAATTATTGCCTCCTTATTCTAAAAATCTACTATTTTATTCATGTTTGATGATGATGAGAAAAATAAATTATAGCTTAATTGGAGATAAAATCAAAATAGAGATACTAATTACTACTACTCATATAATTTTTAAGGTGAATTCCTAATAAGAACAATTATCACAGAGTTAAGGCTAAGATAAGGACTCAACAACCTTTATTTTGGGAGGTGGATGCTCCTTTAATTTGTGGGGTGCTTGGCCCTTCAAGAGACAGCTTCTGACGCTTCAGTTGCTTCAGTTCACGCCCTTGCTCTTTTTGTTCCCTAAGCAATTTGCAAAGCATGCTACTTTGATTTTGCTGTTCTTCTTTTAGTTGGTCCATAGCTTCTTGCAACTTGGTGACAGATGCTTCAAGACGCTCCCAGTATTCAATTTCAGGGATTTCTGGGAGGAACTCCTGTGCTTTCCTCTTGATGGGGTCGTCCTGCACTTGTTGTCCTTTCATTGACTTTTTGGTGATTGGTTGCTCAACTGAGATATACTCATTTACTCCCATCTTCACCCTAGCATCTTTACATAGCATAGAGATTAAGCTTGGATAAGCCAATTTGGCATCTTTGGAGTTCTTGTTTGCAATTGTATAAAGTTCACAAGAGATCAGCTGATGAACTTCCACTTCTTTTTCCAACATAATGCAATGGATCATCACTGCTCTTTTGATGGTGACTTCAGAGCGGTTGCTAGTGGACAGTATAGAACGCCCAATTAAGTCCAGCCAGCCTCTGACAACTGGTTTGAGATCTCCTCTCTTGAGTTGGTTTGGGACACCCTTTGTGTTGGCTGTCCACTTGGTTCCCGGGAGGCATATGTCCTCTAGAATTTCGTCCAAGCCCTTATCTATTCTCATCATTCTTCTATTAAAGGAGTCTAGGTCATCTTTCAGCTGAGGTAGCTTGAAGATCTCTCTGATTTTGTCAGGGTGGAGGTGAATAATCTTTCCTCTGACCAAAGTCCGACAGTCATAGAAGGCGGTTCCAGCTATTCTCTGCCTGTCTGTTTGTCACAGATTAGAGTAGAATTCCTGAACCATGTTTCTTCCCACTTTTGTTTCAGGATTAGCTAGGATTTTCCAGCTCCTATTTTGAATTTGCTCTTGGATCTCCGGATATTCGTCTTCTTTCAGATCGAATTTAACTTCCGGGATCACTGACCTTAGACCCATTATTTTGTAGTAATGGTCTGAATGTTCTTTGGTTAAGAACTTCCCTTGATTCCAAAGTAGTTTTGTAATGTTCTCTTTCTTGCCTCTTGGAGTGGTTTGTTTTTCCTTAGGAGCCATGATCTTAGTGGGTATTGGTTTGGTGATAATAGATAAACACACCAAACTTAGAGGTTTGCTTGTCCTCAAGCAAAAGAAAGGAAAGGAGAAGGATAGATGGAGAGCCAAGTTCGAACTGTGGAGGAGAGGGGGGAGGCCAAACTAGGATTTAAAGGGAAGGAGGGTGGGTTTTCGAAAATTTTGAAGAAGATATGATAGAAGATATGATTTGTAAAAGATAAGTATGATAGGAAAAAGATGCAATTTAAAATTGAAAAGATATGAAAGATATTTGAAAAAGATAAATCTGAATTTTGAAAGGAAGATATGATGAGTTTAAAAAGATTTGAGAAGAATTTAAAAAGATTTGAAAAGAATTCAAAAAGATAATTGAATTTTGAAACAAGATTTGAAAAGAAGTTGAAGAGGATTTTAAAAAAAGATTTATGTTTAGAATTAAGATACATTTGATATCTTTGAAAAGGGATTTGAAAAATTAGGATTTGTAATATGTTTATGCAAGAAATGATGGATGGAAACATGAAAATTTGAAAAAAAATCAAGTTGGGAACAAAAATTTCCTCCCTTCCACAATCCTGGCGTTAAACGCCCAACTGCTGCATGTTTTGGACGTTTAACGCCCAGTTGGTGCTTGGTCTGGGCGTTTAACGCCCAGTTGTTGCTTCTAGCTGGCGTTAAACGCCAGAAACTCCTTTATCACTGGGCGTTTTTCTGAACACCCAGGATGCTGTAAATTTGGCGTTAAACGCCCAGAAACTACTTCTTTCTGGTGTTTAACACCCAGATGGCTATCTCTACTGGCGTTAAATGCCCCGTAGATGCTTCTTTTGGGCGTTTAACACCCAAAACAGCTCTTACTGGCTTTTTCGCACCAGTGAGCTTCTTTTTGCTGTTTTATCCTCTGAATCCTTCTGTAACTCTATGAACTCATGCAATTGCTATTTTACCTTGAAGATAATTAATATGAGCCTGTAAAATTCAATTAATTAACAAATAAGCTTTGTTAATGGCTGGGCTGCCTCCCAGCAAGCGCTTCTTTATTGTCTTTAGTTGGACTATTACTGAGCTTTAATCAAGTCTCAATTTTGAGCATTCTTGCTCAAAATTGCTTTCAAGATAATGTTTGACTCTCTGCCCATTAACAATGAACTTTTTGTCAGAGTCACTATCATGAAGCTCTACATATCCATATGGTGACACACCTGTAATCACATATGGTCCTCTCCACTGAGATTTCAACTTTCCGGAGAATAATCTGAGCCTAGAGTTAAATAGCAGAACTTTCTGTCCTGGCTCAAAGACTCTGGATGACAGCTTCTTATCATGCCATCTTTTTTGCTTTCTCTTTGTAAATTTTTGCATTTTTGAAAGCATTGAGTCTGAATTCCTCTAACTCATTTAACTGGAGCAATCGTTTTTCTCTAGCTAACTTGGCATCAAGGTTTAGGAATCTAGTTGCCCAGTAGGCCTTGTGTTCCAGTTCCACTGGCAAGTGACAGGCTTTTCCATACACAAGCTGGTATGGAGAGATCCCTATAGGAGTCTTGAATGCTATTCTGTATGCCCACAGAGCATCATCCAAGCTTCTTGCCCAATCCCTTCTACGGTTAATCACAGTCCGTTCTAGGATTCTTTTAAGTTCTCTATTAGAGACTTCAGCTTACCCATTTGTCTGTGGATGATATGGAGTTGCCACCCTGTGGCTAACTCCATATCGAACCATAGCAGAGTAAAGCTGTTTATTGAAGAAATGAGCGCCCCTATCACTGATTAGTATTTTAGGGATACCAAATCTACTGAAGATATGTTTCTGGAGGAATTTCAGCACTGTCTTAGTATCATTAGTGGGTGTTGCAATAGCCTCCACCCATTTGGATACATAATCCACTGCCACCAGAATATAAGTGTTTGAGTATGATGGTGGGAAAGGCCTCATGAAGTCAATACCCCATACATCAAACAACTCAATCTCCAAGATCCCTTGTTGAGGCATGGCATAACCGTGAGGTAGATTGCCAGATCTTTGGCAACTGTCACAATTATATACAAACTCTCGGGAGTCTTTATAGAGAGTAGGCCAGTAGAAGCCACATTGAAGGACTCTTGTGGCTGTTCGCTCACTTCCAAAATGTCCTCCATACTGTGATCCATGACAATGCCAGAGGATCTTCTGTGCTTCTTCTTTAGGCACACATCTATAGATTACTCCGTCTGCACATCTCTTGAAGAGATATGGTTCATCCCAAAGATAGTACTTTGCATCCGAAATCAATTTCTTTGATTGCTCCCTACTATACTCTATGGGTATGAATCTCACGGCCTTGTAGTTTGCAATGTCTGCAAACCATGGTGCTTCCTGGATGGCAAAGAGTTGCTCATTCGGAAAGTTTTCAGAGATCTCAGTAAGGGGGAGGGACACCCCTTCTACTGGTTCTATTCGGGACAGGTGATCTGCTACTTGGTTCTCTGTCCCTTTTCTGTCTCTTATTTCTATATCAAACTCTTGCAGAAGCAACACCTATCTTATGAGTCTGGGTTTTAAATCCTGCTTTGTGAGTAGATATTTAAGAGCAGCATGGTCAGTGTACACAATCACTTTTGATCCTACTAAATAAGATTTAAACTTGTCAATGGCGTAAACCACTGCAAGTAACTCTTTTCTGTGGTTGTGTAGTTCTTCTATGCGTCATTTAAAACACGACTGGCATAATAAATGACGTGCAGAAGCTTGTCATGCCTTTGTCCCAACACTGCACCAATGGCATGGTCACTGGCATCACACATTAGTTCAAATGGTAACGTTCAGTCTGGTGCAGAGATGACTGGTGCTGTGACCAGCTTAGCTTTCAGGGTCTCAAACGCCTGCAGACACTCTTTATCAAAGATAAATGGCGTGTCAGCAGCTAGCAGATTACTCAGAGGTTTTGCAATTTTTGAAAAATATTTTATAAACCTCCTATAGAATCCTGCATGCCCCAGAAAGCTTCTGGTTGCCTTAACATTGGCAGGTGGTGGTAATTTTTCAATTACCTCTACCTTAGCTTGATCCACCTCTATTCCCTTGTTCAAAATTTTGTGCCCAACGACAATTTCTTCAGTCACCATAAAGTGACATTTCTCCCAGTTTAAAACAAGGTTAGTCTCTTGGCACCTCTTTAGAACAAGTGCTAGATGGTCAAGACAGGAGCTGAATGAGTCTCCAAATACTGAAAAGTCATCCATGAAGACTTCTAGAAATTTTTCCACCATATCAGAGAAAATAGAGAGCATGCACCTTTGAAAGCTTGCAGGTGTATTGCACAGACCAAATGGCATCCTTCTGTATGCAAATACTCTAGATGGACATGTGAATGCTGTTTTCTCTTGATCCTGGGGATCTACTGCAATTTGATTATATCCTGAATATCCATCCAGAAAGCAGTAGTAATTATGACCTACTAGTCTTTCTAGCGTCTGGTCTATGAATGGTAAAGAAAAATGATCATTTCTGGTAGCTGTATTGAGCCTTCTGTAATCAATACACATACGCCACCCTGTAACTATTCTTGTAGGAACCAGTTCATTCTTTTCATTATGAACCACTGTCATGCCACCCTTCTTAGGGACGACTTGGACAGGGCTTACCCAGGGCTATCAAAAATAGGATAAATGATCCTAGCCTCTAGTAATTTAGTGACCTCCTTCTGCACCACTTCCTTCATGGCCAGATTTAGCTGCCTTTGTGGTTGAACCACTGGCTTAGCATTATCCTCCAATAGGATCTTGTGCTTGCATCTGGCTGGGTTAATGCCCTTAAGATCACTTATAGACCACCCAAGAGCTGTCTTGTGTGTCCTTAGCACTTGAATCAGTGCTTTCTCTTCCTGTGGCTCTAAGGTAGAGCTTATGATTACAGGAAAAGTGTCACCTTCTCCCAAAAATGCATATTTCAGGGATGGTGGTAATGGTTTGAGCTCGGGTTTAGGAGGTTTCTCCTCTTCCTGAGGAATTTTCAGAGGTTCTATTATTCTCTCTGGTTCCTCCAGATCAGGCTGAACATCTTTAAAGATATCCTCTAGCTCTGATTCGAGACTCTCAGTCATATTGACCTCTTTCACTAGAGAGTCAATAATATCAATGCTCATGCAGTCGTTTGGGGTGTCTGGATGCTGCATAGCTTTAACAACATTCAACTTAAACTCGTCCTCATTGACTCTCAGGGTTAATTCCCCTTTTTAGACGTCAATGAGGGTTCGTCCAGTTGCTAGGAAAGGTCTTCCTAGAATGAGAGTTGAACTCTTGTGCTCCTCCATTTCCAGCACTACAAAGTCAGTGGGAAGGGCAAATAGCCCAACCTTGACAATCATGTCTTCAATCACGCATGATGGATATTTAATGGAGCCGTCAGCAAGTTAGAGACATATCCGGGTTGGTTTGACTTCTTCAGTCAAACCAAGTTTTCTGATAGTGGATGCATGTATTAGGTTAATACTTGCTCCAATATCACATAAAGCTTTCTTGGTACAAGTACCCTCTAATGTGCATGGTATCATGAAGCTTCCGAGATCTTTAAGCTTCTCTGGTAAGCTTTTCAGAATGACCGCATTGTATTCTTCAGTGAGGTAAACTTTTTCAGTTTCTCTCAAATCCTTCTTATGACTTAAGATCTCTTTCATGAATTTAGCATAAGAGGGTATTTGCTCAAGTTCCTCTGCAAACGGAATCTTTATTTCAAGAGTCCTGAGATAGTCTACAAAGCGGGCAAATTGCTTATCCTGCTCCGCTTGGCGAAGTTTCTGAGGATAAGGCATCTTGGCTTTGTACTCCTTAACCTTAGTTGCTGCAGGTTTATTTCCTACAGAGGTGGTTGGAAAAGCCTTCTTAGAGGGGTTGCTATCAGTACTTGTATGTGTCTGGTCTCCCACTGGCATTTGAATGCCAGGATTGGAAGCTGGAGTGGCGTTAGACGCTAACTCTTTACCTGTTTCTGGCGTCTGAACGCCAGAACTGAGCTTCCTTTGGGCATTCAACGCCAACTCCTTACTTGTTTCTGGCATTTGAATGCCAGAACTGAGCATGGGTTGGGCGTTTAACGCCAGCTCTCCACCCTTTTCTGGCGTTTGAGCGCCAGAATTATTCCTCTCTAGGCTCTTACTGTCCTCAGAGGGATTTTGGGTAACAGTTTGTTCATTTCTTGGCTTCCTGCTGCCTTGAAGTGAGGTATTTAATGTTTTTCCTCTTTTTAATTGAACTGCTTGACACTCTTCTGTTATTTATTTTGATAACTACTGTTCTGTTTGCTTCAACTATACTTCCATGTTCATATTGGCCATTCTTGTGTCTTGTAATATCTCCTTGAATTCGGCTAGCTGTTTGGTTAGAAAATCTAATTGCTGATTGAATTCAGTAACTTGTTCTGCAGGACTGAGTTCAGCAGTTACTGTTTTAGCCTCTTCTTTCATGGAAGTCTTACTACTTAGGTACAGATGCTGATTTCTGGCAACTGTATCAATGAGCTCTTGAGCTTCTTCAATTGTCTTTCTCATGTGTATAGATCCACCAGCTAAGTGGTCCAAAGACATATGAGCTTTCTCTGTAAACCCATAATAGAAGATGTCTAACTGCACCGACTCTGAAAACATTTCAGAGGGGCATTTTCTTAGTATCTCTCTGTATCTCTCCTAGGAATCATAAAGAGATTCATTATCTCCTTGTTTAAAGCCTTGGATGTTCAGCCTTAGCTGTGTTATCCGTTTTGGAGGGAAATATTGATTCAGGAATTTTTCTGACAGCTGTTTCTATGTCCTTATGCTAGCCTTAGGTTGGTTATTTAACCATCTCTTAGCTTGGTCTTTTACAGCAAATAGAAATAGTAATAATCTGTAGACATCCTGATCTACTTCCTTATCATGTACTGTGTTAGCAATTTGTAAAAATTGTGCCAGAAACTCTGTAGGTTCATCCTGTGAAAGACCGGAATACTGACAACTTTGCTACACCATGATAATGAGCTGAGGATTCAACTCAAAACTACTAACTCCGCTGGAGGGTATACAGATACTACTCCCATATGAAGCAGTAGTGGGGTTAGCATATGACCCCAGAGTCCTTCTGGACTGTTCATTTCCACTTAGGTCCATGATGGAGAAAGGGAGATGATGTGGATTTATTTTATTATATAAAAAAATAATTTTCGAAATAATAAAATAAAATAAAATAAAACTAAAATTAAAAATAAAAATAAAAAAATTTGAAAATATTTTATGAAGATTTTCAAAAAAGTGAGGAGAGAGAAAGTGGTTAGGATATTTTTGAAAAAGATGTGATTTTTAAAAATCTTAAAAGGATAAGATTTGAAAAATTTTGAAATTGAAATCTGAATTTTATGAAACAAATTCGAAGTAATTGCTTAAAAATAGTTAGAAAAGATAATTTTTTTTATTTTTGAATTTTATTATGAAAAAGAAAAATACTAAAAGACACAAGACTTAAAATTTTTAAATCCAATGCTCCTTGTTTTCGAAAATTTTGGAGGAAAAACACCAAGGCACACCAAACTTAAAAATTTTAAGATCAAAACACAAAGAAAACTCAAGAACACCTTGAAGACTCACAAGAACACCAAGAACAAAAGAAAGAACACCAAATTTAAAATTTTTAGAAAATCAAATTAAAATTTTTGAAAATTAAAGAAAATTAACAAGAGAACACCAAACTTAATATTTGGCACAAGATTTAATCAAAGAAAAATTATTTTTGAAAAAGTTTTTTAAAAAGAAGATTCCCAATTACCAAGAACACAAACACAATGCTCTAGCCAATTGAGCTATAGATGTAACGTGTTTTAAAGAGGTATTTTTAATAAATAAAGATTTTTTTGAAAACTGATAGTTCGAAAAAGTACAAGAAAAACAAGAAAAGACACAAAACAAGACAAACTAAAGATCAAACAAGGAAAATAGACAAGAACAACTTGAAGGTCAAAGATGAATAAAGAACATGCAATTCGAAAATTGAAAGACAAAGAAAAGCATGCAATTGACACCAACTTAAAACATGACACTAAACTCACATAAAAACTAAAAATTAATAAAGAAAAATAATATTTTTGAAAAATTTTTGAAAAGAAAATAAAAGACTCTGACCCAAAAGACAAAATTTTCCTAATCTAAGCAACAAGATTCACCGTCAGTTGTTCAAACTCAAACAATCCCTGACAACAGCGCCAAAAACTTGGTGCACAAAAATTACACTCACACTATGTAATTCCGCACAACTAACCAGCAAGTGCACTGGGTCGTCCAAGTAATACCTTACGTGAGTAAGGGTCGATCCCACGGAGATTGCTGGCTTGAAGCAAGCTATGGTTATCTTATTATTCTTAGTCAGGATACCAATAGGGTTCTTTAGTTTCAGTTGTAAAAAGTGAAAGAGTATGAAATGAGTATTTGTTACGTAGTAATGGAGAATGTGTTGGAGTTTTGGAGATGCTTTGTCTTCTGAATCTCTGCTTTCTTCCTGTCTTCTTTTTCACACACGCAAGGTTCCTCCTATGGCAAACTGTGTGTTGGTGGATCACCGTTGTCAATGGCTCAGTGAAAATGGTCCAGGTGCGCTGTCACCGCATGGCTAATCATCTGTCGGTTCTCACTCATGCTGGAATATGATCCATTGATCCTTTTGCGTCTGTCACTATGCCCAACCCTTGTGAGTTTGAAGCTCGTCACAGTCATTCAATCCCTGAATCCTACTTGGAATACCACAGACAAGGTTTAGACTTTTCGAATTCTTAAGAATGCTGCCAATGGATTCTAGCACTACCACAAAGATTCTGATTAAGGAGTCCAAGAGATACTTATTCAATCGAGGGTAGAACGGAGGTGGTTGTCAGGCATACGTTCATAGATTGAGAATAGTGATGAGTGTCACGGATCATCACATTCATCGTATTGAAGTGCGAATGAATATCTTAGAGAGAAACAAGCATGTTTGAATAGAAAACAGAAATAATTGCATTAATTCATCGAGACGCTGCAGAGCTCCTCACTCCCGACAATGGAGTTTAGAGACTCATGCCGTCAAAAAGTACAAAGTTCAGATCTAAAATGTCATGAGGTACAAAATAAGTCTCTAAAAGTTGTTTAAATACTAAACTAGTAACCCAGGTTTACAGAAAATGAGTAAACTAAGATAGATAGTGCAGAAACCCACTTCTGGGGCCCACTTGGTGTGTATTGGGGCTAAGACTTGAGCTTTTCACGTGCCTGGGCTGTTTCTGGAGTTAAACAACAGGTTGTAACCTGTTTTGGGCGTTTAACTCCAACTGGTAACCTGTTTCTGTCGTTTAATGCCAGTATAGAATATTATATATTGCTGGAAAGTCCTGGATGTCTACTTTCCAACCCAGTTGAGAGTGCACCAATTGGACTTCTGTAGCTCCAAAAAATCTATTCCGAGTGCAAGGAGGTCAGAATCCAACAACATCAGCAGTCCTTTTTCAGCCTGGATCAGATTTTTGCTCAGCTCCCTCAATTTCATCCAGAAAATACCTGAAATCACAGAAAAATACACAAAACTCATAGTAAATTCTAGAAATATGAACTTTCCCTAAAAACTAATAAAAATATACTAAAAACTAACTAAAACATACTAAAAACTACATGAAATTACCCCCAAAAAGCGTATAAAATATCCACTCATCAGTTATATCCCATCCTCCTCCTTTACTTTAGCATTTTCCCCTTTATAGAATTTCATCCTTTGCTCTATTCTTCTCACACCGACACCATCACTCAAGGGACATACTAAGTCATGATAGGAGTTTTGCCCATTTGTCCTTAGTTTATTTAATGTAAAATGTGAAGATTTTAGGGTCTTTTTGGGTTTGATCATGTCAAGTCTTCATCACCAACTCAAATTTTCTAATGCAACCCAGAAAAACCCAAGAGGACTCTAAATCCTAGAACACGATTCAGGCAACAATTCATTCTCCAATTAGAATTGTTTGTGTCACAAATTGTATGACACCAGTCAACACAAATAACAAACCACAAGATTTCTACAACTATGAAATATAATGCTAATGTCTAATTTTATAGAGCAAGTTTAGACCTACTCAACCAGCATTAGTTTTGAAATTACAAATAAGTTTGAGGCTATAATGCAAAATAACTCTTTGTGCAAAATTTTGCTTCTAGTCAAGCTCAACTCTTCCTACACTAAAAGTAATTTTTACAGTGACCAAGCATGCAGTAAAATTCAAATCTCACTAAATTAGTACCTTGCAAAAATATCCAACAAGTAAATTGCCATGAGAGTGATCTGGCTCTAAAAAGGAGAACAACTTACTCATCAACTGCAAAAAAAAAAAAAGAATCAGATCTTCTCAAAATTAGTGAGAAAAAATAATTTAGATATAGTGTCTAGTCTATATTGCCAAGAGATTAAAAACAATAAGTTCAAAGCATTGAATGAAGAAACAGTTACTTTTAGAATATTCATTTAGTTTATTTTATTTATCAGCTGAAACACCAACTTCTCATTGTGTCTGTCATTGCATTGACCTTCTCAAAATGCCAATTTTTTTTCACTCCCTTTGCTGTTTGACTATTGCATTTCATGCTCATCTAACAAAAATTTGCATCTCATAAGAAGCCTCTCAAAAACATACAAAAAACACCATCTAATATAATTGTATATTTTGACTTTAAAAGACCACACATCAATAAAACATGTTGGTTAACATGGAAATAAGCTTACAGTGAACTAATTCTGTCGAAGAGTTCTCCCTGTTGGTTCTTATAAGCTCCTCCATAACCTAAATGCATACTTTGATATGAGAAACCTTTTTTTTAGGGAAGAAAAAAAAGTGAGCAACTAAATTAACCAGGCACATCATGCTTAAAGATACAACACATATCAATAATTGATAATGGAATGGTGATGAACATCTACTCAAATATAAAATATAAAAGACGAGCAGGATTCCAAATGCTATTGAATAATCCATGCCTTAAGTGATTAAACTATATAGAGCTTAGACAAGAATATAGCCCAATACATAAATATTACTGTCAAGAATAATGTTGTACCTTGATTCTTGAAACCTAAGTTTTACATTTTCCCTTACCTTTTAATAATGGAAAAATTATCCATGAAACTAACTAGAGAATAGCATTAAGAAAAAAATGAGGCTCTTGATAATAGAATTTCTTTTTTCTAATAAAAAATAGGATTGATAATCATACCTTTAACGAACCAACTGTTGCAGTTTTAGGAACATCAATATAAAATTTTAGTATCTTGAATGACTTAATGTTGAACTTCATTGCGTACAAGGTACACACAATCAATTCCTATAGGGTGCAAAGATCAACCAAGAAAACCAAAATTGATATGAACATGAGGCATTAAATAGCATGAGAATCGTTAGACATATGTAGTTTTGAAGATGATCTATGGCTGTCTCGATTCATTTCTTTCTTAGGCAAATTAGATACACTATCACTGCTGAATCCTCCATCAGATGTTAGCACTCAACCCCGATTAAAGAATTCCCTTCTTTAAGTTTTCACTATTTCAATTACATTATGAAAATGAATAGCTTTATTTTTAGTGATAAACCACAAATTAAAATAGAAACTATCGTATTGATAGCTAAGATATGGATCCAATCATAAGAATCTATTATCAATGTCAATTTAGAAAAGGTAAAAATGGATAATAGGATCAGATTGCATAGTAATAAAGAATTTTCCATGAGACTTGAGCAGAAAAAATTATGCAAAAAGACAGAGTTCAAGAAAGACAGAGAATATTATCAGTCACTAAATTGGGGCAAAATTTCATCAGACTAGGGTTCGAACCAAAATAGCAAATAAATTGAAAACAAGTAAAATTAAACTATATTGGTGCAAAGATATTCGATCAACAAGCAAAATGATTAAATTGAAACAGACGTACGAAGACAAAAGATGAAATAGGAACAATAGAAAAGGGGGAAAAGCGAACCAGGAAGTAGAGAGAGGGTGGGTTCAAGCGGCGCACAACAGAGCAAGGGGGAAGGTTGAGGACGATGACACCGGGAAGGTTGGGAAGCCACACGACGACACCGGGACTTCCACAGCAGAGGGACGAACAACGGACGTGCCTCTCCACCTTTCTTTCACGCGCGGGAGTTATGCGGGAGCTTGAGCAGATCCGTGATGAAGAAGGATGTAGTGGCTGCAGCTGGTGGACGGAACGTATACGGCGGCAAGGAGTCTTGAAACAGGTGATTGGAGCCTTTGTCTCCCTTTGGGTTCACACGAAAATGAAGATTAATGGCCCTGGCTTAACCCAATTTTGATTATGAAATAAAATTGAGGAACATGTTATCTGCTGTGGTTGATACACAAAACCGCTCCTATTTGAGCAGTCTTTGACGGAGACGAATAACGCATCAAGAAACGCAACTACTCAATGAATTTGCGGCCGTTCGAGAGAACGCCGACAATTTTCCGCTGTAATTGCCCGTTTTTCTTGTAGTGGATGTACCAATTTTTTAAAGGAGGATTTTGGAAGTGACTTTGTAAATAAATCTACCAAATTATCGCTTGAGCGGATCTATTAGACATCAATTGTTCCTTGATTTTGAAGATCATGAGTGAAGAAGAATTTGAAAAAAAAATATGCTTGTTCTATCACCTTTGATGTATCCACCCTTAAATTGAGCAATGCATGCTGTATTATCTTCAAACAGAACAGTTGGAACTATTTTTCTATCAGTTAGTGCACAAGATGATAGAATATATTGGATTAAACTCCTGAACTAAAAATACTCGCGACTTACTTCATGTATCGCTAGTATTTCAGCATGATTAGAGGATGTTGCTGCTATCGTCTGTTTTGTGGACCTCCATTATATAGCTGTATCACTATATGTGAATAGGTATCCTGTTTGAGATCTTCATTTGTATGGATCAAACAAGTAGTATCCTGCATCTACATATCCAATTAATTGTGACTTGGATTCATATGGATAAAATAGTCTCATATCAACTGTTCCATGGAGATATCGAAAGATTTGTTAGATTCCATTCCAATGTCTTCTGGTTGGAAAGGAACTATACCTTACTAGTAAATTTACAGTAAATGATATGTCAAGTTGTGTATTATTAGCAAGATATTTAGTGCTCTAATAGCACTAAGATATGGTACTTCAGGACAAAGGATATCTTCATTTTCTTCTTTAGGACAGAATTGATCATTTTTCACATCCAAAGACCTTACGATCATTGGGGTACTTAATGGATGTAACTTATCCATATAAAATCTCTTCAATATCTTTCATGTGTATGTTGTATAATGAATAAAGATCCCATTTTTTGTATGCTCGATGTGCAGGCCGAGATAAAATTTATTCTTTCCAAGATCTTTCATCTCAAACTCTTTTTTAGAGCTTTTATAATTGTTGGAATCTCTCCAAGGGTTCTAATGATATTTAAATCATCAACATACACAACAATTATAATGAACCCATATGCAGATTTCTTTATGAAAACACATGGGCAGATATCATTATTTTTTAATTTATTTTTGGCCAGATACTCAATAAGATGATTATACCACATTCGTTCAGATTGCTTTAGATCATATAAGGATCTTTACAATTTTACTGAGTATAACCCCTGCTAATATTCATTGGATGGTTTAGATATCTTTAGTTTTTTAGCGATTTTCATATAGATATCAGTATATAATGATTCGTATAAATAAGCTGCCACCACATCCATTAGATGCATATGTAGTTTATGGTGTGCGGATAAACTAACCAAAGAATGCAATGTTATTGCATCTACTATAGGAGAATATATTTTTCATCATCTATACTAGGCCTTTGTGAAAAATCTTGTGCCACAAGTCGAGCTTGGTAGCGTATAACTTTATTTTTCTCATTTCATTTTCTCTCAAATATCAATCTGTATTCAACAGAGTTTACATCTTCTGGTAGGTTCAACGACTTCACATTTTGAAAGTGAGTCTAACTCACACTTCATGACTTTTTCCCATTTCGGTTGATCATTCTTTTGTCGATATTCTTCGATTGTTCTTAGCTCGAGATCCTTACTTTCATGCATGATGTGTAATACCACATTATATGCAAATATTTCATTGACAGTTTTTTATTTCGCTTCCATTTTTCTCCTATAAAGACATATCTCATCATTTTCACAATTTTCAGAATTTTTAAGTACCTAAACGTCTTTTGACGTTAAAACTATATCAAAATTTTGGACAACTGTAGATATTTTTACTATATTTTAATCATTTTCAATAGGAATAGTATTTACCTCTGTTTTTTCGATGATTTTTGTCTTTAAAACCGACAGGTCTACCACGCTTCTGACGTGAATTTATTTCGGTGGCTATTTGTCTGACTGGGACATCGATTTAAATTGGGGTATTTTTAGCTGGTATGTAGGATTTGGTTATCCTTTTTGTATAAGAAAATGTATCAGACAATTCATTTGCTATTCTTTGCAAATGTATAATCTTTTGAACTTCTAATTCCTATTGCCTTTATCGAGGATCTAAATGCTTCAAGAATAATGCATTCCAATTAAGTTCTTTTTAAGAAGTTTATTCTCTCCCACTAATGTTGAAAATTATGATTCCTAAAAATGACAATATGCAAATCATGCTTTAAATACATCTCTAGTTTGTATCTCAAGACACCTCACTATAAAGGGAAAATCATAGTCAACATGTATCCCTAACTTTCTTTGGAGTCCCATTTTGGTGCGATAAGGTAGGACAATTGGAACATATATAGCACACCCGAATATTCTTAAATGGAAAATATTTGGCTGCTAGCCAAAAGCTAATTGCAGACGAGAGAATTAATGATAACTTATTGGCCTCAAATGAATAAGTGCTGCACCATGTAAAATTAATGCCCCCAAGCAAAGATTGAGAGCTTTGTTCTCAAAAGTAAGGGTCTAGCAATTAATTGGAAACTTTTAATAAGTGACTCTGTTAACCCATTTTCTGTGTGAATGTGAGATATTGGATGTTCAACACTTATTCCATTAGCCATACAATAAGCATCAAAGGCTTAGGAAGTGAATTCACCAGCATTATCAAGGCGAATTGTTTTGATTGGATTTTATGAAAACTGTGCTTTTAATAATTTGAGCAAGTAATCTCACAAACGCAGGTTTGCGAGAAGACAATAAGTACAAATGTGACCATCTCGAAGATGCGTCTAATAAGACCATAAAATATCTAAACGATCCACATAGTGGATAAATATATAGGTTTACATATATCGCCTTGAGTCCTTTTTAGAAATTCAGAAGACTCAAATCCAATCTTTACTGGTGATGGCTTTAAAATTAGTTTTTTTAGAACATGCAGCATAACAAAATTCACTAGATTTAAAAATCTTCTAGATTTTTAGTGAAAGTTCATAAAATTTTTCAATAATTTCTGTATCATGGTTGTTCTAGGATGATCCAATCGATCATCTCAAATTATAAATTCATATGGGATAGTAAACTTCTGGTTTACAATGGCATGCGATTCAATTATACTAAGTATAGTATAATATAACCCAGATGAAAATGAGGATAACTTTTCTAATATAACCTTTTTATTTGAATCATGAGTTGTGATATATAAATACTCATAATTTTCATCATTCATTATTTCAATATGATATCTATTTCAATGAATATCTTTAAAATTAAACAAGTTTCTTAGAGACTTAATATACAATAGTGTATTATTTATTATGAATTTTATTCCTTTGAAAAATAAAATTATAGTTCTTTCGGAGCCTTCTATCACATTGTCTGAGCCAATAATGATATTAATACATTCTTTCTTTGGTACATGATGAGTAGAATATATATTACTTTTGAGAATGGTATGCGAACTTGCACTATCCACAAGGCAAATATTTTCATTATATGTCATTGTCATTTTTTCAAAGATAAATAATAATAAAATAATAAAATAAGTAAAAATACATGTGTAGTAAAATTGTATTTTTAATTGAAATTATTTTTTTAAAAAGTACTGTACATAAAAATAGTATCATATACTAAATTATTATTATTATTATTATTATTATTATTATTATTATTATTATTATTATTATTATTGACACATTTAGTGATTTTGAAATTTTTAAACATTAATATTTTATTAAACATTATTTATATACATCATATTCAAATACATAAGAAATAAAATTTAACGAAAATTTTTTTACATTATTTATTTACACAAGTACTTAACAAATTCAAACATTAAACTTTTTCATCATTTATCAAATGACCAATATTTCATTCAGGATCCTAAAAAAAGTCAGATACTTCATAATGAATGATGTAATTTTTAACAACATCTTTTAAAAAAAAAATGCGTCTCCTTTCCTTTGTCATCTTTTTTCAAGGATTCTTGATAAAGATTAACTAGGTGCCTTAGGGTACAACAGTTACGCGACCAGTGGTTCTTTCCACCACAACGAAAATATTTATTCTCTGTTGATTTATTTTTCCCATTATTTCTTTCTTTATCCCACTTCTGGTGAGATTATTTCTTGTAAACATAATTTTTCTTCTTCGCATAACTTTTCTTGTTACAAAAAATCCTTGCCATTTACTTCTTCTAGGGTTATAATTTATCGTATTTGTTTCATAAAATGGGGCGGCGCCAGCTGGGTGCGCTTTATGATTTCTTAAAAGTAATTTATTATTACGTTCAACAACAAGAATGCAATAAATTAGCTCAAAATATTTTTAAATTCTTTTTCTCGATACTGCTACTACAGGAGCATATTCGAGGCGTGGAAGGTCAAGAAATTTTTCTCTAGCATGTCATTATCAGTTTTTTTTACATAATTTTATTCATGAGGTAATTCGAAATATTGTTGAATTGTATTCATTTATGGATTTAAAATTCTATAGACGCAACTGTGTCTACTCATATTAGACTTGAGAAAGTATCATTGTCTTTTGATTATTATACCTTTTCTCAAAGTTCTTCTACAGATCTGTAGGATCTTTTAATATGAGATATTCATTTTTCAATCTTTCGTCAAGATGAGGACAAATGAAGATCATGACTTTAGCTTTATTCTTATGGGATGCATTATTTTCAGTTTTAATGGTATCTCCAAAATTCATTGAATCAAAATGAATTTCGGTATCTAATATCCATAATAAATAGTTGTTCCAGATATATCAAGAGCATTAAATTTAAGATGAAAGAATTTTAGCATAATAAAAATTTATTATCTGAATCTTTTTAAATTTTGATAAGAATTTCGTACTGATAATGTGTTATAAAATAAATAAATAAATAAAAAATAAATATAAAATAAAAATATAAATAAAAAGATTCTAATATAAATATTTACTAATATTATTATTTTAATATAATAAAAATGATTCATATATATTGACTAATATTATATATAATAGTGGGTATATAAAAGAGAGAGAAGTGTTTAGTTGTTGTTGCTGTGTATGTATTGTCTCACACGATGTCTATTTAAACTTGTCTCCAATATTAACTTTTTAAATTTTATTAATATTGAGTCTAACCTTAAAAACTTAACACCGTTCACTATTAACATTTGCACCACTAAAAATTATTTTGATTGGACATCCATACTTCAATATTAATTGATTAATACAAATTATCTTACTCTATATATTGAAATTATCTCTTTTTTCTTTAAAAAAATAAAATGAAAGAAAATTAGGCCAAAAGTGCTGTCAAAAGTTCACCAGTGATTTTTTTTTTTAATTTGGTTTTATATTTAGGAACAAGATTATGCGACTATGAATTGAATTTGAGCGGTCAAAAAGTAGAAAGAAAACATCTTTAATTAATTCTTCTTAGAACTTCGATGTGCATGCTTTAAGGTAACAGATAAGATGCAATCGAAATTAGTAATTGATACGTCACCTGTATCCTTGATCGCCCGGTATATTCGACAGGTAAGCATTTGAGGCCGGCGTCACGTCAACTGTCTGATAAGCTTGAAACGTAAGCAGATAAGCTCGGTCTCACCCATTCGAAAAATAAGAAACGTGTTCAACAAAACCTAATCACCAAAACAGAATATCATAACCAACTTACAAATTAGGATTTATCCACAGAAAACGGTAAAACAATCCTATAAAGCCGAACTAATATTCTCGGCTAAAGATCAGGTTCCACTACCAGTTTTCATATTCACTTATTCACTCTCAGTTAATTACTCTCTCTTAAGATTATTACTAACTTGACCGTCGGAGTATCTTTTGCAGGTATTTCCGCCGCGGTGTTTGATCTTGGCCGACGTAAAACTCTTCCTCTCTGTTGACGACTTATTCGGAAGCACTTAAGCTCGGCCTCCTTAGTGTTCGGACGCACCATTTGGCGCCTACCGTGGGGCCGAATACATCTAACCCCACTTTTTCATTCGTTTAGTCTTCTACTCTATTTTGCAGGATTCCCAATCCGCGAACATGGTTGACAAGAAAAGTCCACAACTCTCACAGGATGACCTCCTGGCCCGAATCGCCGAGCTTCAGGCGGAAGTACGAAGAATAGCCGAGCTATCAACACAGAAAAATGGAGAAAGCTCCAAAGGCTCAGCCCAAGGCACCACAGATCCTTTAAACATCATCCCGCCGAAGGAGAAGCTTACCCTCGACAACCCCTTCTCCGAAGAGATCACAAATTACCAGATGCCAAAAAACTTTACGCTACCCACCGCACTAGAACCATATAAGGGGTTCGGAGATCCCCGAGCCCACGTGAAGAAGTGACAATCAATGATGTTCTTCAACGGTCCTAACAATGAGCCCGTCCTCTTCCGGGCATTCCCCACTTACCTCGATGGTGCTGCATTACTCTGGTTTTCTAAAGTTTCTGCAGGTTCAATTTCCTCCTTTGAAGATCTAGCCAGGTCATTCATTGATTACTTTGCTGCGTCGAGAATATATGTACATGGATCGGATTATCTCGGCACCATCAAACAAGGTCAGCACGAGAGCTTGAAGGACTACATGACCAGGTTTGCCGATGCCACAATGGAGATCCAGGACTTGGACCCGGCCGTCCACCTGCATGCCCTCAAGGCTGACCTCAGGCCTAGCGAATTCCGGGAGACCATTGCCATAACAAAGCCAAAGACGCTAGAAGAGTTTCGGGAAAGGGTGGCAGGTCAAATGGAGATCAAAGAACTTCGTGAGGCCCAAAAATTGGACAAACAACCACATCGGAGAGATGAGAAAAGAACTTTCAGATCACCAGGCAGCAAAGATACTAAGAAGCCCTCCAAGCTCACACCGAAATACAACACATATACCAGATTCAATACCAAGAGAGAAAACATCATCAAAGAAATCCTCAACGCCAGAATCATAAAGCCACCAGCTCGAGCAGGGAACTACCAGGACCAAAGGTTCGTGGATAGGACAAAGCATTGTGCCTTCCACCAGAAGTTCGGCCACACCACGGACAACTGCATTGTCGCAAAGGACCTCCTAGAAAGGCTAGCACGCCAAGGGCTCTTGGACAAATATGTCGAGAGCCGGAAGGGCAGAAGAGGAAACTCGGACAGGGAAGAGAACAAACAAGCAATGGCGGACAACAACAAAAAAGAACGGACAACTCCTGATCGACCAAGAGGAGTCATTAGCCACATATCAGGAGGATTCGCAAGTGGAGGTGAAACAAGCTCGGCCAGAAAGCGAAGCTACAGGACAATGCTAGCAATTGAAGGAATCATACAGCCAAAGAAGGACAAAGACCCAGATATCACAATATCCTTCAACCAAGCAGATTTCAGATCGGCAAGCCCTAACCTCGACGACCCCGTGGTAATTTCCATCCAGGTCGGAGAACTGTTGGTAAGAAAAACATTGCTGGACCCAGGTAGTAGTGCTGATGTTTTATTTTATTCTACCTTTATAAAGATGAAATTATCAGAAAAACTGATACAGCCCTCCTCGGGAGAGCTAATTGGGTTCTCCGGAGAGAGAGTCCCCATTTTGGGACACATATGGCTAAAGACCACAATAGGAGAAATCCCTATGTCAAAGTCAATTGATATTCAATACCTAATAGTAGACTGTTATAGCCCTTACAATATTATAATTGGGAGACCCGCCCTGAATATATTCAGAGCAGTGGTATCCACATTACACCTGTGTGTCAAGTTTCCAGTGTAGGAAAACAAGATAGCTACATTGTATGCCGATCATCAAGAAGCTCGGCAGTGCTACAATGCTAGTCTAAAACTAATCCAAACAAAACAAGAAGCTCTGCCCCAGGTTCAAGCAATCCACACTTCTGCCGACACAGTGACACTAGCTGACCTCGACCCAAGAGAAGACCTCGGCGAAAGACCTTGGCCAATGGACAACCTTCAACAAATAACACTAACGACAGATGACAAACAATACACATATATCGGAGAAGCATTAGAAGGGGAAGACCGAGCAAGATTTATACACATACTGCGTAGAAACACCGATCTTTTTGCGTGGACACCAGATGACATTCCCAGAATAAGCCCAGAAGTCATCTGCCACAAGTTAGCAATTGATAAAACAATCCGACCAGTGGCACAGAAAATAAGGAACCTCGGAGAGGAGAAAAAATAAGCAGCAGTAGAAGAAACCAAGAAGCTCCTAAACGCAGCTTTCATCAGAGAAATTTACTTCACCACATGGTTATCCAACGTGGTAATGGTAAAAAAGAACTCAGGTAAATGGCGCATGTGCGTCGACTTTACAAACTTAAACAAAGCTTGCCCTAAAGATGCATATCCATTACCTTGCATTGATAAATTAGTTGATAACGCTTCTGGTTTCAAAGCCTTGAGTTTTATGGATGCATACTCTGGTTATAACCAGATTATAATGCACCCAGAAGACCAAAGCAAAACAGCTTTTATAACAGAACATGGAAACTTTTGTTACAAGGTAATGCCCTTTGGCTTAAAGAATGCAGGTGCGACATATCAAAGGCTAATGGACAAAGTATTCCAACAGCAGATAGGCCGCAATATGGAGGTCTATGTAGATGATATGGTAGCAAAAATACCTATGCAAGGGTCACACTGTGATGACTTGGTAGAAATATTCAAACAACTCCGAGCATATAACATGAGACTCAATCCGGACAAATGCGCTTTTGGATTCATGCTAACATCGCGAGGCATCAAAGCCAACCCAAAGAAATGCAACGCAGTGCTAAACATGACAAGCCCAAAGACAATAAAAGAAGTTCAGCAGCTAGCAGGGAGAATAGCCACCCTGTCACGTTTCCTACCCGCCGTGGCAAACCGATCTTATCATTTTTTCCAGACATTCTCCAAAGGCAAAAAATTTCACATGGACAGACGAATGTGAAAGCTCCTTTAAAGAACTCAAACAGCTGTTAACATCACCTTCAATACTCCAGAGACCGGAGGCAGGTAAACTGTTGTATTTGTATTTATCAGTATCTAACCATGCTATAAGCTCGGTACTAGCAACAGAAACAGTGAGGAAGCAAAACCCTGTATACTTCATCAGTAGGGTACTGCAACCAATAGAAACAAGATACCCGAAGATAGAACAGCTGGCACTAGCATTAATCACGACACCAAGAAGACTATGACATTACTTCTGGAGCCACACAATAATAGTACGAACAGACCAACCGTTGAGGCAGATACTAACCAGACCCGAGCTTGCTAGACGATTAATAAAGTGGTCAATCAAACTATCCGAGTTCGACATTCAATACGAATCAAGAAAGGCTCTGAAGTCACAAATACTCGCCGACTTCGTGTCGGAGATGACTAATGAGACCCAACTCACAACAGCCAGTTGGAGCATGCATGTAGACGAAGCATCAAACAAAGAAGGAATCGGAGCCGGGGTATTGCTAAAAGAAGGGGAGAAAGTGATAGCCGAGCAATCACTTCAATTCTGCTTCAATGCAAGCAATAACCAAGCAAAATATGAAGCCCTACTAGCAGGACTAAAGCTCGCTCAACAACTCAGGATACCTCGGATAATAGTCTACTGCGACTTATCACTTGTAGTACACCAAATCAAAGGTGAATACCAGGTAAAAGATCTTTTGTTAGAGAAATATTGGCTCATAACGAAGGATCTAATCTCAAAGTTCAGTAAATTTGATATTATTCATGTAAATCGAGAACAAAATACCAAAGCCGATGTGTTATCCAAGTTAGCCACAACAAGGCAGGCGGAGAACACACCGGCCCTGTGCCAACTAACACTTGACAAGCTGAGCTTTGAGCAGGACACAATATCAAGCATCATGCAGGTACCAGATTGGAGAACACCTTTTCTCAACTACATCAATACAGGAGCTATACCGGATGATGAGCCGAACCTACCACTTTTCCGAAGAAGAGCAAGCTTCTACACCATAGTCGGAAACACACTATACAGGCGAGGACACTCCCAACCACTCCTCAAATGCATCAGCAATGAGGAAGCCGAAGATGTCATGGAAAAAACACATGAGGGAGTGTGTGGCAACTACATCGGCGGCTGAGCATTGGTGGCAAAGATACTGCGAACAGGATATTATTGGCCGACGATAAAAAGGGACTGCATCTCGAAAGTCAAGGCATGTGATAATTGTCAAAAACACGCCACCCTCTCAGATACCCCGGCCGAGAAGCTCCGCACCATAGAGGTAAGCTTGCCTTTCGATAGGTGGGGATTGGATATCCTCGGACCTTTTTCGAAAACGCCAGGTCAGGTAAAGTTCCTCTTAGTATTAATAGACTATTTCTCTAAGTGGATAGAAGCACAACCACTGGCACATATAACGACAGAAAAAGTGCGATCTTTTTTATGGAAAAATATTATATGCAGATACAGTATCCCAAGAGAGATAATCTCGGATAACAGGAGACAATTTACAGATCATAAGCTCGCTGCCTTTCTAGGAAATTTTAACATCAAACATCACTTCAGCTCAGTAGAGCACCCACAAACTAACGGACAAGTTGAATCAGCTAACAGAATTATCTTGCAGGGATTAAAGAAAAAGCTCGGCGAGGCTAAAGGAGAGTGGGCCGACCTCATTCCAGAAATCCTTTGGAGTTACAATACCAGCATTCAATCTGCCACAGGAGAAACTCCTTTCAAGCTGGTATATGGTGCAGAAGCACTCATCCCAGTAGAGGTCAGTGTCCCAACATTAAGGATCGAGCTCTATGATCAGTCGAATAATTTACAAGCTCGGGCAGCCGAGTTGGATCTTGTAGAAGAAGAAAGAGACATTTCAGCCATAAAGCAGCGAGCCAGAAAACAATACATAGAGCGAAGACACAACAAAAGAGTAGTTCACAGGTCTTTCAACAACGGAGACCTCGTACTCAGATGAACAGAAGAAGCTCGAAAACCTCTGGCACATGGCAAATTAGCAGCAAATTGGGAGGTACATTTCCGAGTTCTTCAAAATCTCGGAAAGGGGGCTTACAAACTAGAAACCCTTAAAGGAGATCAACTTCCAGGAACATGGAATGTCTCCTCCCTAAGGGAATACCAATCATGACACATGCTATAAATACGCGAATGATGGTACTCTTTTTCCCCTTCGAAGGTTTTTCCCAAAACAAATGGGTTTTACTCGAAGAGGGTTTTAACGAGGCCGGACGCCACAAATCATTATACAAATGTAACTTATATTACAAGAAAAAATTTTTTTATCATGGCAGTTAGCAACATTCAAACCTATCCGAGCTTCATACTCGGAACCAAAGATACATATGCCGATCATAGTTCTCGGAAACATTCAAACTACAAAGGCAAGTCAAAGATTTTTTCATAAAGGCTAGAACTGCCATATCACTTATAACAGGGCTTTTTCTCTCCTTTTTGATAAACATCATAATTCACAAACTGGCCGTCGACAACTAATATCATTACATAACCACCATTGCTATTTCAAAACCTTACTGCTATCATAACTTCGTCAAATAATACACTTTATAATCAAAAGGACTAAATAGTAACAATGAAGCCGAGCTTCATACTCAGAATTAGCCAAAAAAACCAAACCAGTTAGATACAAGTCTAAAAAACAAAGCATCATATACAAAGCTTACGAAAAAGAAACATAAACTAAAGGCCTAATCTGCCTTATCACCAATGCTGGATCCCTCGCTATCACTTCCAATAGCAACCTCGTCATCCACAAGTTCACCATTCACAACCACCTTCATAACATCAAGCTTTGAAGGATCAGCTTCCAGATATAGCACCTTAACCTGAGGAACGGCACGCTTAAAGCCTTGAGCAAAAGCCTCGTAAATTCCACCCTCTAACTCTTTAATCCAAGAAGAAAGTTGATCATTCTCGGACCCTATAGTCTTCAATCGTTCAGAAGATGCCTCATGCAACCGCTTCTCCTCAGCCAATTCCAGATTCTTCTTCTCTATGGAAGAAGACAGTTCAGCAATTTTTTCCTCCTTTTCCTGAAGAATTCCAGAAAGCTCCTTAGCACGAGAAGTTTTCCTCTCCTCCCGACCCAAAGCGAGCTCTTGTGCCCTACCAATTGCCACGATACGAGCACCAATTACCTACAAAAAGAAAACAGTTAAATAAACAACATCACAAAGAACACCATGCACAACAACACATTATTTAGTTATACCTGAAGAAACTGGCTAACAACAGCTCGGCCCACTTCATCAATCATCTTCATATCATCCGGGAAACAGGAAAGCTCGTCAGCCATAGTGCTAAAAGGATAGAGCTTTTCCCATAAGGATCTAGCATGCTCGTTCTCATCATATCCATGAAGTCTTTTCTACGATTTATAAGCAGATTCAACCATTTGCAATATTAGTGAAGACTCTCCCTTACCATCCAATACCTCGGCAAGGCTACCTTTCGCCTTTCCTCTCTTCCGTTTAGATTTCTGAGCAGGACCATATTGAGCTATCACAGTAGCAGGACCCCCCGCCACATTGGAAGAAACTTCCTTCTCACTCTTCCTGCGTTGACTGAAGAAGGACTTCAACCCTGCAGTGGTAATAGCAGGAGCTTTTTTGGATGCAAACCAGTAACAACCAAATCAGGAAGAACATGTCAAAATAAAAGCGAAGAACAAGCACAGTAAAATAAATTACCTATGTGCTCATATACAGCATGCCTATCAGTATCCCATTTCAACATTTCAGTAACTGACAATAAACCTTTTGGACCCAAAGACTTAAACAAGAAATCCATCACAATATCATCGGCAGGGAGCCTATCATCTACATCCAGTGCCTGATATGGTTTGGGACACCAAAACAAAGGGAATCTCTCGACTAAATGCTCGGTTAAATAGAAAGGGAATTCCTCAGGAACATTTCTAACTTTTACAAACATGGATTTGAAATCCTTAAACGAGAATTTATACAAACCGAATATGGCCCAACGAGGATAACTACTAAGGTTCACCCACAGACCCCGGCCAATCCCTTTTGCTTGGAATAAAGAGAAAATTAACCTCAGAGACGGCGGCTGATCTAGAAGTTCCATCAATATCTCGAACGCCCGAACCAAACCCCAGGAGTTAGGGTGGAGCTGGGTTGGAGCACAATTCAACCAATACAAAACCCCATACTTAAACTCGGTAAAGGGAAGCTTCACACCTAATTCAGTAAATAAACAGCTATACATATAGAAGAAAGACCAATCATCTAACCGATCACAAACCCGGTCATCCCTCCCATAAGGTAGTAACTCAATCCTCATATTACTGCCATTCCTGACCCAAACATTCGACCCCAACAGTCTCACCGACTCCTCATCATCAAACTGTGACACACGCTCCCTTACCCTCATATCAACCCAATCATATGGGTCACCCACATTATAGTTTTCCATCAAAGGCAAGAAAAAGGAAAGCAAGAAACAAAGAAGAATAACAGGGAAGAATTAACACTGACCTTGCTTACTCATATTTCAGACAGAAAGAGAAATAAACCTTTTTTCCAAAAAACCTAGCAGTTTGAAAGATAGGAAAAAGGCAACAAAATCAACTCCTATAAAGCAAACGGTTACTAAACCTTTGCATTTAATCAAAAAATGTTAAAAAAGAGAGAGCATTAAATGACCACGATATCCAATGGACAGGTGTACCTAGAAAAATGGGGCAGTTTCACATCAATCATGTCATGATGGCACGCAGAACGAAGCCACTACTACAAAAACGTTCTGCATTCTTCACAGAACCAAGCCGAGCTTCGGGGGCTGTAAGAGCATATGCGACAGCAACTCAGCGACCGAGAATTGCGATATTCCTGGTTCGAAAAGCTCGCCTTAGTCCTGTCAAAACCAAGGCAAGCTTGGGGGCTATGATACGTCACCTATATCCTCGGTCGCCTTGTATACTCGGCAGGTAAGCATTTGAGGCCGGCGTCACGTCAACCGTCTGATAAGCTCGGAACGTGAGCAGATAAGCTCGGCCTCACCCATTCGAAAAATAAGAAACGTGCTCAATAAAACCTGATCACCAAAACAAAATATCATAACCAATCTACAAACTAGAACTTATCCACAGAAAATGGTAAAACAATCCCTATAAAGCCAAACTAATATTCTCGGATAAAGATCAGGTTCCACTACCAGTTTTCATATTCACTTATTCACTCTCACTTAATTACTCTCTCTTAAGATTATTACTAACTTGAGCGTTGGAGTATCTTTTGCAGGTATTTCCACCGCGGTGTTTGATTTTGGCCGACGTAAAGCTCTTCCTCTCTGTTGACGACTTACTCGGAAGCGCTTAAGCTCGGCCTCCTCAGTGTTCGGACGAACCAGTAATAATTAGCCTCTAATCCAATCTTATCAAGTTCTGTAGTAATATAATTGAGATAGTGAAAATAGTAATATCGGTTTAGTTAAAAAAGTATTCCGGAGATAATAAAAAAGTAGTCTAAAATAATTTAATTTTTTTTTATTTTTAGTTACTGTTAAAATAATTTAATAATATTAGATGTAATAAATATATAATTATAATATTATATGTATTATAAATGTTAAACTAAAAAAAGTTATTATTTTTTAGTATTAAGGTAATTAATATTTGTCCTACTACATGTTAAGATTATCATTGAAAAAAAAGAGATTGCATAAAAAATTTGCAAAACTAAAATATTTAATAATGCATTTATTATATATATATTTATTAAAAAAATTTAAAAGTTTTTTACAAATAATAAATTTAACATATATTTTTAAGGTATGTTAACAAAGCTCTTAGAATTTAAGAATAGTATTAAAAATTTAAGTGGTTATAAACTTATAGTTGATGGTAATAAAGTAAAACATGACGTGTGTAACAATATTAATGAAAATAAATAAATAGTGACAATAATTGTAGTCTAGTGAAAGTAGTGGTAAATTGGTGAAAATTATTTTGGTGGCTATTGACTGAGTCAATGTTGTGACTGGTGACACATTTTAAGCAATAGGGCAATTCGTATGAATTACCCTCAACACCAATTTGTACGGACCACAAATTAAACTTGTGGGTAAGAAATTATGAGGTGTGGAATGGTTCTTACCCATGGGAATGATGTGTGTATCTCTAGGTTAACGGTTTATGTTTTTGAATTTGACCAAGGTTTTTAAAATTGATCCGATTATCAAATCGTTTTTGCTGCTAATTTATCGATTTAAAAGTTTAACCAATTTAATTATAATTCAATTGAAATAATTAAATTATAATAAAATAATTATAATATTATAAATAAATACAATATATATATATAAATATAAATTTTTAAAATACATAAATTAAAAGCATAAATTTAACTAAATTTTTATAATCTCATAAATATAATATAAAAATTAAATAAAAAAATAGTGAAATCAAAAGTTATATATGTATAAAATTTATGATACTATATATTTTATGTTATATAATAATAAAAAAGAATCAAACAAAAAATTATTAGTTTAGTTATATTTTAATTTATAATTTTTTTATTTGAAAAGAAAATATATTATATATTCTTTTATTTTTAATATATTTATTTAAATTAGATGTATTATATTAATATTAAAAAAATATGATTTATGATAAACATAAAAATATAAAAATAAATATTAAAAAATCTTTTCTGTTAAGAACTAGGTAGCCTAACAAAAAATAAAAAAACATTAGTTAACCAATTAGGAACTCTTTTTCGTTGATTTTTTTTGTTTTTCACAGTATTCTCCAATCCGGTAGATCAATAATGACTAATTCGTCGTAGATCGGAACTATATTTAAGAATTTGTAGTTGGCCAATGAGTTTACTGCATGCACAAAGTGAAATTAAAATTTCTGACATTTTCTAACTATTAAACCAACCCAACTTAGTTACTTTTCTTCATTGATATTTAAGGACCTTTTAATAATGAATAATGGGAAAAGAAAAATGCATTTTTCATGAGATAAAAAAAAAGTTGGCCTAAATACTACATGCTTAGCTGATAATATTAGCCCTTAAATTATGTGACAACCATTTTTTTTGTGTGAAGCAGTGCAGTGCAACTTTATAGTCTTTTTTTTTCTCATTGTCTTACTCAATCTCACCATCTACCCCCTATTGTATTCACTATTGCTATAGCCATTCAAAATTCTGCCTCTTCCTCTCCCACTCTAGATCTAATTTTGCTTCTGCCGCCATCTTCTGCCTCACCATTCTCACTGTTACACATCTCTCACTCATACAATTAGTTTAGATTTCTCAAATCTGTCTTTTGCTCTATTACTTCTCTTAGGCATTGTTATTGTCACTATTCTACCTCTACCCTACCTCTTTTGTCGTTGTATTAGAGGATTTGCCAAATATTCAGATGTAAAATTTAGTAAATTAATAAATAATTAACTAATAACTTATGAGCCAAGGGAATTAGAAAATTTAATTTTATAATTTGAAGAAGTAAAAATATTTAAAATACGAAGTTAAACACTAATTTTAGAAGTTTTGGCGCGAAATTGGGCCAACAGGCTCAACCGATTAAACCAGGCCCAAATGGATCCAAGCCCACTCACCTAACCCATATATAAGGCTTGCAATCAGCCTATTTCCTTCTTCATTATGCCATTCACGCTGAAAAGGGAGAAGAGAGATCAAGAATCCTAACCCCAAAATTCACTTTCAACTTCAATCTTCTGTAACTTTCAATCCGGAGCTCCAATTGATGAGCCATTTGTAGTCACACATTCGTCTCGAAATCCTCTTCAATTCTATACAAACAAAATGGTAAGAACTTTGTATTTTATATTCATTTTCCTCTTCCATTCTGAATTTATGTTTTAGTTAGGGTATTGAGTTTTTTGTTTTGATGATTTTGGTGGTTTAGGTGTAATCTAGTATTGGATAATTATTGAGTTTTATCCCAATCATCAATGGGTGAAGTAAAGATTCTCTAAACTCTGGTGGTTGTCACTTTAGTAAACCCTAGAATTGATTATGATTCAATTGAATGAAATTAGATTGGATACGTTTAAATTGAAGTCAAATTGGTGAACTTGAGTGCTTGAATTGGAGCTTTGGTGATTGGAACTTATTGAAGTTATTTAGAACTCTTGGAAGCTTGAAGTTCGGTATTTTGAGCTTTGGGAAGAATCGGTCAAGGTATGATTTCGGTTTCTTGTAGGTAATATATAATGTTGCATGAAAAGTTAGGCTAGTTGCCTTAGAATAGATTTGAATGATGTGAATTAGTTGATTGATGTAGTTAGTAAGTGAATATATGCATATGAATGGATGATTTAAGTAGTGATAGAATTGTGAAATTGAGTTAGCGGCTAAATCAAGCTGTCCCTAACCATGTGCTTGTGGCATGCAGGTTCAAGTGAAAAGCTTGAGACTGAGTGGTTAAAGTCGTGATCCAAAGCAAAAAGAGTGTGCTTAAGAGCTCTGGACACCTCTAACTGGGGACTTTAGCAAAGCTGAGTAACAATCTGAAAAGGTTCACCCAGTCATGTGTCTGTGGCATTTATGTATCCGGTGGTAATACTGGAAAACAAAGTGCTTAGGGCCACGGTCAAGACTCATAAAAGTAGTTGTGTTCAAGAATCAACATACTTAACTAGGAGAATCAATAATACTAACTGAACTTTGAGTTCCTATAGAAGCCAATCATTCTAAACTTCAAAGGATATAGTGAGATACCAAAACTGTTCAGAAGCAAAAAGCTACAAGTCCCGCTCATCTAATTAAAACTAATATTCATTGATAATTTGGGATTTATAGTATATTCTCTTCTTTTTATCCTATTTGATTTTCAGTTGCTTGGGGACAAGCAACAATTTAAGTTTGGTGTTGTGATGAGCAGATAATTTATACGCTTTTTGGCATTGTTTTTAGGTAGTTTTTAGTAGGATCTAGCTACTTTTAGGGATATTTTTATTAGTTTTTATACAAAATTCACATTTCTGGAATTTACTATGAGTTTGTGTGTTTTTCTATGATTTCAGGTATTTTCTGGCTGAAATTGACGGACCTGAGCAAAAATCTGATAGGAGGCTGACAAAGGACTGCTGATGCTGTTGGATTCGGACCTCCCTGCACTCGAAATTGATTTTCTGGAGCTACATAACTTCAAATGGCGCGCTCTCAATGGCGTTCGAAAGTAGACATCCAGAGCTTTCTAGCAATATATAATAGTTCATACTTTATTCGAGTTTAGACGACGCAAACTGGCGTTCAACGTCAGTTTCATGCTGCATTCTGGAGAAAAACGCCAGAAACACATCACAAACCAGAGTTAAACGCCATAAACACGTTACAACTTGGTGTTTAACCCCAGGAGAAGCCTTTGCATGTGTAAAGCTCAAGCTCAGTCCAAGCACACACCAAGTGGGCCCCAGAAGTGGATTTCTGCACTTAAGACTTATTTTTGTAAACCCTAGTAGCTAGTTTAGTATAAATAGAACTTTTTACTATTGTACTAGGCGTCTTTTGACCACGTCTTATCTTTGGTCTCAGTTTTAATCTATTTTTCATCTTAGGAGACTATTGATCATGTTTTGGGGGCGGGCTATTCGGCCATGCCTGGACCATCACTTATGTATCTTCAACAGTGGAGTTTCTACACACCATAGATTAAGGTGTAGAGCTGTGCTGTATCTCAAGAATTAATGCAATTACTATTATTCTTCTATTCAATTCAAGCTTATTCTTGTTCTAAGATATCATTCGTACTTCAACCTGATGGATGTGATGATCTGTGACACTCATCATCCATCCTTATGAACGCGTGCCTGACAACCACCTCCGTTCTATTTTCGATTGAATGAGTATCTCTTGGATTCCTTAACCAGAATCTTCGTGGTATAAGCTAAAATCCTTTGGCGGCCATTCTTGAGAATTTGGAAAGTCTAAACCTTGTCTGTGGTATTCCAAGTAGGATTCAGGGATTGAATGACTGTGACGAGCTTCAAACTCGTGATTGTTGGGCGTAGTGACAGACGCAAAAGAATCAATGGATTCTATTTCGACATGATCGAGAACCGACAGATGATTAGCCGTGCTGTGACAAGAGAATTTGGACCATTTTCATTGAGAGGATGGGAAGTAGCCATTGACAATGGTGATACCCTACATACAGCTTGCCATGGAAAGGAGTAAGAAGGATCGAAGGAAGGTAGTAGGAAAGCAGAGATTTAGAAGGGACAAAAGCCTCTCCATACACCTATCTGAAATTCCAACCAATGATTTACATAAGTATCTCTATCTTTATTTTCTATTTATTTATCCTTATATTCGAAAATAATTATCACTATTTAAATCCGCCTAATTGAGATTTACAAGATGACCATAGCTTGCTTCATACCAACAATCTCCGTGGGATCGACCCTTACTCACGTAAGGTTTATTACTTGGACGACCCAGTGCACTTGCTGGTTAGTTGTGCGAAGTTGTGAAAAATGTGAGTGAACCATAGTAGTGTGCACCAAGTATTTGGAGCCATTACTAAGAATTGTTCGAGTTACAAAAAGTGTAAATCACAATTTTGCCTATCAAGTTTTTGGCGCCGTTGCCGGGGATTGTTTGAGTTAGGACAACTGACGATTCATCTTGTTGCTCAAATTAGGTAATTTTCCTTTATTTTATTTTCAAAAAGTTTTCAAAAATCTTTAAAAAATTTTCCTCTTTTTCATTTTTCCAAAATAACTTTCGAAAAATCCAAAAAAATTTTTATAAAATCATAAAACCAAAAATATTTTGTGTTTCTTGTTTGAGTCTAGTGTCAATTTTTAAGTTTGGTGTCAATTGCATGTTTTTAAAATTTAAGCATTTTTTCGAAAAATTCATGCATGGTGTTTTTCATGATCTTCAAGTTGTTCTTGATAAGTCTTCTTGTTTGATCTTCATATTTTCTTGTTTTGTGTCTTTTGTTGTTTTTCATATACATTTTTACATTCATAGTGTCTAAACATGAAAAATTTCTAAGTTTGGTGTCTTGCATGTTTTTCTTTTCTTGAAAATTTTTCAAAAAATAAGTCTTGATGTTCATCTTGATCTTCAAAGTATTCTTGGTGTTCATCTTGACATTCATAGCATTCTTGCATGCATCATTGGTTTTGATCCAAAATTTTCATGTTTTGGATCATATTTGTGTTTTTCTCTTTCCACATTAAATTCAAAAAAATAAAAAAATATATTTTCCTTGTTTTACTCATAATTTTCGAAATCTTTGGGTTGACTTAGTAAAAATTTTTTAAAATAAATTGTTTCTTGCTAGTCAAGTCAAGATTTCAATTTTAAAAAATCTTATCTTTTCAAAATATTTTTTAAAAATAAAATCTTTTTCATTTTTTTTATTATTTTCGAAAATTATTCTTTTAAAAATTTGATTTTCAAAATCTTTTTCTTAATTTTATTTCATAATTTTCGAAAACTTTATTAACAATTAATGTGATTGATTCAAAAATTTGAAGTTTGTCACTTTTTTGTTAAGAAAGGTTCAATCTTTAAATTCTAGAATCATATCTTTTAGTTTCTTGTTAGTCAAGTAATCAATTTTAAATTTAAAAATCAAATCTTTTTCAAAATAAATTTAAATCATATCTTTTTTCAAAATTGGTGCACGAAATTGTGATCAATACTTTTCAAAACATAAACAATCCCCGGTAATGGCTCCAAAGACTTGGTGCTCAATACCATGGCATAAACACAACTTCGCACAACTAACCAGCAAGTGCACTGGGTCGTCCAAGTAATAAACCTTACGCGAGTAAGGGTCGATCCCACGGAGATTGGTGGTATGAAGCAAGCTATGGTCATCTTGTAAATCTCAGTCAGGCAGACTCAAATGGGTATGGTAATAAACGAATAAAGCATAAAGATAAAGATAGAGATACTTATGTATATCATTGGTGTAAGAGCTCCAGACAAGCGTATGAAGATGCCTTCCCTTCCGTCTCTCTGCTTTCCTACTGCCTTCATCCAATCCTTCTTACTCCTTTCCATGGCAAGCTCGTGTAGAGTTTCACCATTGTCAGTGGCTACCTCCCATCCTCTCAGTGAAAGCGATTGGCATATGCCCTGTCATGGCATAGCGGAATTCAGCTGTCGGTTCTCGGTCAGGCCGGAATAATATCCATTGATATTTTTGCGTCTGTCACTAACGCCCTAGCCTGCTAGGAGTTTGAAGCACGTCACAGTCATTCAATCATTGAATCCTACTCAGAATACCACAGACAAGGTGAGACCTTCCGAATTCTCTTGAATGCCGCCATCAGTTCTTGCCTATACCACGAAGACTCTGATCTCACGGAATGGCTGGCTCGTTTGTCAGGCGAGCATTCGGTTGTCAGGCGATCAACCATGCATCGTGCAATCAGAAATCCAAGAGATATTCACTAAGCCTCGAATGCTTGTAGAACAAGAATGGTTGTCAGTCACCTTGTTCATAAGTGAGAATGATGATGAGTGTCACAGATCATCACATTCATCAAGTTGAAGAACAAGTGATATCTTGGATAAAGAACAATCGGAATTGAATGGAAGAACAATAGTAATTGCATTAATACTCGAGGTACAGCAGAGCTCCACACCTTAATCTATGGTGTGTAGAAACTCCACCGTTGAAAATACATAAGAACAAGGTCTAGGCATGGCCGAATGGCCAGCCTCCTAATGATCTAAGATAGCATAAAACGAAGATAGCTACCAAAGTCCTCTAATACAATAGTAAAAGGTCCTACTTATAGATAACTAGTAGCCTAAGGTGTACAAAGATGAGTAAATGACATAAAAATCCACTTCCGGGCCCACTTGGTGTGTGCTTGGGCTGAGCAATGAAGCATTTTCGTGTAGAGACTCTCCTTGGAGTTAAACGCCAGCTTTTATGCCAGTTTGGGCGTTTAACTCCCAATTAGGTGCCAGTTCCGGCGTTTAACGCTGGAATTTCTTGAGGTGACTTTGAACGCCGGTTTGGGCCATCAAATCTTGGGCAAAGTATGAACTAGCATATATTGCTGGAAAGCCCAGGATGTCTACTTTCCAACGACGTTGAGAGCGCGCCAATTGGGCTTCTGTAGCTCCAGAAAATCCACTTCGAGTGCAGGGAGGTCAGAATCCAACAGCATCTGCAGTCCTTTTGAGTCTCTGGATCAGATTTTTGCTCAGATCCCTCAATTTCAGCCAGAAAATATCTGAAATCACAGAAAAACACACAAACTCATAGTAAAGTCCAGAAAAGTGAATTTTAACTAAAAACTAATAAAAATATACTAAAAACTAACTAAAAGATATCAAAAACATACTAAAACAATGCCAAAAAGCGTACAAATTATCCGCTCATCACAACACCAAACTTAAATTGTTGCTTGTCCCCAAGCAACTGAAAATCAAATAAGATAAAAAGAAGAGAATATGCAATGAACTCCAAAAACATCTATGAAGATCAGTATTAATTAGATGAGCGGGGCTTTTAGCTTTTTGCCTCTGAATAGTTTTGGCATCTCACTTTATCCTTTGGAATTCAGAATGATTGGCTTCTTTAGGAACTCAGAATCCAGATAGTGTTATTGATTCCCCTAGTTAAGTATGATGATTCTTGAACACAGCTACTTTATGAGTCTTGGCCGTGGCCCAAAGCACTCTGTCTTCCAGTATTACCACCGGATACATACATGCCACAGACACATAATTGGGTGAACCTTTTCAGATTGTGACTCAGCTTTGCTAAAGTCCCCAATTAGAGGTGTCCAGGGTTCTTAAGCACACTCTTTTTGCCTTGGATCACAACTCTTATTCTTTTCTTTTTTTTTTCTTTTTCTCTTTCGGTTTTTTTTTTCGCTTGCTTTCTTCCCCCTTTTTTTTTTGTATTCACTGCTTTTTCTTGCTTCAAGAATCATTTTTATGATTTTTCAGATCCTCAGTAACATGTCTCCTTTTTCATCATTCTTTCAAGAGCCAACATTCATGAACCACAAATTCAAAAGACATATGCACGGTTCAAGCATACATTCAGAGAACAAAAGTGTTGCCACCACATCAATATAATTAAACTGTTATAAAATTCAGAATTCATGCAATTCTTTCCTTTTCAATTAAGCACGTTTTTATTCAAGAAAGGTGATGGATTCATAGGACATTCATAACTCTAAGGCATAGACACTAAGACACTAATGATCATAAGACACAAACATAGACAAACATAAGCATAAAATTCGAAAAACAGAAGAATAAAGAACAAGGAAATCAAGAAACGGGTCCACCTTAGTGATGGCGGCTCTTTCTCCCTCTTGAAGATCCTATGGAGTGCTTGAGCTCCTCAATGTCTCTTCCTTGTCTTTGTTGCTCCTCTCTCATGATTCTTTGATCTTCTCTAATTTCATGGAGGAGAATGGAGTGTTCTTGGTGCTCCACCCTTAGTTGTCCCATGTTGGAACTTAGCTCTCCTAGAGAGGTGTTTACTTGCTCCCAATAGTCTTGTGGAGGAAAGTACATCCCTTGAGGCATCTCAGGGATCTCTTGATGAGAGGGGTCTCTTGTGTGCTCCATCCTTTTCTTGGTGATAGGCTTGTCCTCATCAATGGGGGTATCTCCTTCTATGTCAACTCCAACTGAATAACAGAGGTGACATATGAGATGAGGAAAGGCTAGCCTTGCCAAGGTGGAAGACTTGTCCGCCACTTTATAGAGTTCTTGGGCTATAACCTCATGAACTTCCACTTCTTCTCCAATCATGATGCTATAAATCATGATGGCCCGGTCTATGGTAACTTCGGACCGGTTACTAGTGGGAATGATTGAGCGTTGAATGAACTCCAACCATCCTCTAGCCATGGGCTTGAGGTCATGCCTTCTCAATTGAACCGGCTTACCTCTTGAATCTCTCTTCCATTGTGCGCCCTCTTCACATATAACTGTGAGGACTTGGTCCAACCTTTGATCAAAGTTGACCCTTCTTGTGTAAGGATGTTCATCTTCTTGCATCATAGGCAAGTTGAACGCTACCCTCACACTTTCCGGACTAAAATCCAAGTAATTCCCCCGAACCATAGTAAGATAATTCTTTGGATCCGGGTTCACACTTTGATCATGGTTCTTGGTGATCCATGCATTGGCATAGAACTCTTGAACCATCAAGATTCCGACTTGTTGAATGGGGTTGGTAAGTACTTCCCAACCTCTTCTTCGGATCTCATGGCGGATCTCCGGATATTCACCCTTTTTGAGTGAAAAGGGGACCTCGGGGATCACCTTCTTCAAGGCCACAACTTCATAGAAGTGGTCTTGATGCACCCTTGAGATGAATCTATCCATCTCCCATGACTCGGAGGTGGAAGCTTTTGCCTTCCCTTTCCTCTTTTTAGAGGTTTCTCCGGCCTTGGATGCCATAATGGTTATAGAAAAACGAAAAAGCAACGCTTTTACCACACCAAACTTAAAATGTTTGCTCGTCCTCGAGCAAAAGAAGAAAGAAGAGAGTAGAAGAAGAAGAAATGAGGGAGAGGGAGATGGTGGTGTGTTCGGCCAAAGAAGGGGGAGAAGTGGTGTTTAGGTTGTGTGAAAATGAAGAAGTGAAGAAGGGTATTTATAGGAGAGAGGGGAGAAGGAGTTCGGCCAAGTGTGGGTGGGTTTAGGAGGGAAAGTGGTTTGAATTTGAAGGGTGAGGTTGGTGGGGATTTATGAAGGATGGATGTGAGAGGTGAAGAGAAAGATGGGATTTGATAGGTGAAGGGTTTTTGGGGAAGAGGTATTGAGGTGATTGGTGGATGGTGGTGGGGTCCTGTGGGGTCCACAGATCCTGTGGTGTCAAGGAAAAGTCATCCCTGCACCAAATGTTGCTCAAAATCACGTTTTGAGCCATTTCTGGCGTTAAACGCCGGGCTGGTGCCCATTCCTGGCGTTTAACGCCAGGTTCTTGCCCCTTTCTGGCGTTTAACGCCAGTCTGGTGCCCCTTTCTGGCGTTAAACGCCCAGAATGGTGCCAGACTGGGCGTTAAACGCCCAACTGCTAGGTTTACTGGCGTTTGAACGCCAGCAACATCTTCCTCCAGGGTGTGCTGTTTTTCTTCCTGTTTTTCATTTTGTTTTTGCTTTTTTCATTGATTTTGTGACTTCTTATGATCATCAACCTACAAAAAACATAAAATAACAAAAGAAAATATATAAAATATAATCATTGGGTTGCCTCCCAACAAGCGCTTCTTTAATGTCAGTAGCTTGACAGATGGCTCTCATTGAGCCTTACAAATGATCAGAGCAATGTGGGAACCTCCCAACACCAAACTTAGAGTTTGAATGTGGGGGTTCAACACCAAACTTAGAGTTTGGTTGTGGCCTCCCAACACCAAACTTAGAGTTTGACTTTGGGGGCTCTATTTGTCTCTGAATTGAGGGAAGCTCTTCAAGCTTCATCTCCATGGTGACAGAGGGATATCCTTGAGCCTTGAACACATAGGATTTTTCATTCACTTGAATGATTAGTTCACCTCTATCAACATCAATCACAGCCTTTGCTGTGGCTAGGAAGGGTCTGCCAAGGATGATGGATTCATCCATGCACTTCCCAGTCTCTAGGACTATGAAATCAGTAGGGATGTAATGGTTTTCAACTTTTACCAAAACATTCTCTACAAGTCCATGAGCTTATTTTCTTGAGTTGTCTGCCATCTCCAATGAGATTCTTGCAGCTTGTACCTCAAAGATCCCTAGCTTCTCCATTACAGAGAGAGGCATGAGGTTCACACTTGACCCTAAGTCACACAAGGCCTTCTTGAAGGTCATGGTGCCTATGGTACAAGGTATTGAAAACTTCCTAGGATCTTGTCTCTTTTGGGGTAATTTCTGCCTAGACAAGTCATCCAGCTCTTTGGTGAGCAAGGGAGATTCATCTTCCCAAGTCTCATTTCCAAATAACTTGTCATTTAGCTTCATGATTGCTCCAAGATATTTAGCAACTTGCTCTTCAGTGACATACTCATCCTCTTCAGAGGAAGAATACTCATCAGAGCTCATGAAAGGCAGAAGTAAGTCCAATGGAATCTCTATGGTCTCATTTTGAGTCTCAGATTCCCATGGTTCCTCATTGGGGAACTCCGAGGAGGTTGGTGTACGCCCATTGAGGTCTTCCTCAGTGGCGTCCACCTCCTTTCTTTCCTCTCCATATTCGGCCATGGTTATGGCTTTGCACTCTCCTTTTGGATTTTCTTCTGTGTTGCTTGGGAGAGTACTGGGAGGGAGTTCAGTAATTTTCTTGCTCAGCTGACCCACTTGTCCTTCCAAATTTCTGATGGAGGACCTTGTTTCATTCATGAAACTTTGAGTGGTTTTGATTAGATCAGAGACCATTGTTGCTAAGTCAGAGGTATTCTGCTTAGAACTCTCTGTCTGTTGCTGAGAAGATGATGGAAAAGGCTTGTTATTGCCAATTCTGTTTCTTCCACCATTATTGTTATTGAAACCTTGTTGAGGTCTCTCTTGATTCTTTCATGAGAAATTTGGGTGATTTCTCCATGAAGAATTATAGGTGTTTCCATAGGGTTCTCCTAGGTAATTCACCTCTTCCATTGAAGGGTTCTCAGGATCATAAGCTTCTTCCTCAGATGAAGCTTCCTTAGTACTGCCAAGTGCATTTTGCATTCCAGACAGACTTTGAGAAATTAAATTGACTTGTTGAGTCAATATCTTGTTCTGAGCCAATATGGCATTCAGAGTGTCAATCTCAAGAACTTCTTTCTTCTGACTAGTCCCATTGTTCACAGGATTCCTTTCAGAAGTGTACATGAATTGGTTATTTGTAACCATTTTAATTAGCTCTTGAGCCTCTGCAGGCGTCTTCTTCAAATGAAGAGATCCTCCAGCAGAGCTATCCAAAGACATCTTGGATAGTTCAGAGAGACCATCATAGAAAATACCTATGATGCTCCATTCAGAAAGCATGTCTGAGGGACATCTTCTGATTAATTGTTTGTATCTTTCCCAAGCTTCATAGAGGGATTCTCCATCCTTCTGTCTGAAGGTTTGGACTTCCACTCTAAGCTTACTCCATTTTTGAGGTGGAAAGAACTTTGCCAAGAAGGCATTGACTAGCTTTTCCCAAGAGTCCAGGCTATCCTTAGGTTGTGAGTCCAACCATATTCTAGCTCTGTCTCTTACTGCAAAAGGGAATAGCATCAGTCTATAGACCTCAGGGTCAACCCCATTAGTCTTGACTGTGTCACAGATTTGCAAGAACTCAGCTAAAAACTGATGAGGATCTTCCATTGGAAGTCCATGGAACTTGCAATT